>NC_052139.2:23687807-24287807 GCF_016086655.4 Lepeophtheirus salmonis | reverse complement strand
GAGGAGGGTGACAATAATTAAAAGGAAAGTTGATAAATGAGGCACTGAGGGTTAAAAAAAAAGAGGACAAAGGAGTTGGCTGTAGCTTCAAGAGCAGCTACCTCTTCAATAGGGGTATTTACCCCATCCATTATATAATGATCCTTTACTCTCTAAAAAAAAAGAGGAAAAAAATTCAATATAGGTGAAGTGTAACGGTCAACGGTTATTTAATGGATTATCATTTGGTGGTTTTTTTTTTATTATTACTTTTATATTATTTTTTGAGGGTTGGTTACTGATTAAAAAATTAGATCATTCAATTGGAAACTTGAGGGGGAAGAAAAAAAATTATTATTGTAAGCATATAAATATATAAAAAATGGTTTTTTTTACTCATTTTTTCTCCCCCCCCCCCTCTCTCTCAATACCCAATTTTCTGTTGTTTTTTTAACCCCAAAACTAAAAACAACAACATCTCTATAACAACGCTTCAATGATTATTGAAGTTTTCTACACTAAGTATGAGTAATTATAACTGGAGTTTTTAATAATGGCTTTTTAACTACCTGAGAGTGTTTCCATCTTGGAGGCATCCATCAACAAACTTTTAAACTTGTTATCCTTTAAAAGAAAATGGTGAGTTATGTGAGTGTATTTGAATATAAAAATCGGATTCATGAATAGAAGGGCTTACACCTTTACTTTTGATCAAAAGTATATATCTCTAATTTTATTATCAGAGGTGTATAAAATATGGCCGAGAAAGCTAGTTTGCAATCTGAGCAATCTTTTTTTCCTGATACAAAGCTGTCGTTATCTTTATTACATTCTTGAGAAGGGAGACTATAAGTAATAACTAATGCGTGTGCTCATTAAAGACGGAGAGTAACAATGATACTTTCTTCGTAAGTTTTAAGTGTGAGTCTTTGCTTCTTTTAATTTAATTTTTATAAAAAATGGTATTTATAAAAAAGTTCAATGGGCGCATATTTGTAAGTTGGATTTTGCCATTTTCCTGTGAGGTATTTAAAATACTCATACGTTATACGTATGGGGGAAAAAAGTGGGAGTTCAGTGGAATCACTTCATTTAACCCAATAATTGGAAAATGATACTCTGAAAAATTACTGTGCTCAAAGTTTGGAACTATAGAGATGAAAATGATGGAGTGATGATGTGAAAAGAAGTTGATAAAAATATTCCAATTGTAGTAGTAATCAATAGTTAAATTAACAACATGGAGGGCGCTTAAAATATTTTTACCTTGGATTATTTCTGTGTATTACATTTTAACTTTTTTCTTTATGGAACTCTTCAGTTTTTATAGAAGTAAAGGATGACCCCGTTCAAAATATCTGAAGTGATTTATGTAAAAAATAACTATATTTTGGTGAACTAACTTTAGACTTCAAAAAGTATCTCTTGTTTTGGCTCAAAGTAGGCACTCTATATGTTTTATCTCTATGTTTCGAAGACAGACATTTTTCAAAGCTTCAAAAATACTTATATATTTAGATACTGTCGTGCTGGTCCTTATTTATTCATTCCGGCTCATTCTAGTAGTCGTAGGGACCGTTCCAGTCGATCTTTGAGACTGGTACTTAGGATTGTCAGTATTAGAATTGATTTAAAAAAAGTAGATTGACGTCATCAAGGAAATAGCTTTATAACTTTTAGGACTGATTTGTGGCACTGAACTGGACCGGGCTGAGACTTAACTGACTTATGGTATGCCCGAATTAAGACCTTTGTTTATATCAACTGCCTGTTATATGATTTAGGATGGAAAAAATGAATTATGGTTATGAAGAGGAAAACCCTCTACACTTAAAATAGCTTTAGTGTAGTGAAAATATTGTAATTATGTATGTATATTTGAATTAACATATATTTATTTTATTATACATACATTTTTAAATCAATTTACACTAGAGATAGGCGAGAATGCTTCTTTTAGAGGGAGATGCTAACACACCCACAACTTATTAAATAATCAACAAAAAGGAAAAAAAAAACACACGCGTCCACCATTTTTCCTTTTTTTATTTGTAAACTGAGTCTTTTCTTTACAGACATCCCTTCTTTAAACCTCTAACGGATTTTAAACGATATATCTCGTTTGCACTAACCATTTTTTTATTTTTTTTGGGCTGGAGACACGATATCTCGTCTTAAAAGACAACAAATCAAATAATAAAAGAAAAGGATCCTTAGACTGGGATAAAGTATTCAGAAAGATAATCAGTTGTTCTTGAATGGACAAAAATGAACCCTTAACAGTTGAGAATTAGACTTGGTGAGGGCTAAGAGGCCGAAGGAAATTCATAAACTATAGGGACTCTTTTATTGACATAAGTCCATGAGTATGATGACTTAAACGACGTTGAGAAAGGGGGATTCATGGCATGTTTTACAGATTTAACCTGTCCAAAGGATCGAGCCTCTCACTTACCCAAGATCCAAGTGTCTTCAATTTCGTCATGATTCTTCTCTTGCAGAAGATTGAAGATGATTAAGAACTCCACACTCTCTCCAAAGATTCAAATATCCTCAGCTGTTTTCAGGATTCAGGGCTACCATATTTATTTTATATTGTCTTAGGCATGGTTATTGTACAAAAAAAGTAATTGATATTTTTTAGAATTTGTTTCTCCAAGATTGAGTTTGACATGTGTTTGAAAAACAGATCAATCCATTAAGAGGCTCATTATAAACTTCATATTTCGAAACCCCAATCAAAAATTGAGTATGTTTTTGAGTCAATGGAATAACCATTTATTAAACACCTTTTTCAAATTAATAATTGGATTTTTTTCACCAGGTTAGAATAGCTTTCTAATATATTTTTAGCTATACTAAAAACCTATCTTTGATCTACACGCATAAATAAAAAAAATTCTTTGACGATATTTATTAATTTTTTTTTTGTACCTACATATGTACATATATTGCATGTCAAGGCATAATTTTTGATTTTTGTTTCCTTCTACTTCTAGGACCATATTGCTGTATTTTTCTAGGGAGGTGGTTATATAAGGACTCAGTGACGTTCCTCCCTATTTTCATACATATAATAATCATTGTGATTTGAATGGAATTAATAGTCGGTATATAAAGATTGCATTCGACATATTTGTGATAGGCTCAAAGGCAATTATAATGCAATATGTGATCCATTGATTCATATGTATAGTAGTAGTTTGTGACAAACAAACATTAACGAAATTACATTTCACAGGGCTCAAAGATGAAATCTGCACCCTCTTTAGGTCGCTCTGGAACCAAATGTAATTGTAATTTCCATTTATTTTAAAATACCGTCTAATATAAATACATAATGCATTCATTCAGTCTAATTTTGTCACAGCGGAAGAACTATACTCGCCGCTGACGGAGATTCAGTTCACAGAGGAGGAACATATATTCCCTTTAGTTATGTGTCTAATTGATTATCAAGGACAAATTAGAAAATTTGACATCAGTAGTAACACTACTGATGTCAAATATAATATGTCAAAATAGTATCATCATTGACCAGTCCCCCCGATGAGATCCTATGTCTCAATTGGGAATGAACTTGAAGTTAGTGACAAGACAGTTGGGACATGTGTTAAAGAATATATCCGGCCAGATTTTGACCTCTCAACAGCCTTGATTATAATCCGATGAGTTATTTTGTCTGGTGCTACCTTGAGGCACACACTAATAGTCTTCCCCACACATCTAAGGCAAGTTGTCATAAAGGAACATTTTACATCCATGCCTAAAGACATTGTCGTCAATGCTTGCTTCCGCTTCAAAGGCTTTATCGAGGTTAAGGCCAAGTATATCGAGTAAGCCTCAACACAAAAGATTGACAGGGACTTTGTTTTTTATTTGAAATGAAAATATTAGAAATTATATGTTGTTTTGTGTAAATACGACATTTCATAGTCGAGGGCATAGTCGAGAAGTACAAAATAAATATTTAATCCAGATGTTTTTTCAAGGTTTCATCACTCCCCAAAATTATAAAAAAAGAGTCCATATTTCAATTTGAATCCCTTAATTACTAATTCGATACTATCTACAGTACAAAATTTGGTTTTAAATCCTATTTTTTTATTCCTATTCAATAGAATACTTTCATGATTTATATAAACTTAATCATCAGAGCTAAAAATAATAGAATCTAAAATTTTATTTACTTTATTATTTATTCAGAGTGCATCAACCTAAAAGCAGTCTTGAACAAAAAACATGAAAGTTAGAAAATCCTAGTACATATATTCCTTTACTTCATCTATACAGTATTGGGATCCAAAACTTGCAGTACCATTTAATTAGGACTTTATATTCTTTGTTTTTCATTGTGAGGTGTCATTACGCAGCCAAACAATAGCTGGCACCAAACTAAACAAAAAAATTTATCCCATGCCTCTATGTGTAAAAATGCATTTGCAATTTCAAACCGCGCGAGTATCAGTGTCTGGAAAGCTGCAATTATCGTTGTCATCTCCATCCAGATTTCAAACATAAAGAAGTCAATTACTGTCCCATACCACAAAGAAGAACCAACACTCTTGGCTTGCTTCTATGTGGCTCACCTCCAGCCCTGACCTCAATCACCTCAACTTTGAAGTTTGGTAAGTTTCGGAGAAGAATGTTTGTCGCACCTCTCATTTAAACTTAGGTTCGCTTTGAGCAGCCATTTTGATAGTGTGGTACGTACGATATGGACACGGCCTTCTTCTCAAAAGCTATCAACTTTTTTCTCCGGTGTGTTCAGTCTGTTATTGCTTCTAAAGGAGGAAATATTAAAAAAAATAATCTCTAAATATAGAATTTAAAGATATAATAAATTGGTTTTCACTTATCTTTTCTTGATTTAATAAAAATGAACACATTCAAGATTTAAATTGACAATAATTTGTCAAAGAATAGAAATTTAATCTACAATCAATTTTATTGAAGATCATTATAGCCTGTTTTTGTGTTGACGTGCCACATGTCCTTGGCGTCAGTATGAAAATTGTATCTACAAACATTAACCGAGATTAACCATAACAATAACCCGTATCAACATTTTGTTTATAACTACTTTACAGGCATTCCAAGACCTGTCATGGTGTACAAATTTTGCACAATAGTACTTGATTCTAGATGAAGAAAGTTCAAAAAACATCATAAAGAAGATAGCCAGTACTTTAGTCCACACACAAAAAAAAACAACCAGATCAAATGGACCCATAAAACATAACCCATGATACAGGGGTAAAAAACGATCTCTGGGTTTTAACGTAGTTAACAGGTGAATTAATTAGGGTAAAAATATAAAGAGAATTTTTGACAATCTTTTCGGGTTGTTATAAAAAAAAGTCGAGATAAGTAAAGAATTGCATCTTGATTCAAGATATCTGGATATTTGAGTTATCCAACTTCTACTGTATATTCATAAGGGGATATTTTTATTGGGTACAAATACGAGGCTTTATTGAGGTATTTTGGCTATATATTTATGGGTTTTGACATCTTATTTAGAGTTGAATACAACATAAAGAAAGGGATTCCCATTTTCCTCTCTAACAATAATGAGTTGTAGCTACGTCAGCCTCAGGTTAAGTTTGAATCCATCACATCACATATGCCATGGTGTTCATACGTAAGTCTATTCTAACTACTTTTTGCCTCCTTTTTTCTATGTAGAATATTTTCATTTTTTTTTTTTTACTGATTTTCACTAAATGATGAGTGTTGAGGCAATCAACTTTATATTCAACACTTAAGGTACACTTTTTTTCTTCTCCAAATGAACCCAAGAGATAAATTAATCTACGATTAAAGAGCCGTTAACGTTATATACAACAATCATACAAAAAAAATAAAAAAAGTTATGTATGTGTCGTCTCTAGTGAGAGATTTTTTTAAACATAAAAAAACATTTGGAAAAAAGAGAAAAAAAACATGATTAATGAGAAATTTTTTTTAAGGCTTCCATCAACTTGATGATGATTTTTGTTCCTCTCCATTTTTTGGGGGGAGAATATTATTAAACCTTTTTTTTTTTTTAAACATATTTCCGTGCACAATTATTATTATTATTTCAACGTTTGCAGCTGTTAAAATTCAATTCATCAATAACTCCATTTCTACTCTATACAATAAAAAAAATACATTTTCAAAAAAAAAAAAAGTTGATGACATAGCCTTTAGCCAAGACTTTTTTTTTCTATACATAGAAATATATATAATATGTATAATTCAAAAGAATATAATGGTTAAAAAAACGAAAATTAAATTCCGTCAACTGTTGGTGGTAAAGGAATGGGAGAAAGAAGTTAAAATTCACGAATTTTTATAAACTATATATATATTTAAACGGCTCTTTATGGTATAAAAACTTAATTTGAAAGACATATCTTGTACATTGAATATTCCTGCGAATGCTTCTTAGTTGATGGGTATGCTGAAGGGTAATAGAAAAAATAACTCATTTTAAGAGAAATATGAATCCCTTGGTGTTTTAGGTTCAGTTTGAAAATCCTAAACCAGTCTGAGACCTTTAGGATTTTTCGTGGAAATAACTAATTTGCTCATTTGAAAAATTTCTAGGGCATCTATTACAAAAAAACTATGTTTGGAACGATTTTGTATAAAATTCGGTCTATACTGATTCTATAGACGAATTGTTGATGACGTCAGTTGTGTTTTAAAATTGTGAATATTTTAAAAACGTTCTAGGAATGGAATATATTGCATTAATCATATTGGTCAAACTCATAAATCCGGATATGGGAGAAAAACAGTCTGTAAATTCAGACACATAAAAATTTATCCAGTATTTGAATATGATTAAATTTTGGTCTGCTATTTTGGACCGAGTCTCAACATCAATCCCATTACCCCAATTCCTTTCATTTTTATTATTTATACAACATGAATTCTCGTTGTATGATCACCATTGTAGATGATCACGCTTCATTCCTGAAGTATAAGTGATGTAACAATTCCAAATTGTTGATCTCCAGTCCACAAATTTAAGGATCAAATCAGGGAGAACATGGCTGCTTTTTTGCCGGCATACTTCTGGCCTTTGTCCTCACCCGACTTAAACCCTTAGACTTCGCTGTTGTGTGTGTCTTCTAGAGCAAAATGAATAAGACTTCTCACCCGAATGCCAATGCCAGGAAGGCCATGAGCACAGGGGAGTAGAAGGACTTTTCCTCGCACTTCTTCAAGGCCAGCTGTGCTTCTGTTCTTTCCCGTACTGAAGCCATCATTTAGAATGGAGATGGAAAATGATTAAATTAGCAATCTTTGCTTTAAATGTTTGCCAGCAAAAACGGCACAAAATGAAGATATGAATAAGTGAAAACGGCTTTTAAAATTTTCTAATTTTTGAGTCCTCCCGCTGTACATTGATAAAATTGAAATGATATATCAGCTGTGGTAGTTACCGTAAAACACCTACATACAAATACCAGGTGTAGAACAGACAAATTTTATTCGGACCGGAACGCTAGGGCTGCAGTCTTTCTGATATATTTCTACGGATCCAACATTAAGTAGAAATTATTTTCTGAAGGATAAGACTGTATATTAATTCACCTCATGAAACTCGAAGAACGGGTTGTTCATCTCTTATGGGGACATACAAAAATAAGTAATATGTTCAGTCTTTGTTCTAAGTAATATAACTAAACTACTTTTTTACGGTATAATATATATTAAGTAATAACATATTACTCAACAAAGTAAAATAACGCAACACTCTTAATAACTGATACAACCCTGAGAAGTAGTCATGTGTCAATCTAGTATTATGTAGTCAATTGATTTTTTTTTCGACGAGGGACACTGGGGGTGGTTCAAAAAGATACATAGAGGCAACAACAGGGACTCAAGCACTCTCAGGCTATTAAAACTTTATAAATCTTGGGAAAACATAAATAATCTACGATTTAGATGTCTCATGTAGCTGTTTCAACTGACTTTTTGTAGCTCCTAACGTGTTTTGTAACTACATATACTTGCGTTAATTGTTTACACAAATATCTTTCTACAGGGACAATTTTCTTTCATACAAATGATACGTTCAAAAATGGAAAATTCTTGCATGCCTTAAGGACATATTTTATACAACTCTATTTAAATTAGTATGTTATGCGTAATTATAAGTGGGAGCAAACCCATGGCCCTTCGATTAATTTGACATATAACTTCAAAAAATATACTGTAAGTATAAGAAGGGGTTGGTTACCTTCTGATTTAGGTTTGATATTTGTATAAACAAATCTCTAGGACTCTTCAACTATTTACTTCTATGCTTTAATTAAATAAACTTTATCAACTACCATCGGGAGTACCCAGAATCGCCTGTAGTTATTAAGAGAAGCCAAAAATACAGACATTCCTTTTAAAAAAATAGAAGATGTCAACTTCCCAACATATCCTCAGTGTTACTCTCCGTTTCTTATTAACAAACTCACACGTCATTACTCAATACTGAAACATTCTCTCCTCAAGAATATAATAATGATAATGATAACAACTTGAAAAATACAAAATAAAATCACTAGCTAAAAAAACCCGCTAGAGATGTGTAAACCTTTTCTGTTTAATATGAGGTGCTGAGCCTGTTGCAAAACTTGAGTAAAAGTCCCACTCATAACTTGTGATTAATTTTGAGCATGTTAAAAAAAATGAATATTGCTGCATCCCTCACAAATTAAAGGATGTTTTGAATGAGAGTATCTTAGCTTTAATAATATTTCGTCAGATCTGCCACAATCAACTGTCATAAGGGAGGAAGGGGAGAAGGAAATTGGCAAAGACATTTGCAAGAATTACTTGAATGTCTATCCTCAATTCTACTCTGAGTCCAGCAAGGAATTATTATAGTTATAATTCCTACAACAAATCCTCAAGACTACTCTCTGTCTATATTAGCACACACGAATGTTCAATCAGGCTTTAAATATAATTGAATGTAGGTAAAAAGGAAGTTCACTACTCAGGAGTTAAATAATAATGACAACAGCTGATTTAAAAAAAATCATTATTCAGATTACCCATTCCAAAAAAAACACCGGGCATGCTAAGAAATGTAGCGGATTTTCATGAATACTCTTTACCTTTATTGCCTTTCTAATATGACACGCTGAGTGTTAGCAAAAAATGCTCATTTCTTTTCTTTTTTAAAGGAAGGATAAAAAAATAAATCCTTCCAGACAATCAATCAAACAAACCTTGCTTTATTAATTTATATATACATATATTAATAATCGCCAAAAAATTAACATTGAGCTTGAACAGAGTCTATTAGTCAATTAATGATTTACGTTATCAAACAACTACATACATACAACTAACAAACTATGTGTTTTTTCACGTTTTTGATAAATATATTCAAATGTCCCATTTGATAATATAATGAGTTTATTCCCGGCTATTAATGACATTTATTATTTTTTATTTAGTGAACAAATTATTTGTTTTGATGATTTTTTAGCAAATATTTTTTTTCTTTTTGTGCGTTTTTTATATGTATCTAAAAAAGGGAAAACAAAAAAATATTACCTTCAAATTGTACCTACATTAAAAAAAGGAGATAAAAAAATCCCCGACTCATGGCCAGGTGGGTCGAATCCTCCATAATCATTAAACACATATAATCAACTATAAATAAAGCCGGATTTGTATATAATTTATTTTTCAGAGGCAGTAATGATGAAATTCATTTGAAGAAACATACACTTAACAGAAAAAAAAACCCCGATGATTTAATTTTTTTTAAATAAAAGATTAATAAACAAAATCAATCAAAGAAACAAAAAAAAAAAGATAAAAAAACAACAACAAAGAATTTGAAACGAGGAAGAAGGCTAAAGTAACAGAAATTCTACTCTTTATAACATAAACAAAGAAGAGGGGGAGGGGGGAAGAAAAACAAAATTAATTCATTGATGAATTATGCATAGATTTGATGTTGCTAGTTCTTCAACACTCCGCTAGAGGGAAGCAAATAAAAAATATTACATATATATCTAGATATTAGTGTTAGGTTTCGATCGGGAAATCCTAAACCTGTAAGCGACCGTTATCTTTGTTTCCGTTTGGACAAAACTAATTCGGTCCAACAAAAAAACTCTGTCTGGAGGAGTACACAAAAAAAATGTCTTGACCGATTTTATGGATAAATTGTTTATAACATAACATCATATGTATTTTCAAGTACAATGACGTTTGATATAGAAAAAAAGAAATTTGGTCTCTCATGAGACCGGGAAAAATCGGTGCTGGACCGAGTCTCAACACTAGTAGATATCGTTATCAATGCTTTACCAGTCTTAAATAAAGAGATAATGAAAGAAAAAACGATTTTTTACACATATATATACAGGGAAACTTCACCCTACGTATTACCTTCTTAAAAAAGTTTCCTCAGTACTATTTTTTGATACTTTACATATAGGGCGTGCAAGCCTTCTTTGCTACGAAAATGATTTTTTTTAAACGCAATTTTCTCTCCATTAGTCATCAACTTAAAGAAAATAAAACCACATTTTGAAAGATGTATAGATTCTAATGGTTTATATTTAATGAAATAGTCTCTAGTCTCAATTACATTATTTATACGATGCCGAAAGCGTGAGCAGGCACTCACAACTTGGTCTCATGGTATATTATAGAATTCCTTCTTGATCTGATTGACAAGTTTTTTTTTTTTTGTTGCAGGGATTCTGCTGGTTTGCTTTTCAATCGGGCCCATAAAAAATAAATCCATGGGATCCAGGCAAGTTTTGAAGTAAAAAGTCCGGCAATAAAGTCGTCAAAATTGTCTAGGACCCATTTAGACTTTTTTCGAGGTGTGGCAGGGATCAAAATCACCATTAAAGGCTTCAAATTATCTCCTACTCTTACAAACGAACGTGTTACTGAGCCCCAGAGTTCGAGTAATTCTTATGCTTTCACGGCTGGCCGGGTTCCAAAGATGACTCCCAGACTTGTCAAATATTTTGATTGATATATTCAATTTTTGTCCAGCTAGCGCAGATTTGAATAAGCTATCTAACAAACAAAAAATCGGTTGCCTAAGAGACTGCAAAATAGCTTCATTTTCCAAAGGGGAGTAGGATGATCTTTATAAATCAGAAAAGTTATATTCGAGTTTCATAATGACGGTAAACATTTATAGCTTAGTTGTATGCGAATTTGACTATCATATCAGATAAGTAACGTTAGGTAACGTCTTCTATTCTTGAATATACCGAACTTCTGTATTTGAATCGCAGTGATTTTTTCATTTTTTGTTTCTTTTATAACAAATTTTAGAGGGAATGTTACTTTGTACTACAAAATGATGCAAAATATAATTTGTAACATAGTTTTTTTAAAGTTGTATATTATTCGTTTTAAATAATTATTTATAGGCGATTCTATATAGGTATTAAAAATATTGGGGTTTCCACTAGTTTAGAATCCTTGCATGACACCAAATCTGATTGCGTTAATTTTAGCTTTCCATCACAATTATACCTGTAGTCATTATTATTTTTTTTTTGTCTATGACAAATTGTATTAAATAACGGATTTTTATAAATTGTACCTGGAGCTAAACTACAATTAGTTTAATTTCATAAATTATTCCAATCATACCATTTTTTGGGAATATTTATATTTGATGACAAATGCACGTATCTCACTACTTCAATGCATGATAGTGAATGACTGTATTTCCATGACAACTTTAGAACCTCGCCTCCTCTAGAATGAAACCCCACTCAACCTGCTACTACTTTTAAAGCTGATTTATGTTACAGAACCCTGTATATTATACATGCATCTATAAACATATCTTTTTAAAAATATAACTTTATCAGTTGTAAGTATAAAGATATTCCAAAAAAAAAAACTGTATTTATACTAACGTACAGGGATATCTCACACTACGAATATTCAACCATTATAATACAAATCTCCTTCCCACATATTTATTCGGGTAGTCTTCTATTGGGGGTTCTCATTTCTTGGGAAATTGTGTTTGAGCATGTATATCCTAGCATATACATTATAAATATTGGGATTCCGTTAATAAATAATATTTATTGGCGAATTTAAGTATTTATTTATATATTTTTATTTATGAATAATACATTTTTAGAGTAATAATATATTCACAATTCTCAAATCCTTCAATTTTAATATTATCATTCATAATGCTTGGAAATGTTTTTAGGGCCCACAGGTCCAACATTTTGGAATTCCGTAACGCGGTCCGAGATGCAAAAAAAAAAAGACAATTTTTTTTTGGTAGATTATGTATAATAAAATAAAACGTGTATGTATTATGAAATAAATATGGTATTTCCCGAACACCAACTTGATCCCGAGAGTGAAACCCTATTACCTATCTATAAATACAGTGTGTCTTTTCTTATTGGAGTTTATGGGAATAAGAAAAATCCGTATTGTACGAGGACTTATTTAGTACTAAAACATGTAAAATGGGAGAAATTGTTTTTCAATGTCCACTTTTTACTGTGTATGTTTTTTTTTTTTTTAGTCTGGTTAGAACAATAAAAACATTTTATTCATTACATTTGTAAAATAATCATAAATTTTAATCTTAATAGGATATTTACTTGACTTGAATCCAGTTATATAAATATTGTGAAATTTAAATAGATGGAACTTAACCTATATTCATTCAGCACACATTTTAATTCCAAGTTTGTATAATAAGTAATAACCAAAAGTTTTCAGTCTAGTTTTAAATTCTTGTTTACCACAATTGTTAGTTATTTTATACTGTATTATCATAATATAAAGAACCGCGATGTGGGGGTGTATACCGCACTCTACGTGGGTCAGAATAATTTATAAGGCCACATTATACGAAATCCGCGGGGTTTGAATCTGCGTTATGCGGGGACGTCCTGCATATTTAAAGAATTGAATTCTACATAAAAATAGAAGTAAGTATTGAGATATTAAATAAAAAAAACGTATTTTTACACCTATATGAAATCTTCAATCTACGAAAACCGCAGTATTATTCTACCCATCATCTTTCTATCCCCAAAGTATCCCTCATATGCCTTTGAATGCGTTTATCGGAAATTAGGATGTGTTTGTAAAGCGGGCGTACACTGTATGTTAATGCATTTATTTATTTAGTTTTATGCATGCAAATATGTTGAACTGTCATCTCAAAATATGATCCCCCTCACTGTTGTTTTAATTCACTCTCTTCCTTGTTATTCCTTCATGTATACATGTAGTGTACATCAGCTGCTTATTAATCGATTTATACTGCAATTAAAGAGTCTTCCAAAAAAACAAAGCCTATGCCTCAAATATAAACAAAAATCGTTCACAAAATAGGAAAAAGGATGAAATCCTTTTTCATATTTCATATTTGATTTAACTATATGCTATTTAATCAAATTTCTGATATGACTTAAGATATCCAAGATCATAGTCTTAACTGTAGATTCTATAGCAAGAGACTGGAAATGTCACAACACATTTTCTACGAATGTGATAAGATTGATTCTTTAGTAAGAATGTGTGAACAAAAATTAATCGAGAATCTACTAGTCATGACCTCAAAAACTGAATATTTAGTGGCCATGGATCCGAATCTTCCTAGGACCCTCAAGGTAGAGACCATCATCAGCAAAATACAGGAAATAATTTATGCATGCAGATGGAACAGGAAATCCATGCCGTTAACTTTGAAAAGTGTAATCATTAAAGAACTCGATATCTTGGCAAATTTCTCAGACAATGATCTTTAACTAGGACTATTAAATATTTGAACTAAATACGGCAATGATTTTTAGTGACCTTTCCTTGTTTTTTCCATTAAATATTTTACTCATGTCAGATTTGTTTAGGGATTGGTTTTTATTAAGTTAAGTTTTTGATTTTTACATCATTGAAAATAAAGATACGTCTATTAAGCTTCAGATAATCAAGACTTCATTCGAATTAAGGAATTTAATGTAGCATGATGGCTTTTTCATATGATATACCTCAGTTTATCATTTTTTTATTGTGACAATCAATTATGTCACAATGGAAGTGTGGTTTGCCGTTTTTTTCATAATAATACATAATCATAGTTATATAAATTCAAATATATATATATCTATATCTATTTTCCCTGTAATACACACCTAATAACAGATCCCTAGAGAGGAAAATGATGCCTTAGTAGAAGTGCATAGATCTCTATATATAAGCAAAAAGTTTCATTAACAAGAGGAAATATATGCATGTAAATACGAGTATAGTGCAAAAACTGTCTTTTCAAGAATAATTTGTAATAATATTATGTTGTTTTTCAACATGAAAACAATCTTGAACAAAATTAAGAAAAAATGAGAAAATCCCCCTTTACTTCATGTACATATACATACAACCAAATATTTCAATGACGTATTTGAGTCAAGTATATGCCTATTATTCCAATTTGTGGGATGAGTTAAGATACCCAAGACTTTTAGCCTGAGTTTAAAACCTTCATTTGATTTAAGAGTCTAATATTGGGCCGGATATATTATTCCTTTTCAACTATAAAATCGATTATTTTATTTTGACGATCAACTTTGATTACTACAAGTAAAACTTTACGACACTCCTAAAGAGTTAACAAGAATAATTTGTTGATATAAATGTATGATGATTATTTGTCAAAGAATACAAATGTAATTAATAGTCAATTTTTAAGAAAAATCAATCCAACTTACTTTTGTGTTGACGGGGCATCAGTGTTGTGTAATTTTTTTAGAGGTATTTCAACAATTACTTGTACATATTATATAGAACATAAATTAACTCTATCCTCATGTAACCTCGATATGATTTCTTTTATTATCATTTATGATTATTTATTATTCAAACATTCAAGCGTCGAATTGCTTTGAATAATAATATCCTCAGTACTACTCCCACAAATATTAACACTATATATATATATGTACAACTCTGTAAGAATCCAATTTCAAATTATCCAATTTCCGGAGCAATAATTCATCAAATTGTGGGGGAATTGTTGTTGTTTTATAAATAATAAAAAACAAATATTAACATGACTCTTGAGAAGAAGAAAAAGAAGTAAAAAAAATTAGTTGGTAAAAAAAAATAATTCATATTCCTCTGATTGAGTATAAAATAATGGGTAATAAAAAAATACTAGAGCACATATTAATACACTCACTATATACATAATCCAAATAAATACATATATATACAGTGCACCCCCTTATTAATGAACTTGTATATAATAATAGGAGTTATTTCTAGTGTTAAATAGTATGGATCTCTTTGATTGTATGTCGATTTACACACACAATATCCTTGAATTCGTAGTTTTTGTTATATTTTGTGAGAACTTTTTTAATAGATATTACGAAAGAATAATTCATATAATAATTACAATTTTTTTTTTTTTTTTTTTGAATTGTTCATTTCCCGAATATGAATTAGAGTAATAATAACCCAATTCAGTTCAAGCCTTGCTGTTCATTTATGCTTTATTTAATAAAAATATATATATATGAAATTTTTTCCTATTTTTTTATTTTTTTAAGAACAACTGGAGATTTTTCAGACTTTTTTCCAAAAAAAATTATTTTTTGTGAACATTTGTAGACTTTGGAAATTTTTAAGAGTAACCATGGGTTTTTGAATTTTTTTTGTGAATAGTTGTAGATTATTGAAAAAAAAAAAATATCAAATCTCCCTTTTTTTAAATTTATACAGCTGTTATCACTATTATTTGGTAATTGAGGAGAGAACATCCAAGAATAAAGTATAACCACAAGTATTTTGGCTCATGAATAGAGATGAAAATCGGTTGTATTTTTTTTTGAAATCATCCTTTTTTTTTAGCTGGCAGTCTGACGAGTAAATTTTCTTTTTCTAAGCTGTTGCCATTTTTGTTATTTTTTATTCATGAGGAGTGAACTTCATTTTCTATTTCATATAAGCTGACATTGGTATATGCAAAACCGGATAGAACACATTACCCTTTGCTCATAAAAGACGGGAGTAAGGCTGACGATTTGTTCCAGAGTTATGATTGCAAGTCCTTGTTGGTCTCAGAGTAGAATTGGAGATCGAATTTGGAGCAATTATTGGTAATGTCCTTGTTTATTTCCTTCTCTCACTCGACACAGCTGCTTGTAGCTGTGTCAGACTCAAAATTGATAAAGTGCCCTCTTCTAAAACATTCTTCAAATTTTAAGGGTTGCCATGTTGATTTTGGGTTTCTTTTTTTAGCTTACCCAAAATAAAGCCGATTAACCTCACTGCTCCTAAATGAGGTCTAAGAGTGTGTAAATCAAAAAGAAAAACATATCTTGGCCAGTTTGATTGATGGCATGTCTGCTGGCAGAGATCTTGCTCGCTAAAACATTCAAAAGAATTTTCAAAATATGAAGAAAAATTAATAAGCGAACTAATCATTTGCAGATTCCCAAGATAACCTTTCAGCAGACATGTGAAACTTATCCAACTTCCCAAAATGTACATTTCTTTTTAGACCTTTTTCACATCCCTAATCGTAGTAAAACTATACAGCCCCTTGCTTGTTACGATTGAATTGTCAAAATAATTGAATAAAAGTACAAATATCTGGCAGATTAATTCAAAATATACTTTTTTTTAAATGTATACGAATGAAAATTTCAACAATTTTCACGTCTCTAATTATGAATATGACTCAAGGATCCCTTTCTTTTTTATAGGGATCTCTGTCAGCAGAAACCCATTCAAACTTATCAACAGTTAATTCTCTTTTTAAACAATCTTTACGTCCCTAATCATACTAAAACTAATATGCTCCTTCCTCCCTAATACTTATGCAGCATCAAAATTAGTGTTATATCAGTACTTATTTATTCGATCCAGTCCATTCTGAGGACCGATCCTATCAGCCCTTGGGTCCAGTCCTTTGGACTTTCAGTACTAGAACTGATAAAAAAAAATAAACTGGATTTACGTCATCAACGATCGAACTTTATAAGTTTTAAGACTGATAAGTTGAACTGAACCGGACCGAGACTGAACTGGAGGGAACTGGAGTCTTCAGTCCTAAATAAGAACTGAGTGAACACTAATTAGAATAGGGATAAATAATTAATAAGATCACTAATATTTTAATGATTATATCCAACATAGGTCCTAGGACGAATTTCCTAGGACTTTTTACCATTTAACGGCTCTAAGGAGCAATACGTCAATCTTTCAGTCCTAAGGTCCTAGATATCTTTATAGCTATTAATCCATTCATAGCTAGCTAGAAAGGATTGAATAATATGAAATGAAAAAAATAATAAAAGACGGCTAGAAACCTATAATAATAAGTTCTAGCACCATAATCCCTACTTTAAACTTGGGGTATCTTGTCTCTTGAAAGAGGGTATGTTGAACAGCTGAATGAACATAGTTCCTTCATTTCAGCGGTTCTAATTACCTGTAAGGACCGATATGGGTCAGTCCTGTCATATTTTATTAGGACCGAACTCATTGGACTTCAGTCGTTTTAGTTTTTTTAAATAGATCAAACAATAATCAACCTATACTTTTTATATATATATGCTCACGACAATTTTATACCCTTAAATATTCTATATACTATTCGAAATAAAGGTTTACCTGTCTTACATACATAGTTTTTCGAATAAATGAAGCATTCACCTTGAAAAAATCACTATGGACCTGCAAAAATATATATATAGGTAAAGGGTCAGAAATTAATTGGTAGACCGTTATATAAAGGTTAATTATATGACTACTACTACTACTACTAAAACAACTACCATTCAGTTTTTACACTAATTTTAATGACTTGAAAAAAAAAAAAGAGTTGTTAAATCGTGAGTTTATTGCCTTTTTACACACCTTTACAAATGGAAGTGAGAAACCGTACGTACATTTATAAAAGAACGCCTAACATAACTATGTATGTTACTCACTTTGAGGGTACATTCAAAAATCCTGTTATCGAGTGTCAGTTTTATGTACTTAAGCGGATATAGTACGTGTAAAAATAATTTTTATTCAAAAAGTGTTTGCAGTGGATAAAATCTTGAATTTAATTTGCATCGCTCACTTCACTATTGAATCATTTCTCCTGATTGAAACAAACCCCACTATAATTAGTATAATTTGTTATAAATAAATTTAATTCAACTGTAAGATGTTATATTTTAATTAAATTCTATTGAATATTAACAGAGTTGTATGTTCCTAAAAGTATAATACTATAAAAATCATAAATGATGAGTGCAGTAAACAAACAAATCATTTATACTTATTTACAGGAAGAATGAGAAGGAAGGAAGGAAGGGGGGAAAGAATCTATCACTAAGAAAAAAAATATGAAAAAAAAAATCTACATGATTAATCTGAAGGTTGAAATATTTGTTATTATTTTTTTTATTGGTTCTCTGCCAATGCATTTATTTTATTTATACAATCGTTTTTCTTACACTTGGAACTATTATATGTAGTGTGTACTTATAACGGCTACTATTATTGTACATACAAGATACCCACGAAAGTCAGCAATTATGGATGTATCTACGCCAATATACACGTAGTAGAATGTGCAAGTGTTGCAATTCGTGGACTAAAAATAAGAATTATATTTCGTGAGGATTCATGGGGTAATACTTATTGCCATGATTAGTTGTTCATTATGAATGATCGTAGGTAGGTAAATTTTATAAGTTTGCCCGCACGTCATACCTTCTATCTCGAAATTCGAGACAGAGGATAGTTGAAATTCAATCCACACAAGCTTGTAATAATAAAGAATTAACTTTGCAAAGCAAAGAGTATATTATTGAATAGGAGAAGAGGGATCTCGACTTTTTCGAGATATTCGGACAATTAGCACTTTGGACAATCATAATAGTAAATGGGAGATCTCATTATGCGAGAAAATTGTAACTTTGTCTCTAATGAAATATTCCATGGGAGGGGGTTGGAGTCTATCTGTGGGCTGAGGGGGGCTGAGGGAGATCACATTTCATTAATTAAACCACTGCACCTTTTTCTTGTATCTACGATAAACCATTAGTGTAATTACAGGATGAACGTAATAGGTATGACGGAGAGGAAATTCTATGTCATCAAATCTATTACTCCATAAGGGGAAAATTACTATAAATAATTCGACTTGGAAACTTATTCGAGCAATTGTGATGGATTGACAATCGACAATCCCCCTTATTCTATAAGCGTCAGCTAACATCATATTACACTTAATATTTTCATGTTAAGACCGTGATTTATTGATCAATGAGGACGGTTCTTATTGGAGTTTGAGCCAATTGTTGAAGAATTATCATAATGAAATAAGTACACTATTCATTAATCAACACTTAATTATTGCAATTCGTGGAATATGATTCGACATTTTATATTTTAAAATTTGAAGTACATGAATGGGATTCATATTCGTAATTACATGTAGTATCATCAAATATATATACATATATGTTGTTGTATTTTCAAGAATGTGTCATTTTGCAATATGTCCGTTTGTAAAAATGGTCATTTGTCAAAGTCACTTTCGCAAAAAAGATTTATTTAGGGAAAGTGTCACAGAATCTATATATTGTATAGAGGAAAAATCAATACTAGGATAAATGCCCCATTTATTTTTATTTACTTCAGCTATACAAATAGATAAATATTTTATAGGTTTTATAATTACATTTCTTGAGTAAGATAAAATACCCAAGAATTTTGGCTACAGTTTAAAACCTTCATGTGATTTATAATTCTTTATCAAGCCCCTATATGGTTTTTTTTTTAAATAAAAACCATCTCTTTTTTATGTCACAATCAATTTAGATTACTTCAATTTGCGACACTTCCATAGGTTCAATAAGAATAATTTGTTGCTAGAAAATTGAGGATCATTCGAGTATAAATAGAATCCAGACTCCATTTTGAGAGAAATCGTTCTATTCATTTATTATTATATTGTGTTGATAGGCCAGGCACAATATATAAAGTCTTAAACTGACTCATTTCTTTTGTTCTTCTACAAACAGAATACAATCTTATACTTTGACCACAATAAGGAGTTTAATAAATAAAAATATCTTTATTTTATTTAATATTTTTAATAGATATAAGCTCTGAAATATGAAAATATGACGTTTCAATTCAAATCCCAATGCGTGATGCCCAATACATTTTGGGTGGTCCTCAATCTAAGACTAATCAAATATATAATGATCCTGGGGTTGCGAACAATTGCATTTTGGTCCACAGTCTAAAGAGCAATAGTCAAAATATCAGAGTCCAAATCCGTCTGGAAATAATTGCATACAACCGAATCGAAAAAAATATTTATGAAAGTCACCAATTATAGGTAAGCTGTACAGGTGAGGGAACAAACACCAGGCTGCAAGGAAATCGTTGCTTTTATGTACATAAAAAAAGAATCATTTTTCATCTTTTTTTTTTAATAATAATGTTAAATCCGAAAAAAATAAAGAATTGTTAAAGCCTAAAAATATATAATATGTAGTCCTAGATGTGTGTATGTATATAAAAATATAATTCGTCAATGTAAGGGATTTGAATTATGCACGGATTCTCCCTATTTTTTATTTGATATAAAAAAAATAACGATTTTTTTCTTCATTTGATATGTGTTTTTTCCAGATTGTTGATCATCCATTATCATTAAGTATCGTCAAACATACTCATACCTAAAGGTATACCCATATATTGACCCCCAATGTGCAAATATTTTCCCATGTACAAGATATTATGAATTGCAATGCCCTTCATAACATCACTAGCAAGAATATTATACTTTTAATATTTAATTTCTGTAACTACATATTTGGGGTTATCATTTCCCAGGAAATTACTTTTAGGGAGATTCCTTTGAAAATAAATTTATAAATTAGGGGATCCTAAGATATTTACGGATCCCATTAGTAACTGATAAATACTTTAAAGCTCAAGTATTTTTTTTATAAAAGATGTACGTAGTTAAGGGAAATCCATTATTTTTCCTGTATATGGTTTTAGTAATGTGTATCTATCTTTACATAAGTGTGATCGATTTACGCCAAATAGTGTTAGAAAGATAAGATTTCGTACTAAAAAAATTATTAGAGAGTTTTGCGATTGTGAAACTCAATTAGATTTGAATGCACGACGAAGATGAATACAAGCCAAAATTCAAAACGCCATTTTTTACAGTCTGTCTTCCAACAAGATGAAAACGCAATCCAGGTGGCTAAAAATGTGAATAGTCTTTAAGTTCCATTTGTAAACAATAAATACTGTGAAATTACATCTTAAGCAAGTCCTAACTAAGTAGTATTGTGCTGGTCCTTAGTTAGGACCGTGGTGCAGTCCGTTCCCACCTAGCCTGGTCCACTTTTCAGTTCTTTAGGGAAGATAATCTTTTATGAGCGTTTCTTATTGGTACAATAAGAAATCTCTTTCGACGTCATGTAAGATTTTTTTTTTTTTTTTTCAATGTTGGTCAGCAGTAGTTTTCCAGTTCTCAATGAATAAAACTAGAGAATAATTGAAAAGCCAAAATATAGGTTTAATCAATGAAAACAAAAATACTGCACTGTATACTTTTAAGTTTTACGTTTACCCAAAAAATGAACCCAATGACGTAACCATAAACAGAGAGGGAGAGTCACTGGATAAATATGCTGTGTTTGCCTTCAAATTTTTTTGTTGACTATCTTTCTCTAATATTTATCTATATTGGTGTTTCCTATTTTTAATTATTATGTTGCATAATAGAACAAACTTATAATAATAAAAATAAAACATTAAATACCAAGTGTTCCGTTAACACCAGAGCATTTTGAATTTAAGCTTGAGGAAGATATAATTTATTAATTAACAATAAATTTAATGCTGAAAATATATGTGTGTCATTAATGCAACTGCTCTTAGTCACTTCTTCCACTCTAACGTTTCGTAATTGCTGACGGTGTAGACGGTGGTTCGGGAGACGCCCAAATTCTTGGAGTCTGGTAATGGAAATTCGTTGATCACGTTCAAGTGTCATTTTCTCAACTTGTATATTAGCTAAAGAGCTAATGCTTGTTTTGTTTTGTAACTTATTATTTATGCTTTAGTACATCGAAATATGAATTAATTCAGTAATCAGTAAACTTTATTAATTATTGAATTAGTAAGTGTTCCGATTTCAAAGGAACACCCGGTAAGTTCGTTTTATATTGCATTATAATGTAAAACATGATATTTTTCAAGATATGTGCAATACTCTATATACATATCTCATATTTGCCATCTTAGGAAAAATTCCGAGTAACGGTAGTCCTAAAGACCGGTAGGACTGAACTTGACCGAATACATAAGGACCCATACAACACCAGACTAGCCTTTATTATACAGAATGTGTATTTTACATCCGAAAAATTTAAGGATATTTTCCCAAAATTAATTCAGCAATTTACAAAAATCTTTTGCTCCTATATGATGGGCTCATATAACCAAATGAATAACTTCTAGCTTCAACAACAGCTCCATCCTGGCCCTAAACCTAGTACAGACTTTGATAAGGAACTCCTTCTCCATGTTGGGCACTGTCTCGATAACAAAAGTCTGCAAGGAGTCAACACTGTTATGTTTACCTTTATTGGGATCTCTCTCCATGACGCCCAACTCATAGTATTCCAAGGATTCAGATTAGTGTATCTAAGAGGCCACATTTCCTTTGCCCAAAAATATAAATCTCTTAAAAACGTTGGTTTTTACAGAATAAATCCGGTTCCAACTACGGCATTACGACAAATCGCTCCAATTCAATATTTTAGCAACACGACAGATCTGTTAACATCAATTTAAGTTGTCTTGTAGCATCATTAGCTATAGAGTTATTTGCGTCAATGGTCCCGGCAAAGGGACACACACTAACGACCTGAGCACGAAGTTCGTATTCAGAGGACAACTCAAGGATTTGTATATTTCTTATACAGTATTGTCAGCTAAATTTGAGGAGCACACTTTCATAAACATAGATCTGAGGGTAGGCAAGATATTGAAGTCTAAACTTGTTCCAGATTTAAAATCTCCCACAGCACTGTATTCTAAATTCTGTGGTTCGTCAATATTATCATTATCACTAATTGTTTTTATAGCCCACAGGTCCCACTTTTTTTATTCCATAGCCCGATTTGACCTCCAAAAAAATAATTAAATATTATGTGATGAACAAATAAATTTTGCATGAACTATATCTAATTAATTAA
This sequence comes from Lepeophtheirus salmonis, assembly GCF_016086655.4. Classification (NCBI taxonomy): domain Eukaryota; kingdom Metazoa; phylum Arthropoda; class Copepoda; order Siphonostomatoida; family Caligidae; genus Lepeophtheirus; species Lepeophtheirus salmonis. The sequence goes on along the minus strand of NC_052139.2, from coordinate 24,264,558 downwards.
AACTTTTGTTATGAAATAATCCAGCATGGATTTTCCGGGAAAATAAATCCCGGTATTCTGAGAGAGATAAACCTAAGTAACTATGTAGAAGAGATATTAATTCTCTCACTTTTTGAGTCACATTTTATTTATGAGTGTATAATTAATAATAAACGCCTCCTCAGTTTTAGTTGTACGAGTATTAAGCTATGTATTGTAGTCCAGTCTTTTTCATTCTATGTCTATATGTATATAAATATTAGATAAAGAAATGGCAGAATTAAAATTAAAATATGGTAAAACTTGTTTGACAAATAAATGTCTATTTATAATATAAACAAATAAATACACTTCTTGGCAAATACAGTAGTGTTCATACATATTTAAGTATATTATAAGATAAAGAAAATGAATTAAAAGTTGTAAGTAATTTTATTGATATCCCTTTAATATACAAAAAAATCAAACCTTTGTCATTTTTATCGCTTCTTAGATGAATTTAAATATAGTGGCTTATAGATCATCAATATAGTTTTAATAATATCAACTATTTATTGTAGGACAAATAAAATGCTATGATATATGAAGATCAATCTTCACTCAATGTGGTCCGCCCTGTTCCGAAATTTATTTCATGCTCTCACCACTTCTGTAGACGAGAGGTTTTTTGGTGATAGAGGTCATAATGTTCGTTAAATTGAAGATTCCAAAGTCTTTTTTGATGGCCTTAGAGATAGAAACGATACTGACTCATCTTTTCTTTGTGAGGGATGACATAGCGTCGTTGGGGCTTAGCGATTATAGACATTTAAGGCTCAACAATAATCTTGGGGTCCGTTGTTTATCTGATCAAGGATAATATTCTGCCTTTTGAACCCTTTCAGTTATATTGGATCTATTAATGACATCATAGAATCTCCTCTTGGCGTATCCAGTCAACTTGACAATGGCTGCTGCAGGAATGTGTCCAACATTGCCTGAGTTCTCAGATTCCCCTCCCTCAAAACCCTGATTAATTTAGTCACACTTAAAAAAAAAAAAACTATTTTTGGAGTATTTATTCTGATTTTCAAGCTGATCAAATAGAAAAAAAAAATTATCTCCATATGTGTTTGTATATAAGTTTAATCCGGATTTGAAAATCAATGAACAGTTGCCAAAAAGTATGTGCAAGGTTGGAAACGTCTTCGGGTCTGATGGGAAGAAGTATACATCCATTTTCAATCGGAAGACTATATCGTGCTTTTTCGGAAACACATAGTTCTTTGTATCAAGTAAGAATACAAGGGTGCTTAAATAGTGTTCCAAAAAGATGATGCTCCCTCTTACAAAAGCCAAAAGAACCAAAATTTTCTCTTTTTGGTACAAAGAATATGAGGCCTCCCCGATCTTAAATCTTTGTATTATTCTATCTAGGTAAAGGCCGAAGAAGCTGCCTGCAACAAGCCCCACATGTCTGTGAGATCTTTGGGTGAGTCTGCCATCAAGGTGGCATGGCTCGACTTGTCAGAAGACTACATCTTTTAGTTTTGTACAGCTTCATGAAGAGGCTGGAGACCATTATCGAAGTTGTGGGAGGCCACATTGAATATAAAATGTCAATTTTATTTATAAATTTTGGAAATAAATTTAATTTTGTTCTCTCTGTCTTCAAAAACTAGTTTTTTATAAAGTTTGAAAAACAATATTCAGTGTAAATTAAATATGACGGATGGGGCATATCGTGAAGTAGTTGAAATATTCTACATGTTGTAATAAAATAAAAAAGGATGAAAAAAAAAAAAAAAATGATGAATCTGCCACCAATCCGAAGGATACAATGCTAGAAATTTTATTAATATATATTAAGATGCCCATTTCTGGCTTTTATAATGAAAATGACTAATTCATCAGTAATCTATGGGAAAATAATTATTGTACACTCGTAAATAAGTATTAAAAGAGTAACGGATTTTCAAAAACCAAAATGAGTTTATAACATCAATTAAAAAAGTAGATAATTAAATGAGACGAACAAGTTTTAAGTTGTATATACATATATGTATAGAGGTACAGGTGAGACGTGAGCAAAATGCTGTGTTTTGTAAAAAAGGAAATAGCAAACATTCGAGCTTACATTGTAGTCCATTAACAAACAAAAATCTCGAACAAAAATCGATAAAAGTCTAATGTCCTATTTTTATATTTTACATGGTACTATGAAAACTGGCCCTGGGGAAAATTGCCAGTTCGAAAAATTGCCCGTAGTTTTTTAAAACTTCATGATGCATTATAAATTCACTTACAAATATTTATTACAAATATCTAAAGATATTTGGTTTGTTCCGTTCCCCGAGGGAGTACCTTCAAGTGTGAGTAATATTGTTGCAATAAAATTTCCTTGCATTTTTTTAATTCAATCCAATCTTCTAAAAAATGGATCGAGATGATTGGCAAGGAGGTATTTCTTCTTATGGATGCTACGTTACATGCAAATAACATTATTTGTATTTTAATACTCAACCTATTAAAAAAAAAACACATATATAGAACGCCTTGGCAACCCGAAGGCTTGAAACTATTTTTTTATATCAGAGGGGTCCTTAGACGTAATGGATGAATTGACGGTTTTTTTAGCAACCACACACTACCCTCGGGACACTAGCCAATCCGAGGGTGTACAGTATTCAAACATATTTTAAAAAGCACCAAGTCTGAGAGATGACCCTACTGGTGTGTATCGAGGTTAGGTTTAGTTAGAAGCATCTTTTGGAAGAACACAAATCAACTTTCAGTCTAATCGGTCTATTTCTTTTGGTTTGGCATTCGTTTGAATCGAGGAAGTGGAGTGATTTTCAAAAAATGTAGGAAAAATAATTTCGAATGTTAATTAAACATTACTTTAAGAAAGGTAAAACGTCTTAGGAGACTAAGAAGGAGTTTGCTTAACATTATGGGGGCTCTGCAAAATCAATTAGAACAGGTTATAAGTGGTTTCAAAAATTTCAGAGTGGCCATATGGGCAGAAGTGATGCTGAACGTCCTGAACGCCCTCTTGAGGTTACTACTCCAGAAACCATGGATAAAATCCTTGATATGGTGATGGATGACAGAAAGTGAAGGTGCGTGAGATTAATTGTGGGCATCTCAAGTTGGAAGCCTATTTCCATAAATTTTGTGACCACAATGCTGAGGTTTGAGTTTGTACATTGTCGTGATGGAAAAGTACTTTTTTGTGAGCCAATCGTGAGCATTTTTCTTGCAGCTTGGTTTTCAAACGGTGCAATAACGATGAATAATATGGACATATAATAGTTTTACCCTTTTCCAGATAGTCGATGATGATTATTCCTTGCTAATCCAAAAGATAGTCGCCATAATATTTCCGGCCGATTCCTCGACTCAAACTAATGCCAAACAGAAAGAAATAGACCGATCTGGCAGAAAGATGGTGTGTTTTCTTTCAAGAGATGCTACTAACTAACATAACCTTGATTTGCTCAAGTAGTACCATCTCTCGGACTTTGCACAGACTTTTCAAAAGACCTTCGTATAGACTATCCAGCCTATTAATTCATAGACATATTTAAAGAATTAATATTAAAGAATTTTAGCTATTAATTCATCAAATTTTCATAATGACGATCAATCAATGACTACTTTAATTGCAATTAGCAATACACATTAAATATTTAGTAACGATGGTTGAAGATATTTATTCGTCAAAGAATACAAATCTAATCCTCCCTCAATTTTAAGAAAAAAGTATTCAAGCTTCTTGCTTTTGTGTAGACAGACTACATATTTCTAATCTAGAAGATGAATTTAATTTGAATTTGATTTAATTGTATATAGAATTGATTTGTTCATATTTTCACAATAGGCCTGAATAGGTTGAAAAGGACACTTTATCCAATATGAAAAAAAAATGTAAAAAAAATAATTTGTAAGTAATTATTCCAAATTGTTCAAAAATTGACTTTTTCAGTTAAGTAGTCAAATGGATTTCAAATTACCTATAATTTAAAGGAAATTTTGGTGGTTTTTTTATAAATAAAAATATACTTTTTATAAATAAAAAGAGATTGAAATTAAAAAGTTTCAAAGTATTTTGATAAATTATGTCCTCAAAACACAATAAATTTGAGTTTTATATTGTTTGTTAAATCTCAAAATAGTGCATTGTGGGAAAGGGATTGAAGTCAAGAAAAAAATTGTTTAGTTAATTATTATTTTTTTATATGCTATAGTATTTTCACTTCTCCCTCCCCGTTCTTCCTCTGTCTGACATATACGTATGTACAAAAAAAAAGTGAACACACAAACAGATATAATATTTAATCTATAATTGTATTTCTCTTTCTATTCCTTTTCAATCTTACAAAGAGAAGTAAAGTCTACAACAACAACAAAACAAAAAAAGAGGGAAAAAAATGTTAACAAAAAAAAAATTCATTTTTATTTCTTCTTCTTAAAAGAATAATCATCCATTTTTAAAGAACAAAGACGCAGCAAGTCTTTAATTTATTTTTTTCTCTTTTGGTTTTTACGTATTCCACTATGAAAATTTGTTTACTCAACCATCCCTGATAAACAAACCATTACTTACAGACATATATATAAATATACGGAACAACACAAAATGTAGAGAGCGTGGAAAGAGGTAGGAGCAGACGTAAATCCATATTATACCATTATTATATGTATGTAAAAACAAAATCAGATAGTGTTTGTAATTTGACAAATTTTGTCTGACATTTATATTTATTATTTAGATTTGGTTTTTTTTTTGGTCCATGGGAAATGATTTGATGATAGGGTCTACTTTTTTGTGTGTGTGTAGGTTGGTAAATCAATAGCATTTTTTGGTATGTAAAAAAATATACAAATGAACTTGGTAACCCTGAATGTTGAACAAGAGAACAGCTTAACTGTCATTACGTTTCAGGAAATAAATACAAGCACCACTTCGTATATCTAGGAAGGAGTTAATTTGGTGTTGTTCCTTAATTCTACTCCAAGTCCAAAAAGGATCTTTTAACTTACCAATAAATCATGAGTGTTATGCTTCGTCATTCACGCATTAGTGATTAATGTATCCTTATTGTTTTCTGTTCAAGAATAACAAAATAATGAAAACAGCTGTCGAAAATAAATAAAACTTTTTAGGTTGCAATTAACATAGACATTATGACATAGTGACTCCACAACCAATGATCACCCTTACTCTCCGGTAATAATGAGTTTACTCCTCCCGCAATTTATACTTGGATGTTCCCTCCTCAAGAATCGGAAATCTTATTTCGTCCATGGACTGTACCATAAATTTTGCTGAGGTGGCTCTGGGTGACATTTTTTACTTATAGCCAACTAAATTATTCTGTTACTTCAAATGCCATCTTTGGTTGATGGGCCCTTATCAGAGTTGAAGAAAATATGACCTATCAGTAACTGAGAAGAAAAAAAACCCGGGAAAAGTAACGTAGTCATTCGTATAATTTGAAAAGTGTGTGTTTTGGAGGAAAAAAGATTAGATCTCCTGCGGCTTATCTGATAGCAAATGAGTGAAATGAAGGATATAAACACAAGTATCAGTCCGTATATAGCAAGGACATAGAGAAGAATTTCTCCATTTTTCATTCTCAATTATCCTCTGAGTCCAACTCCCAGACCAACTATTAACGTTACTCTTCGTCATTTATGACGACAAACTTAAACTTATAATTTGATGTTATCTCCTCATAATAATAATGTAATTATGATAACTTTAGTTTGTAACATTATAGCTTTAATTAAAAAGAAAACCCGGGTATATACGGATACTATCAGATACATAAATATACATTCGAATACTTTCTTACAAAATTTATGATGATCATGCAAAAATTGAATATTCCATGGATGACCGATATATTCATGCTGTAGTTTTTGGCTACTTTAATAAATATTACTAAAATATAAGGATTCTGTTGCACATTATAAAGTTTAAAGGTACACAGTTATATTACTCAATATTACCTAATGATCGCGTAGTTTTAATAAATCAAAATGAAATGATAGTACCCATTAATAGGTGGTAATTAGGATGACCAATGGTGTAATGATCAAAGAATTTAATATGAAGAAATAGCAAATTGTACAAGTTGAAACTCGTCCATATGTAGATTGCAACTTGTACACAAAATATACAACGCATAACATGTAAGCAGATGTGTGGTTAGGAAGTTTTTTAAGTTATTAGTCTCTAGACAATAAATTATCAAATAATACTTTTTTAAATCATAACAATGATAACAGTATAAGACGCATGTTATAAACTATATTGATCGTCAGGGACAAATATATTAATTAATATTGAGATAGGAAAATGACTACTTCTGCCATTTTAAGAATTTTGAGATCCTTTATAATCAGGTTTTATAAAAGAAAAAAATCAGTAATTATCAGTAACTTGGGTTGAGTACACATTATTATCAAACTGCTTATACTATGGTTCACCAATTTAATCGACTCATAGATCTAATAAAAAACATGTATATTTTTTGAAAAATCCTTTAAATATAAGCATATAGCTGCAACAATAAGTCTTTAAATAGGCTCAAGTAGGGATTATATATTTGTAATACTTCGGTAAGATTACCATATTTTCAGGAGTTACATACAAATTATTTATCTTATTTAATTTTCTTCTTTAAATAAATATTCACTTTCATTTGGCTCTATAGCTGATGGACACGTAACTATCGACTATTATTAATTTATTCGTGAGAACTAAGATATTGGATCTGTTTTGGTTAAAAGGAAACCTCTAACGAGTAGTCTCTTTACAAACAGTTTGACATTCTTTCATCCGAACACTATAGTTTGGAATGGCTATATCCATAAATAAACATTCCGCTCATTCTACCTCGATAAGCACGCAGTATTGTAAACTTAGGCTTAACGCCACACGCCTTTTCTCGACTCATCAATTGGTGTTATTTGACTTTTTGCATAAAAAACTTTATCAATGCAATTGAAAATATTGTATAATTAACGGAACATTAAACTGAAAAAAAATATGCAAATTTATATATAGATGATTTTCCAGGTTTGCAAAACGTATTGCACCATCAAAAAAGTATTAACACCATATGTTTTTTTTTTTTTTACATTTAAAAATCTAATTTTAGAGATGTTATAAGAAGAAAAATCATTCATTTTCTTATAATGATCAAATATTACAATCAGTTAATACATTTGATTTTTTTTTAATTCTCAATTTCTTACTAACAACTCATCTTGAAAAAACTCACAATAAAAAACCCTAAAAAATCATATATTGATCGATTGCTCGTAATCTGCTCTGAATTTTGGAAATTGCAAATTTTTTTGTGAAGTTTTAAATTTCAAATTTTCAAATAAAATTCTCAAAAATTTAATATTTGAAATTTGTCTCACAAAATTTAATTTTTCAAGTAAAAAAAAACAATATCAATTTTTTTTTTAATCAAAAAATGCCAATATAATCATGTGGACAAAACGGTATTGTTTAACTATTATTTAAAATATTAAAGAATCAATCTCAGGATTTTTTAATTGCCTCGGAATCTGCATCTCGATTTTTTTCCACACATATACAGATAACATTGAAATGACTAGAGTATAAATAGAAAAAGTGTCCCTCCTCAAGGAAAACTGCATCTTTATGACTATTCTTGTTAATATAGTGTTCGTTATTGCCATTTCCTTCAAGGAATGCTTAAAGTTCCCTCTATGAAGAAAAAGATCCACATTTATTTAAATACATGCTAGATTAGAGGAATATTTATTTATTTTTCGAAAAAAAAAAAAAGTCAACTTATTTTATTCTGTTTGACATAATTTATTAGGGTATTAATCATGCGGTCAGTCAAGCATTCTGGAGCCTATTATTGGCATCTAATGACCATGACTAAAATATTTTTTTTGTACATATATCTATACAAAATATGTATGAATGGACCTTTAAATACATCTATGCAAATTTGCTGTCGTTATGGGCATAGGAAAGTAACTCAAATCCCTTTATGTAGGAAACAGATCCCATAACACCTCATGATTGCATCAAAACAAATACACCATTTCCACTTTTCTTTCCTCCTGCATTGATGCGGCATACATTACGCAAGCTGCATTCCTATTTAATTAATCAACAATCTAAAGGAATATGTATGCTTTGTACCTAGATATACCAAAAATTAATAAACAATAGGTATGTGGTTATCAAAATCGGTTTTCGAACTAGCCATAATCGAAATTCCAAAAAAGTTGACATACAAGTCACCCTAATTTCCAGTCTTTACAAAAAAAAAAACTCCATCATTGTTTATTTTCATAATTTAGCAGAAGTTTCTACACAATAATATGTTAAAGTGACCACTTCTGGACGCTTTCTACTCGATATGGCGACCATTAGCCTTAATTATAGAGTCACAGCGAGGAGGGAGAATGAGTGGATGACTTTGGCCGTAGTGAAGGTGGCCATGTTTTGCTTGATGGAGTGTTTTCTGGAGGTGATCCTCGGGATCTCATTAATCTCCTTCCTCAGCTCAGACCACAACTAGAAGTCGAAGCTGTTTAGATCGCGGCATTTGGAAGTCAACATGTTCAGCTTAATGGCTATGTCGAAATGCCCCTCCAGTAATACAATGAACTTATTTTATCACGTGAGCTGGAGCAGAAGGTCGTACCCACGAATTTGGTGTCTAGAGAGCATTGCAAGGCCAGTCATGCAAAAAAGTCTTCAGATACACACACTTCAAGTCCTTGAATATTTTAAGTACTTTAGATCCAGTGGTAAAATTGAAAATATTTTAGATTCCAAGTCGAGCTGTGAGTCTTAGCTTTCGATTTCAAGTCAAATTTCGAGTCTTTAATTCTATGATCAAGTCGAGTTGCAAGTTTCATATCTAAACTATGGGGTTTGTTGTAATTTGTTCCAAAACTTTAAAGTTCTTCATCTAGGGGGTCTCAAAGCGTCGATCCATTCCTTTGAATATATTGGTCGTGTTGCCATGATTATACATTAAACAAAAAACGCGATATCTTTTTCTTGTCCTCTTTGATCTTGATCTCTCACATTCTTGGCCTTGTTTTGGTCTAAGATAAGAAGGTATTTGTCACACCACTAAAAGTCGACTAGGGATGAGTTGGGCCCTTAAGACATCGTGACTAATTTCTTACAACATACTATGTAGGTACATAAACCATCAATTTGTGAAGTCCATCACAAAAATAATATCTTTTCATAAAAGTAAAAAAAAAAAACCAACCACCTACTGTTGTCAATCTTCTTTAATGGTGATGTAATATACACAACATGTAATAATCAATTTGGACAGGTTTAATCAGCCTGCTAAAGGAATCTATACATATAAGTATGTATATCACATTAATATCCTATGAGAGTTCACCTGATAAATGATGTTGGTTTTTTTTTGTATTGTTATTTTTATTTGCCATGATATCAAATATTTTACTATCATGATATTTTTTTTTTTTTGCTTGGCTTTTTCAAAAAATAAATTATATACAAACACAAAATATTCATAAAATAAAAAAATTATAATTTGTCAAATAATATTTCAAAAAAATAAGAATATTGTTTTTTATTTTTTGTATTTAGATAAGAGTGTAAAAAGGAGAAATAGCAAAAAATAAAAATTTGAATATTCAAAATATGTCAAAACAACTATATAATCAGTCTACTAGCTACTTCAAAAAATATTTTTTTAAAGCACTAATGGACATCAGAATTTCAACTCCCAATGTCCTTCACTAATGAGGTTATTTATTCACAGTGGGCTTCTTCTTGCCTTAAAAGTCCTACAAGGATTATCTACCTTTTCACTTAACTTTTTTTTATTGGTCCGGAATTTATAGGTACGAGCATGCTATTGTTTTAAACGAGGGATATTGCAAAAGGGAGTCTGAAGAGGTGCTGTAAGGATGTCTAGGCTCCTCAAAAATACAACAGAGCTTCTCAACCTACTTAGCTTGTTTTTCTTTATTTATGTGCCTGAAAGTCTTTTACACAATCTAATTCTAACCGGGGGTGCTCAAAAGTAGTAGAGTGGTTGTTTGAACTCTTGAAAAGTATGGCAAAGGTTCTTAGTCTTCTCTATTTGTTCTCCTACCAATATTTGCCACGAATGATATTATAAATTCAAATTACATTTATTCCTATACGGGTATAGCTTAAGTGATCTCCTATGAAGTCGTATTTGTCAAAGGATCCCCGCTGATCACCATTTTAGGAACAAGAAAAATCCGCGGTTCTTTTTTAGTATTAAAACCCTAAATAGGATAAATTATTTTTCAAAGTCCACCACTTTTTACTATTTTTCCTTTGTTTTTTTTTAGTCTGATAAGGACAATAAAAACATTTTATTGATCATAAATTAATAAAAATAATTTAGAGCAAATGATAATTATAAAATAAACCTAAAATTTTATCTTATTCAAGTATTTAGTTGATTTTTAATCTGGATATTTCAATACTTTAAAATTTGAATAATCAGAACTTAACCAATATTTATTCAACATCATTTTTAATTGCAAGCTTGTATAATTAGTTATAGCCAAAAGTTTTAAGTCTAGGTATCAAATCAAATACTAAAAAGATACTCCCCTTATGAAAAATTATAACTTCTATTATATGAATATATAGGCATAGTATGAACGAACACATCAAGAACTAAAACAATTCTTGTTCACCTCAATATATAGTTTTTATAATCTATTATCATTACATAAAAAACGCGATATAAGGAGTATATATGTCACTATATGTCAGAATAATACCAAATAATTCTTATAGAAAATTATTCGCGGTGTTTAAAACTGCGTTATGTGATAGACTAAGTTTACTGTGGTAAATGTTATTCAGAGCCTATTAATACATTTAATTCATAAGACCGCTCATTGTTTATTTTTGATTTATGAAATAGGCCTTGCTGAGATTTCTCAGACCTTTTTCATACATTTCGGAAGGGGAGATTGATTTAGTTCCAGGGCTTAACAGAGAATATCAAGGCAGACAAAATTATTTGGGTTCCTGTTATTTAAGAGGAATAGGTTATATTTTATATTATTAGGAGAATAGGCTGTTTTTATCTGGGGTTGGAGATGGATAACTCACCCTCGCTATTGGTACGATTATTTAACAAGTTTATGCAGAAATTATTTATTACTTATAGTTTTATTTAAGAATAAGAATTTAATTGTCAACTATAAAACAGTGATTTTTATCTTGTAAACATAATGCCATGGGTACATTGTATTTCATTAGAGGGTTTTGGTGAGGGATAATAGGGCTTACTCGAAGAGTTATACACCCAATGAGTATAAGCCAAGGATTCCCTCAATTATTATCATTTGCAACATGATTAAGAGATTCGTCATACAAATCATGATCTTTATCAGTGCCCAAAATTTTAAGGTATCTTCCCTACCTATCCTCAATCTGAAGGATACAGATGTATTGGAAGCCAAATCCGTCCTATAGAAAAGAACTTAGCTGTATGGCATCATATATCAGATATACATCCGTGACGTCATCATCAAGCAAGCCAATTTTTATGCCTAAATTAATACTATGCATAGATGTGTGTCTGAGACCTCTGAATCATTAATGTAGTTCCCCTTAGCGGCAATAAAGGCTTCCATGCGACCTGGCAAACGCTCTCTATGTAGTCCTCTGTCATAACGTCCCAGTGCTAATTGAAAGTGGCTTTGAGGGCCTTGGTGTTTGGATAATAGAAACTACAGGCCTTCCCCTCGATATGCACCCAAAAGATGTAATCGAGTGGGATGGCTTCATGGATGATTGATTTGATTTGTTACTAATTGTTTATGGTTTAATATGTTAAAATATGAATTCATTTCAATCACTCAACCTTCATATTGTTAAAATACACCAAATACGTAAAAAGCTTACGATTTACATCACTATCTATAGATAATTACGAGGATTGCATGGACCGATATACCTCCATAAATATACTATATATATAAAAATGTCACGTAACCTCTTTATAATTCTAACAAGAAAAAAAATATAATTCTTATTATTAAAAGTGAAAAGTCACTTTGCAAAAAAAATGAAGATAAAAAAGAAATTTTCAAACTTTTTTTTCTCTATACCCAAAAATGTCCACATAACGGTCCATTGTTCATCATCCCCTTGTCATTTACAACAAAAAGCAAAAAAAATAATACTATATAAATAAATAGAAAACAAAAATATTCAGTTTTTTTGATTATTGTTAAAAAACATGTCAAAAGGGAGGTTTTGGGTATGTGTGCGAATAATCAGACAGATATAAAAATAATAATAACAATAATATTTTGCATAAATACATACATACATGCGGGACTGATATGATGTGCGTACATTGTTTATTTGTTAGGCAGTTAGTTAGTGAATCAAATATATAAAAAAGCCAAATCCGGAAAAAGTCCAATTAAATTTATTTCGTTAAAATGGACATGGTAAGTAGAAAGAAAATAAAATAAAACGTCAGGGAAAACCATGACAATATACATCGAGATTGAGTGGCTCATTTTTATGAACCATACTGCTAATTAAAAGTGGGATATATACGGCCAATCAACCCAAAAATAATCTAGAAATCATTGGTTTATAATTAAATAGTTATCAAACATTTTTATAAATAAATTTTCAAGGACTAAATCCTGGAAAACGCAACAAATGGGGCGTGAGATGCACACAACGTGATTCAAAATAGTTTATGAGAAGTAATTGTATGTTAGGGTCCTGGAATAGATAGAGTAAAAACTTTTTAATTAATAATTCCTATACAAAAGAATGGTTTGAAATTGTATTTTAAATTTAATTTGTGAGGGGTTGCTACTTATAAAAAGTTCTTGCTATGGATAAAAAAAGGCTCTTAGAAGTGAATATCTTATAAAAAAATATTAGCATAGTAACAAAAGCAATTGCAACCATGAACTTTCATATCAATATTTTCCTTCATAATTTGATTTTTAAGCGTAAGAACTCAAACATCAATTGATCATACAACTCATAAGAAATACTTATGGTCTGGCTAGCTTTGTTGTTTCCAATTATATTAAACACAGAGTTTGAATATCTTGGTTATTAATAATAAATGTAGGGTGTTTCAAAAAATAGAACCTGTCAAATAAACCTATTAAACATATTTGAGTAATTTTATGATATAATATATTCCTAACTATAAAATGAACTGAATCATTGTTATTTCAATACGAATTACAATCTTAGTAGACAAAGGTTGAGTGGGGAACACCATCTATCATAGTACAAGAGTGGTTGGTTTTTCATATCTAGACTCGTTTATTGATAAACACATACCTTGGATTCGAGATTTCAATTTCAACTGGGAAATAATAGTAGAATAAATTGATCGTATAAGATAAATTCAATAAGGAGTTGTATCCTTAAAATATTGTGATAACCTTATAACGATGTACTCATAGATGATTTTTTGAATGAAACACTTTTTTAAATTTTAATTGCAACTTTCAGTTATCAAATGAGATATTTTTATGGATTTATTCCTCTTGGAGCATTGAGCATCTGAAAAAAATAACCTTTTACAACTTTAAACAAACATGACTAAAGCTGTTAGCATGATAAATAGATTTAAAAAATATTTTGGAATCTTTTAACAAGACTTACATAAATATATTTGTATAATTTATCCATATTTTTAACATTAAGCCCTAAAAAAAGCTTTCAATCTTAAAAATAGCTAAAACACATGATAGCCTTTTTCTGAAGGCTCGAGGTTGATAAAAACAAACTAATGTCATATTTGGAATTATGGGATCAAACTGAAATATTTCGATTTTGATACATTTTGGCTGTTAAACAATGTTAATAAGTGCTACTTATGCAAGTGCTTTAGACTCAAGTTTTTCTATATTTAATTTATATGAACAAGGCCATAGGTTGGTTCGCCATCTAGTGTTATACTTATTTTTTAGTTTTATCTCCCCCATAATAGAAAAATAAGGTGAAGGATATAGTTAAAAGACCACATCAAGGGTTGAAGGTCAAATTGTCGTAACTCAAAAAATTACAAATATTGGTGTCATTGCCAATATGTCCTCCTAGAAGTCTAATATTTAGTGTTCCTACTTAAAAACAGTGAAATTCAGACTGTTGAAAGGGATTTCTCATATCCATTGTATTGTAAAAATTGAATACCATCATTATTCATAATGAAAGATTCCAAGATTCATTCTTTAAAGTAAATATTTTATTTATGACAATTTGGCTCTCACCCCACGAAGAGGGAGTCCAATAAAGTCACAAATTTTAAATAAAGGCTCGGGAAAGGGGCTAACATCTCAAGGTTTTCTCAACCCAACCCAGACTTTTAAATACGAATAAAAGCTAAATAAAGAAAAATATTAGGTTGAACAAAAAGTAATTTCATATTACTGGCTTTATTTCAACACTTTATAAGAAAAGTCCTAATCATTCGATTTAAGCCAAGTATACCCTCCTCTTCTGTTTGATAACTTGTTGCCAACGAACATTCAACTTCATAATGCCCTTCACGTAGAAGTCCTTGTCCCAATGTCAAAAACATCGGACAACCAATTTTTACAGTTCTCTATTGAGACCAAATTTGCATGCCCAGGCGCGTTGGCCATAGAAAAGAACAGGTAGTAGTCACTTGATGCCAGGTCCGCACTGTAGAGTGGATGCATAAAAACTTCCTATCTGAGCTAAAGAAGCTTTTAATGACTCAAAAAAGATGTGTGCGGGATAGTGTAGTCTTGATGAAAGGCGATTACTCTCCTATTCCAGTTTCTTTTTGTATAGAGCCTTTTGCTAATGGTTAATAAAGGTTTTCTGATCAATGTTCAGCTAATATGACGTTTTATCTCTATATCTTCCTTGATTTTATTGAAATTTTCGACGACTGGCCTGCCAGTGCGTGGTGCATTATTCACTTCCACTACGCCAGAACGGAAGCAGTCGAATAACTGTTATGCAACACGAATCGAAAGAGTATCGCCCCCGTAAACATCCAGAAATTTTCTTGGGTGTTTTCCCTTTCAGGCACTAAAAATGTAAGCCATGGTGAGTTCTTACTTTAAGATCTACGTACTCGACGCACGATAATTGACAAATGAACTGTCCAAGCAAAATACTTTTAAAAAGCGTTTGTAGTATTTACTCACACCTTTACAGCACCAATCGTATGATTCGATGTGACCAATAATGAACAAGATGATGTACTTAGTTAACTAAAGAGCGGGAAATGTAAAATTATTTTTTCCCCAAGTTATCATAAGGAATCTCTCATTCTTGGGATTTTTGTAAAAATTTTATACTTTAAACACACCACACCACGCGTATTTTCATGTAGGAATATCTAAAAAAGCAGTTGTGAGGTTGCAGGTATCTACTTTTAGAAATTTGTGTATGGGAACATTTTAAAATTGCAAATAATTTGTAAACCATAAAACAAGTTTACTGATCAAGTGGTTTCAGGGATCGAGTACAAAAGAAAATTATTTTGTCTCCAAGTCCCACTCTTTATACCTCACACCATTCCATGATAGCAAGACTATTAGTTCAATGCACAATACGATAGAAAAAAAATATAACAACATTTATTAACTTTAGATGTGAATGGTAGTATATATAGTTCAGTATCTGCACCTTAATATTATATATACAGCTACAACATCTCAATAGAAAGCTAAAATTGTATTTTTTGATATAAATTATGCTAATTTATATCAAAAAATTATTCTAATTAATCCTTTGGAAGTGTAACAAATGGAACTTAAAGTAGCAAAAATCCACCACCCAATAAAAGTACAATAAATCAAATAAAGTATAGTAAAAAGTGTTGGGTATCTTAACACATCCCAGTAATTGGAATACAAAGCCTATAATTGACTAAAAACAACGTATATAAAATATTGAACAGTAAAAATAGAAGAACTAAAAAAATTACCTGATACGTTGAAGATATACTTTTTAGCGTTTGACAAGAAAATTTCTCGTGAATAAGTATTATGTGGCACATAATGAAGTTGAAATGCCCACAATTATATTTCTTGTAAATACATATAGACTATGAAGTTTCATTAGATCAAAATAAAACGATATCTTCAATGTATAGTTACTAACTAAAATGACTGATGTTGTAAATAAATAAAGTGTAATAAGACGTATAAATTTTAACTTGTATGATTGACTTACAAAAGTCCCAACCTATACAAAAATCGCAACTCTTATACAACATATTTATATATACTTAATGAATTAATTATATAAAAGAAGCTTCTTTTATTAAATAATTAAATGCAAGATTTTCTAGGAATATTTGTTTTCATGGAAATTTTTCGTAGATGTATAACCACAGGATATCCAAGAAGAAAATCTCTACTTACTCGACTTGATCTAATGAAATAAATTACTCGAGACTCGATACTACACTTGGAATCGATAGCTTAGAATCGTGACTCTACTTGGAAAAGAAAGCTAATTTATACTCAACAGTCCCCTTAACACTATGGATGATCCTATATTATAATCATGTACTTCAAATGAACTCAGAAGAAATCCAAGGACGGGATGAAAAATTATAGGACTTGGGCACGTAAGCAGCAACATGAGACTTAACTTGAGCTTCCAGTAAAAGGGCTTTGTTTTCCCTCTCTGCTAATATTCATAAGTATGTAGGTATGAGGTTGCGTGATCCCAGTTTTTTCTCCCGGAATTATATTTCTAATTAAATTACTTTGCGAGTTCATTAATAGTGATGCTTTTTCTAATAGGGGAGTTGGAGTTTGAAAATGCCTAAATAATAATGAACGTTATAGCTTATATACAATAATAAAAAGAGAAACTGCGTATAGGTATGAGTATGAGCCGTAGATACATACATAAATAGTTTGAATAGCAGACCACGGTAGTTAGTTAGTTAGTTTCTTGTATTAAAATAAGAAGAAAAAACCCTTCTACTTTTCTCATGAAATTCCATATTTATAATAAATATTCAAAAAGAATGAACAAGACATTCTTTAATTAAGCTGTTACTGCCTTACATAGGTAAGTACCTAGTACCTTTATTCCCCCCCCCTTCTTGATTTGTGTCTCTTTCCCCGAAAAAAATAAGAAATTATAATATTTATGGATCTACATATACATATATATTTACAGGGTGGGATTTTAAATCCGGAAAAAGCTTAGACCTAAATATCTGGGATACCCTGAAAACTATACTTATGAAAGTCTACCCATGAGATTTAGCTGACAAAACTCTATTTGAATAAGGACAAAATCCTTGAAATGTTTTTCCGAATAGGAACATTGTGTGGCCATTATTGTATGCCAGAGGCACGCCCTAGAAGACTGTTGAAATTACAAAGCTGCCCAAATCAACTATTTACAATGTTTTCCGGGCTTTAAGTCATCCGATGGGCAAAAAATGCACTCCAAACTTCCCAAAGACAAGGAAAATTTGACCTTCTCGTGCACATCCTTGTGGGCTTCCATTTTCCATGCAGTGGCCAAGGAGGCTCTCATCAAGGCTTGTATTAGGTTTAGAGCCAGGTTAGAGGCTATAGTTGAAGCTAGAGGTGGGTGGTTTAATTGATTGACCCATTCATGTAGGAAAAAAAGTTTTGTAAACTGCTGAATTATTTTCGAGAAATCAATTGTATTATACATTATCCTTAAATTTGATGTATTTAAAGTCTCCCGCCCCTTTTATAAATTTTGTACAAGTTGCGATTTTGTTCAAGTTGTAACATGTACCAAAAAATTGAGCGAGAGCCAACCCAAAAATGAAATGGGTCATTTTAAATGACTGTGCTTAGGATCATATCATCATAAGATATTCCATGAATGGATCAATATATATATATATATATTATACTGTCCAACATCAAAAATAGTACAAAACCAGTATGTGCATATATTTTTTATTGTTTTTTACTATTTTAATCAAAAACACTTATTTTTAACTTTAAACAAAGATAACTTGAGATATGAGAAAGACATATGTAGACATTTTAGAAATGATTGTAGAATTTTTCAACATTTGGCTTTAAAATATATTCAAATAATAATTCTCTATCTCCAAACCCAAGGACTTAAAACAGCTTTGAACCTTAAAAGTAGACAAAAATATAATAATACCTTTTCTTAATGCCAAGATGCTAGCAGAGAAAAAAAAAGGTCATATTTTGAATCAGGGGATCAAACTCTCTACTAAACTCTGCATAAAATAAAGTGGGATTTTGTTGGATAGTGTTATTAATGAGGGAGTTTTTGAGTATTTTAATAAATATTACTAGAATAATAGTATTCTACTTTCTTTAACATTACCCCAAAAGAATTTGAAGTTAAAATTGCAGGGCCGTAATATTTCTTTAGTTTTTTTTTTGATTGTAACGCTGTAAAAGTTCATATGCCCACAATTATATTAGTCATCAATACACATTTTAATAGATCAAAATGTTAGCTACTTCCTTTCTCGAGGCACGTACAAGAGTTCTTATCAAGGGCTGAACCAGGTTCAGGGCCAGGTTGGATACTGTGGTTGAAGTTGGAGAATGTTGATTTGAGGTATTGAATTGAACACTATTGCTCAATTCATTGACAGGAAATCATTCTAATATCTAAAGTATATTATCCTTAAATTTTCCAGATTTAAAATCCCCGCCCTGTATATAGGTATATATGTAAGCCTTCCAGAGAAATTTCCCATGGAATAACTTCCCCATTTTTTTAATCTTTTTAAAATTTATAATACGCCAATTTTTTTTTTGTTAAAAATACAGTGTTTTTTTATTCCTCATTTTTTCTCTTTCTGTTTCTCCCTTTCTTTTTTGTTAATGATTACTTTAAAAAAAAAAGAAAAAAAAAAGAAATAATATATACTACACATCTCTAATAGATGTGTGATTCATCCGGGAATTTTTTAGCCTCCCTCTTCCATAAGCAGAGCACCTGCACAATAGAAATGGACATGTATTTTTTTATTATCATCTTTTATTCCCGAATTTTTAATGTATATACGTTTGTATGTATGTATTTAAGCATTTCCCATTACAATTCTTTTCTTTCAATACTAACTACTGAATACATAGATTGGATTTTTTTATTCGTTTGACTGTCATTCTTTTTCCATATTTATAACTGAGATATTTTTTTTTTTTTTTTTTTTTTTTAAAAAAAAAAAATATATATCTATTTATAAATTCAAACAAAAAGTGCTTTTATCATATATTTTAAAATATTAGTATTATTTCTATCCATTTCTCAAAATGGCTCACTACATGGTAGGTACAGAGTGACTCTTTGATTTTTGTGAAGCTTAATAGAGTACCTTAATGGTTATGTTGGATTATCATAGTATATTCACGGCTATTCTTAGTATATTGGTCCTTAAACCTTCGTTTATTTAACATGGTTACGTATCTGGGTAAAAAGTACCTACAGGATTTATAATTGAACGATTATAATAATGAGATCAATTAAATATTGTATTCTTTTTCTAACTATTTAATCTATATGTCACTCGTTCATATGAATTAAAACGCTAAAAATACTTGTATGAATATAAGACATTGATATAAAAAATGTATCCTGAGTTGTGGGTTTCAAACAACCAAAAAAAACAAAAAAAAGTTTCAAAACACTTAACCCCTCCTCCTTGAATATACTTTATAAATATGTTCCTCTCGATCTTAATTTACGAATCTGAGATCTGGAATCCTTACAAAATCTATCTGATTAATTCCCTGGAGAATATGTAAGTCGGTTTTGTGGTTTTTTTCTTTATTGGAGGTAACAGCAACTATCTATTGACCTCATCACTTTGTATCATAGACTTCTCATTAAGGTACTATTACGCTTCACATAATTTTAAACAAAAAAATAAACCCACCACCCTGGATATTAATCAAAGGCTACCTCCTCAACAAAACCAGACTCTCTGATCACAACACCATCCCAAAACACAATATAGATATTTGCAAGCAATGTTTTTATTATAGATCGGCTAGCCTTTTGAATTATATACCTATATGCTTTCGTAAGATAAGTAAGACTGTTTTTAGTTAATTATTTTCTTGATTGGGATATTTAAATATATATTATTAACATTGTAACGTAACTTTGTCCGAATATTTGGATACCATTTTTTTTTTTTTTTTTTTGGAAAATACATTTATTGATCTCATTTATTTTCGGAAAAATTTTCTTGACGACCTCAAAGAGTCCTTGAAGATGTTTTATAGAACCTAGACTGGGAATATATGTAGAGCAGTGTAAATTTTGTCAACTATGATATAGACGGCTATATTTAACAAAGACGGGCCTAAATGTAATAAATCAATATTTGATGGAACAAGTCGAATTTAAGAATGATTGATAAATTTACTTAAAGCAGCATAGTTCACAGAATATACATTACAATGTATTTACGAGTAGTATCAGAGTAGACATTAAAAATTTATCATTTCTACAGAGGGCACATCAAAAAAATTACATCAATAATATTAGGTTGGGGAATAATTAATTTCGTATTTTCCGCCCTTTTTTAACTAAGTATGTCTTGTTCATCATTGGTCACATTGGATCATAAGTGTGAGTATATACTACTAACGCTTTTTGTACAGTGTTGTGCTTGACCGGTTCAATTGTGTATTATCTTGCGTCGAGTCAGAAAGGTAGAAATGTATTATGTTTTAAAAATCTCATGTACCAAAACAAAATCGATCCATTTTTGAAGTGGATTGTTACGTAGGATGAAAAATGGATCACTTACTTCAATATAATTGACCATGGCCAAGCCAAGATTGTCTACCGGGTAGGTGGTTCTGCTTGTTTGCTGGATAAATCTACCATGAGCTGCTTCTGTATGATTAAATGATCAATTTTGCCCTTTACTGTGATCAGCTCGACTGTTTGAAGCTGGCAATTGAACAAAAGCGGCCAGCATTGGTGAATAGGATAGGAATCGTGTTTCAGAGGCGCCATGCTGCAAACATGGCATTTACCCTACTATCCAGATTTGGTACCGAGTGTCTACCGCCTGTTCCCTTCTATAGCTAAAGCGCTTGTGGGAACAATTTTGGCCTCAATAGAGATCTATGAAAATTGGTTGTCCAAGTTTTTTACGCAATGGGACAAGGGCTTCTACAAAAAAGGGGATTATGAAGTTGGATTCTCGTTAGCAACAAGTTATCTATCAGAAGGGTGCATATTTAGGTTAAATCAAATGATTATCACTCTTCTTATAAAGCATTGAAATGAAGTGAAAAAATACGAAATTACTTTTTTCCCATCCTATTATATCGACCATTGAACGAATATTCTATTTTTTGTAATATCCTCATAACAAACACTCTGAATTCTTGATTTGCTTTATTTTCCAGCCCTTTTTTTTTATTTTTTGCACTTATAAAAAATGATGTCCAATGGATCAAATTTTTAAAAACCTAGAAATGAATATTCAATTATAATTTACCTTTTTGAAACAAAGATTAATTTTGGATCTTTCAACAAATGTATGGGTAAGATTACATTCATAGTTTAAAATTTATGGTTTTCTTATTTAAATACATTTGAAACAAGTTACTTAAATTGGATGATATTTGTTATTTAATATCTCATTCCAGGATATCTCGGGACTCTTAAATGATTACCTTGGATCTCGTTGAGGGTCAATTTCTCAGTAAATGAGATTAGTTAGTAATATGATAGCCAAGTCAACTTTATACAAATTCTGTCCAAAAACATGATGTACCTTACTCAAAGACAATTTCCTGACAAATGAGAAAATTGTATTGTGTAGGGATATGACTGTCAATCCATAAATTATTGTATCCGGATGTTACATCTCACTGAAAGAGGATTTATGGAGAAATGAGACCCCTACAACTTTTCTTCACTGCAGAATCCCAAGGCATATTTTTTTTTTTTAGAGGGAGCAACTAATTTTGACCAAACAAATTTTTTAGAAAATATATTTGTTGCCCAGAAACACAAAAGCAAGCTAGAAATATTTTCCTCATAATCGAGTTTGTATTACATTACAAACTCAAAAATTGAAAATATTTTCGCTTAAATAATATGCCGTACAATATATTTCCATGTTTTTAATACTAAAATTTCATTAGGGATTATAAACCCCAATAATTTAGTATTAAAAACCACATATGTATTAACGTGCTCAAACACATATGTAGCGCGACAACACAGAAACAAGCTAGAATGGCTTTTCTCAAAACTTAGCGTGGATTACATTTTTATTCTTTATTTAATTTCTATCAACAATTTTTATTATCATTTACCCTTTGGGGTGTAACAAATTGCACTTTTAAAGTAGGCAAAGTTCATCACGAC
Source organism: Lepeophtheirus salmonis (assembly GCF_016086655.4). Taxonomy (NCBI): domain Eukaryota; kingdom Metazoa; phylum Arthropoda; class Copepoda; order Siphonostomatoida; family Caligidae; genus Lepeophtheirus; species Lepeophtheirus salmonis. The sequence goes on along the minus strand of NC_052139.2, from coordinate 24,242,186 downwards.
AATAAAAAATGTTAAATTTTTATTTTAAAACGTCCATATCGTGGGAAATATAAGTATTTCAAATCAATATAAAGTAACTATAGCCAAAATTATATGGCAAAAAAAAAAGTCAAAAATATGGATTTCCCCCTTTTCGTTATTTCTGTTAAAGATTGATTTTATGTTGACATACCTCAGTTCCAACTTTGATAATCCATCTGAGCCTTACATTGTGAGCCCCCGAGCCTCAGTTAGGAATCACTGCTCTAGTGTGTAGTGATGAGACAGGCTTCTCTGTCTAAAACAGAATAATTTGAAAATTTAATTCTTAAATATATTCAAGGCACAATGAATTAATTCAAAAATAACATAATTCCTCAGCAAAGCCATTAACGGTCACCTTGCATCCTCTGGATTCAATAGTGCATTAAACTGCCTCACTCAATTCTTTTGCCCTTGGTGTGTACCTTGTGAAAGCTTTTGGTATTCCTCTCGCGGTCACCGGTACACAGTTACAGACCAGCAATTCATAGATCTTTGATTGTGATTTTCCACGCACAAATAGTTCCCGAATTGCCACTCTTATTTCTCGGTTGAGTAAACTTATTTTTGTGTACAGTTTCTTTAGACAATTAGTATTAAACATCGAAAGGCTCGCCATTTAAAAAAAAAAGTGTTGCAATTTTAGACAGATCAATCAATTCATATTGTATTTGACTCGGATATTGTCCGGAAATATGTCTTGTTTCCGCAATAAGCTCTTATCAATTATATCCATTAAATATTTATTAAAATAAGTTGCCAGATGAACCAGATAACAAAAACATATGTACACTCTATATATATATTCAACCGATAGCATTCACCGTTCCCAAAAAGTAGCAAATAATACCATTATCAAAGACAGTAATTGTGTAAGGAAATAAGAAAAACATGTAAGTAAATAAATTATGAATATTAATCATTATTTGATTAGAACAAATTAGTTTCATTTCCAAGGGGGTCCTCTCCCTCCCGCTCTCTTCTCGTCTCCCCCCCCCCTCCAACGCACTCCAAATCGAATAATACATAATATTATTTTTTTGTATATTGTATAGAATGATTATTGCTTTTTTATGTACAATTATTCTTTCTGTGTATACCTTTGTAGCTTAACAATTGGTTCGATCTATGTACGTATGTATATGGCTTAAGGCATTACTGTACTATACAAAATAACACTTTGGGTTACATTCTTTATTGACAGTTGAAATAAAATTATTTGGAAAAGAAGGAGAGAGAAAAACAGATTTTTTTTAGTAATCAATTTATTTTTGGTTCTCTATAATATACAAAAAGGTAGCCGTTAACTTATTTTTTCTACCATCAAATGGTACCTATATATGTAATGTGTGTCTATCTAAGAGTAAACCATTTTAAATGAGAGAAAAAAAGCAAAAAACATTCCATCACAAGACAAAATCACAAGATAAGAACAGATGACCCATTTATTTTTTTACATATTTTTAAAAATGTAAACAATTTTACTCAGGGACAGTATTCGGATTTATTTTTTTAAGGGAGAAGAGGAGGGGGTTAAATTTTTTTATTTATTATTTTCCGATTTTAGTCTCATTTTCCCCGATTTTGGAAAATAAATTTGTTTTTCCCGGAAAAATAATGACTAAACTCATTTTTATTAAATGACGTTTTCAGAAACGAATGTTAAATTTTATTTTTATGCACGCACTTTTTTCATTAAATTCCTTTATGTGAATATTTAATTTAATGACAGTTTTAAAAAATACATTTATTTATATAAATTATAACATTTGGAGTGAGTCCGATATTTAGAAGTGTGCAAATGCCCCATTTATTATTAGATTTTTTTTTTTTAATCTAAGCAATTGACTTGCTTACATGGATAAACCCAAGTTCAGTACTATGATTTTTTTTTTTTTTTTTTTTTTTTTTTTTTTTTTTTTTTTTTTAGAGAGATAGTCAAAAGTTTTCTATTTTTTCGATTATCATCCCATTTTTCCCAACTAACACTTTGTTTTTTTTACTCTAACATAAGGTGACATTTTTAATTTGGGAAATATATTTATTTTGCAACAAACAAATTGATAAAATTTGATTGATTTTTTATCGAATGACGTATTATTTTTTTTTAGAGACGAATGTTATATTATTTTTTTTATCGTGTTATTTTGGTAAAGGTCAAGATTTGATTTTTTTTGCCCTTTTCCTAAACTGTTAATAGTGAATATAATAGCGTTTCTTTGCAAAGAATATTTAAATAAGTTATCCCATACATCATGCCCATCCCCCAATGAATTATCATATATATTCCCCTCTCCCCACATGGCACTGGTTTTGCAAATGACCCAATTGACTTATAAGGATATTTTTTTGGGGTAGAACGAAGTTCAATATCTCCTTTGTTCCGACTGACACTGTATTTATAAAATTATTTTTCTATTAAAAATTTTGTTAAAATTTGCATAATTTTTCATCAAATGACTTTTTTTTATAGACAAAAGTTTTATTTTATTTTCTTATTCAGCCTTTTTAGGGCTCTTTTCCTAAACCTTGTTAATATTTATTTAATGACAGTTTTTTTAGAAAATAATATGGATAATAATCATGCCATTTTTAATTATTCTGAAACTGACTTGCATGGGGATTTGGGGGAAGGAGTTCAATTAATTTTTTGATTTTGCCAGCATGTAACTATCTCTAAATTCAATATCTTACTAGCATTATCTTTAGCGTAATAAAATCCTATTTTTTTCATAATATGCATCCAAAAAAAAAGATTTTTTGTCCAAACAATAATGTGAAAAATCCAAAAAATGAAGATTGTTTTTTTTTTTTTTTTCCAATCATTCAATTTAACAGAGTTAATTTTTTTGATAATCTATTATTCCACATTGACAACTTAATATCTTTCAACTATTATATAGATGTATGAGTATGAATGATTTGAAAGTCTACGTTTCATTTTTTGTTTGAATATACAGACTGGTTCACAAAATGTTTATTTAGAATAAATTATTTTAGATTTATCTCTCAATTGAATCCCAGGGTCGACCCGCGAAACGTTTGTATGGCATCTCTAAACTTTAAAGTTTGTATTACATTGATTGCCAGTCTGATAAATTTTTTAATTGATTCCTTAATTAAAATGTACTGGCATTGACCATGATTGTCAAATTCGCTATACATTTGCGAATACGAATAATGTACATATATGTTGTGTAAAACATGCTGATGTCATCTTCTAAGAACCGATTGTAGGGGAAATAGACATGCTAATTATTTTGCTGACAAGTATTTCCTACTAAGAAGATGAGAGGCTTTGTGTTTTTGTACAAAAATATACATAGTATATATTATGTAGAGTTGCAACTCCATCATTTAAAAACTACCTTATTTAATTGTAATACCGACCATTTTAATGACCAACTATTAATTGATGCTATCATTTAATAGTTATCTATTAAAATTACGCATTTATAATGTAATTTACGAATAATATAGCTGTAGGCATCTGAACTTTATAATGTGCCAAATAATACTTATCAATTAATAATTTTCATGCCAATAGTCGTCAACAATTACACAATTAATTTATTGACTATCTAAGGTTTATTTCTAAGTTTTTTGTATAAATGTTGAGCTCTCATCGACTGAAAAATTGATTTGATGGAAAAACGATGACTGACAAATTTTGAACAATTTTGAAAAAGTGTTTGAGTTGACTCAGGGCTGTGAAAGTTTTAAAAATTTAAAAAAAGGTATTTTATGTCTTAGTTATTTTTTAATAATTGTAGACAAATGAAAGATCAGAGTCTCTCTGATAATATTGTGTATTTTTACCATACAGATTTGGCAATTTTGTTCTTCCTTTAAAAAAAAATGAAGATGGATATTGTAGACTGTGAGTAATAGGCTAAATAATATATCAAATCAAAGAAACGAATTTAAGAATAAAGTAGTATTAAATCTTTTGAAAGGTAATTTACTTATGTAAGTATACTCATATCTGCATGTGGTTGGAAGTCCTAGAAACGTTATATGGACTTTTTGCCAACCATCCAGTTATGTTTCTGGGTTTGACACTAATTTTTATCATCTGAGAAAAATCAGATAAGATCTTTCACGAGAGGCTTCTGTTTATAACTCTTTGACGGGGTTTGAAGCTATCCTTTCAACGTGCATAGCCTTGGTACCGTAGGTCTTTATTGATGACACGATGGACTTTTGAACGGGACGCTACGTTGATGCTGTCAGCGATTGCATTCCTCGATTGGCCGTGATTCTTCTCATTTTTTGTTTATCTTCCTCAACAAAGTAGGACTTGAGGCAATTTTGATGGCTTCTGGATCACAAGACGTTGTCAGTGAGTCTGTGCCATCCTGGCAGATACATTTTCTGAATGTTTCTATGAATCGAGTAGTGCAACCGACCGCTTTAGCCAAAAAAAACCTTGTCTATATTACCATTACCATTGCACGGAATACACAAAGGTGCTCAACTTTTTGTTCCTAATTAAAGAAGAGAATCGTAAGAGAATGATCAACTGACGTGGTAGAGCGACATTCATACCGGACTTACTTTCCTTTAGTGTGCTTTGCTATTAAAACCGGTTGTAGGTGGATGGGTGAGACCAGAGAAAATAGCGAACGTTTAAGAGAACTACGCTTTACATAAATGGTCCACTACCATTGGTATTTCCTATGAAAGGCGTAACCAATTTGTACATATTTGTGTTCATTTATGTATAGTTGATTGATCAGATAATATATTACGAATGAATAAGTAACCAGGGCCGTCGGAACAGGGGTAGGGCAAGGAGGAATTTGTCTCCCCCCTAAAAATATATTTTAACTATTATTTTTCAAAAGTCAAAAATATGTTTCCAACTTTAGAGAGGTTTTTGATATCCTGGTAGTGACGAACATTATATGTGCTCTTTACACATCACAAATAATTACATAATATATTTGATAAGTTTTGAAAGTGAGGAGAGGTCATAGAGATAAATTAACGTAAATATATATTTCATTTTTTTTATATTTAGGTATAGTAAAAACTTATCCATTTTATTTTCCAATAGATAACTTTAGTAAAGTATATTTTGCATTCTATATCTAAACGCGACTGATTTAAGGTGTATAAAACCAAAGTACCAAAGATAAGATTTCGTAGGAAAAAAACTTTGAATATTGTTTAAGTGTGCGTCAAAGATAAACACCAGTAAATAGGAAATATACATTTTTTTTCTTCAATAAAGACGCCAAAGCAAGACAAGCAGCTGAAAATGAGAATAGTGCTTATCGTCCTGATATTGTAACAGCTATATCCCTGCTATTTTAGTTTCGTTTATTCCGTTCTGGTTGCAAAGATGCACCACGCTTTGGAAGGCAAACTGTGTAAAATTTGCATAAAATAATGAAAATTGAACAAAAAACCAGTCAAAGAATGTGAAAAAAAGTAAAATTTTGAATGTTTTCAAAAGCAAGAGTAGACCCATAAAAAATAATAAAAACAGCTGAAAAGAAAATTCAATATACTTTATTTATTAAAAAAAGGGAGCCGTGAGTAAAGGAGAAAAGAAAGAGAGGAAATGTCCTGGCTAATCTACAAACACCATAAATCAACTCTGTCTGCCATCAGGGGCGTCCACAGGGGGAGGACTGGAGGGGCTGCAGTCCCCCCCATTAAGGAATTTTGTATTCCTACTAGAAAAATTAATATTTGAAATTTAATGTCTGTGAATAACAATGGATTATACAATCCATTAAGGAATTTTGTATTCCTACTAGAAAATTTAATATTTGAAATTTAATGTCTGTGAATAACAATGGATGATAATATTTGAACTTTTTTTCCAAAAAGTTTATATTTGAAATTTAACTATAGAAATTTTTTCCAAAAAAATACAGTTTTTTCTGAACAGCTCTGTATTTATGAAAAAAAAAATCAAAAAAATTTATATTTGAAATTTAATTTTAGAATTTTTTTTTTTCGGAAAAAATATTCATTTTTTTGTGAGCTGCTCTGGATTTAAATTTTTTTTTTCAAACAAATTGTAATTTTTGCCCTTTTTTTTTAGTTCCAAAGACCTATATACATATATATGCAGACCCCTCTGCCCCTACACGACTATTCATCTCCAGTAACTACTGCTCAGACTTTTCGAGACAGGCCTACACATAGACCATTAACAAGTTTAGGAACATAAACCGTACGACGTCACTAAATATCCCTTTTCAAAATGGGAATGTGTAATTACTGAAAAGTTTCCGACCAAATAAAGATACCAGACAATTTGTCTGAACTTTTTTTTTATATTTTTCAACATAGTCCCATTGTATCTCTACATACTTCTCCAAGGGATGCTTCTATCTCATTATCCCATTCAAATAGTACTCGGCTTTTTTATCTCCAAATTAATTGCTCACGAAGAAATTGACGAAAAATTTTAGAGTCCACTGTTTGAATTTTATTTTTGTTTTGTGCGTAAAATAATGGTCTTTCCAAGTTTAATTTAGAGTAATTAATCCGTGCACAAACTTGGATTTATTGCGACTAAACTCTGTGCCAACAGAGGAATACTCGATTTTCACAAAAACATTCCCACCAACTAACTCAAACGACTCTTACATTCCAACTGCGTGCCCAAAATGTCTGAAACTTTAATAAGTAACTGTCAAGAGATTACGTTAATAGGTATGTGTATATGAGTAGCTTTTATTTACGAGTGTTGCCTTCTTCATGTTGAGGTCAAACACTTTTCAGATCCCCCTCTTATGATCTACAATAAATTAACAAGATTTTAAGAGAGTTAAATAGATTGTTCTCTACTATTTAAGAAATACAATTCCTATTATTAAGTGATTACCTTTTGGCCACTTGGCAGTGGCTCCTTAGATACTAATTATGTGTTATTTCTCTCTCTCTCTCTCCACAATAAGTAAGATAAAATTCGAAGAAGTTTAACTGCTACTGCTCTATGCATAGGTAAGCTTATAAAGTGTACATACATATAAAAATAGGTATGTAACATGGATAGATTTGACACTGAGTATTTAAATTAAGAGAAAGTTATCTACATACCTATAGGTGGGTACATTGTATATATATATATTTTTTTTTTTTTTGTTCTTTAAAAGTAAGTATATGCGTATTAATAATTAGAATGAAATTTATTATGAATTGTGGGTAAAAATACTTCTGCCCCCTTTTTACTCAAGAAATAGAGGAGGACGATCCTTTGGAATCTCTGTTACTATTACTAGTCTTGTCACAGGCCTAAAGAAACAATGAACCAACTCACTTGACATACAATATAATACCTAAAAGTAAATCATTTCATATTTTTTAAAGCTATTTATGAAGGAATGGAATATAGAGTGCCTCAACATAAAAACAATCTTGAACAAAAGATCGCAATTTGTCTTTCTTTACTTCATAAATACAGCCCATTGTTTTATAAATGCATTTGAATCAATTATAGGTGTATTATTCGAATTTCTGGCATGGTTTAAGATACCCAAGAGTGTTTATTGTAGTTTAGAATCTTTATTTGATTTATACGACTTACATTCCTCCCCGATATATTATTCCTTTTAAAAAAAATCAATCAATTTATTGGGGCGGTCAATTTTTGCTACTTTAATTTGACAATTCTGGTGCCTCCAAAAAGTAATAATAATAAATTGATCGATAGTTAGATGAAGAATACAAATGTAACCCATAGTCATAGACATATTTGAGTCAATTATAGGCTTATTATTCTAATGAGATGAAATACATAAGCTAAGGTTTAAAACACTCAATTCATTTGTAAGACTTTTATTGTATTTTATTATGAACATCAATTTGGACTCCTTTAAATTCCCTTTGGAACACGCTCAAAGGTTTGATAAGTATACATTGCTCATAGAAATTCCCCCAAGAATACATATGTATATAATACACACAATTTTGAAATCAATCATACCGGCTTGTTTTTATATTGACGGGCCAATTAACCTAGATATAAATATATATACATACAAAATATGATACTTTTTAGAAATAGACAAAAAAATCTTTTATTTATATTTTCTTGTTCATAAATAAAAAAAGCGTTATTTTTACATATATAAGCAATAATAATGGACTTGTTTATATGAATCCAACTTATTTTTTGTCATCTCTCCAAGATAAAAAGAATGCGTGTACGTACATTTAGGTTTGCAAAAAAATATATAGAATACACTTATCAATATGTACCCACAAATAGGGGGAAAATGAATTTTTAACTCGGGAAAGCAACAAAACCAGGAAAAATAATGGCTATATATGTATATATACTTGAAATACTTGTACTAGTATTGTTCGGTAAAACCGGGGTGCTGGAACCCTAGGGTATATGGGGAATTGGTCCTCCTTTTTAAATACTTTTAGTCGCATATACGCAACATACCAAAAATAACTTTGTATATAATATTTTGATAAAATGTTTCAAATAGCAACTTTTTTACGTCTGAAATAATCCTATTGGTCAATATGAGTAGGCTTTTTTATAATTTTTAATCATAAAACACTCTAAGGAGTTAATTACTTATTAGAATAAAAATTGTCTTTTTTTCCCCCCGTTCTAATATTGCTTAAATGAAACGTTTTTCACATTATTAAAAGTATTTTCAGGTCATTAAAAAAAAAGGCATACAATTTTAATTCCAGAGAAGAAATAATTCATTCACTGTTTTTTTATAATAATAATAGTTATTTGTTATTTGTTCAAATTTAGTCTCTTCAGAAAAATTTAACTCTAAAATAAAATAAAAAAAAAAGTTTTTCACCACTTTTATAAAAAATATATATATTAGGCCTTTATAAAAAAAAGCCTTTGACCCCCCTCAGAAAAATAATTTCAATGACGTCATTGATGACGTCATACCCCCGATGTACTATGGTGATACCAGGGTGCCAAAACATTTAAAACAATACTATATAAAATGAACATTTAAAACGATACCCTACAAAATGACTATTTAAAAAGACGCTATACAAAATGAGCATTGAAGCCATTATCTTATTAAAATGTTGACTTACCCATGATACAAATCACAAATTCTCAAAAATCTGTGAGTAGAGTTGAGTAGATGTTAATGAAAAATAGAGAGTGAGGACAAAGTGAGAGCCAAACATTTGGTACACCTGAATTAAGAACCTTGCTAATATATGCTGCCTTTTATGTATATGCGGGGAGAAAAGGAATTACTCATACAAAGAGAAGAATCCCCTACATTTAAAATAGGGTTATCGCAAGGAAAATATTATAATTATATTTATTTTATTATGTATTTTTAAAACAATTTATAGCAAAGATAGGCCAGAATTCTAATACCAGGACGACCTATTAATTCATATTGAATAAAAAGAAGAAAGAGCAGACGCAACAACAGTATTTCCTTTTCTAATTTTAAAAGTAGTCTTTTCATTACAAACAGCTCAACTCTACAAATAATTAGTGATGAAAATCGCGAGTGTTATAAAAGTAGGGGAAAGTGGTGAACATGGCAAACCACACAACTTTAAAATGTTTTGGAAGAAAGCAGTTTAGCAATCATGACGTTTTATTAGATTACCTACAATCAGCTGCTGTGACAAAGAGGAAAGAGGAGGAGAAGACGGTAGGTAATACACAAGGTAATAGACAAGATTTACTCCTATGTAAATCCTGATTTATGCTCCTAGTCCTACAAGGATTTACAATTATAACTCTGAACAAGCCCTCAAAGTTATTCTCCATCTTTTATGAGTACACACAAATGTTCCATCCGGTTTTGAAAATAATTGAATTTAGTACTCAACTCTGTTATTAAATATTATTGACAAGTACTCAGGAAAATAAAATGAACACTTTAGTTTGCCAACTATCAAAGAGTGGGGGAGTTAAAAAATACACCTGATTTATTTCACTACCAATAAGCATATATGTAAATTTCCCTGAGCGGCATTTTTGTTAGTATATGTTAAGTTGAAGATATATTTAAAAGCATTGATATAGGGATATCTATTTTAGTACTTGAACCGATTCAAAAATATTTGTATCGTAACATCACTAGTACATTATACTCTGGAACAAATGTGTCAATCGTTGTTTGCCCTGGTGCAGTACTTCTTAAACTACGCCCCACTTTCAACAAGTCTGGACTTTGTATGCATACTCAGTGTCAAAAATGAATAAATGCATAGTTTATTTAACTAGGAACACCATTTTCTCAGAAACTATTTTTTTTTTTACTTCATACACGACTTTGCATAAGAGCAAGTTTTATTTAATTTCTCTGAATCACATAAACGTGCTACTACAAATATTTGAATGAATATATGTATATAGGAAATTCGTCAACTGATGTGTTCAAAAAATAATAATTTTTTAAACATATCCCTTCCATAAATCTATCTCATGCGCTTAGATAGAATGAAAAATCTTATATTTATAATTTATTAAAGAAAATATTATAAAAATTCGTGATTCTATAACATAAAATAACAAAATTATGTTGTTAAAATTTTAAGGTCATACATTCTTTTATCGTTTACTCAAAAAGTGAGGAAAGAAACTAAAATATATATTCTTTTTAATAGAATTTTGGATGCATTTTGAAAAAGGACATCATTTTGATAAAACCAAGGTGATGTTTATTCCTCTGTGTTTGACTGTAATTATGGTGTATCGATAAAAAAAAACAATCTTGAGCCAAAGTCGAAAAAATAGAAAATCCGAATTGATTTACTTACTTCATATACCATTGAAATATTTGAGTCAATTATATGCATTGTATTCAAATTTATGTGAATAGTTAGATACCTAAGAATTTTAGCTCTATTTTAGAACCGTTATTTGATTTAAGAGGCTTACATTGAATCAGCTCTTTCAATTGAAATCTATCAACTTTCATTATTTCATATTTTCACTCCTCCAAGTGCAATTAGTGAAACACCCAAAGGAGTAATAAGAACTGTTCGTAGATAGGAATTGACGAGCATTTGTCGAAGAATACAGATTTAATCAATGGACAATATTGAGAAATATACCTCTAGCTTGCTTTTGTATTGACGTTCTACAATTTTAAAAAATTACGATTTAAACAAATGAAAAATCTTCCTCTTTTATGAATTACAATTCAAAAAGTTTGAGAATCACTATTTTACTATTAAAATACGTAGTTATGAGCAATATAATTCGCCAATGAGCAAAGAAAATAATAAATAATTAGAAAAACCTATTAAGTTAGGAAAAATAATTAAATTAAATAAAAAAACTGGGCAAAAGTGATAATCTGTTGATTTTAGAGACCAATAACTTTCTTAAAGGTATTACTATAATTTATAAGTCATGGATGAACTATGCACTGCTTTACGATACTCAAAATATAAATATATAACTTCTGGCAATTATTTTTTTACATAAAATAACAATAGTTAATAAATCACCATTTGATAACGTAATTGTTGCTCAACTTTAAGGATGTAATATCATATTGAAAGGATAAAAAAATACAAATTAAAAAACTGTTAGAAACAGTAAGAAAGAAAAAAAAAACTCACAAAATATATATTAAATAAATATATCATTTGCGTCTTTTCATCACTATACCTATTATATACCTGGTCGACTTCCGTCATTGGATCAGTATATAAATATTTATTTAACTCTTATAAAAAAATATTTTCGCTCTTTTTCCCTTTCTCTCTCTTTTTTTCTCTCATTCTTATAGCGGGCAATGACGAATAAAATATCACAAAATTATGTGAAAAATAAATAAGTAAAAAAATACACACTAAAAAAATATCTTGCGCTAATTTTTCTTCGACTCTCCCCCCTTTTTTTCTTTATTTTTTTCCTTTCCTTTTCTTTTTAACATTCATTGTGTCGTCCACGGATTCTTACAAAACGTGCATTTGACGGATAAAAATCTATTAATATTCATAAAATAAATCAGTAATAAAAATTCCAAACGGAATTAATAGCATTTTTTTACGTAGATACGAATAAAAAAAAAGAGAAGAACATTAGTAGAATACTTTTCTCTTTTTGGGTTGATAAATCTTATGTCGTACTACAGTAAGAGAGACACACGAAGGGGGAAAAACAATGTACCTAATAATGTGTACACTGTACATAATATATATCTTTTTGGGCGGAAATAAATGAATTAGAGAATGAGCTGAAATTCAACCCTCGAATATCTCGTAAATATTCAAGGAAGTTAATGCCGTTTCATGAATGTTTTGCAAGGGTTGTTCCTATTACAATACTCTATGTCCATACCTATAATTATTGCAATGTACAGGGAAGGAAGAATTGCAAACAAGTTTAGAACTAAATATCTTGGCAACACATATATCTATTATTGAAAGAGATCCTCATCAAATTCAACTCACAAAATTGTATCAGAAAAAATTGAAAAGCCTTTAGATGTACTCCGAATACAAACGCCGTGCAGCCATTATTGTGTGCCTCCTTGCCGGACACAAATAACTCCATAGAGCTAAAATTAGTGCCATCGAACCTGGTTTGATTTTAGAATTTTAAATTAGTGCAGTTTGTCCAAATGGGATAATTGAAACCGGATGTATTCCGGAAAAACTATCATTTTTTCCCCCTTGATATTCTTTGCTACGTGGACCTGAACACTTTGGACTACTAAGTGTTGACGTCTTGGATAGCGAGTGCAATTAACGTGCACATGGCTAGTGATGTAAATCGTGTGAATTTAGAGCGTGCCCCGCTTTTTTGAAATTGGTAATCTGAAAAATGAATTATTTGGAATTAGAGTGAATTTTCTTTTCCTCAGTTGATGTCTTTATTATCGCATGGTTTGAATTGCGAGAAAAACTCCCTTATTGTTAGGATAAAAATAAATTATGAGAGTTTTTTTGCTAAATGTTTTTAGTGAGCTATATCTCACGATTAACAGATGCCTTCTAAAAAAAATTATAGTATTCTTAAAGGTTAAGCGTACATTTACAAAAAAACGTTTATTGAAAGTTTTGTGTTTGGTGAAGCCGGTCCAAAATGAAAGATAAAAAATAGAGAAAATTCCATAGATTCTTCAGTATCACTACAACCAAGGTGAAAAGGTGAGCAGGCGGCCAATAAAATGGCGTAGTTTATGGACCCAATACAGTATCGAATGCAACAGCAAAGAAGTGGCTCCACCAATTCTATTTTGGTAATATGGACGTCGAAAATGTCGATAAATTAATGGAAATCGTTGATTGCCCAGGAGCTGAAGATTGCAAGAAACCCGTTTGGAACATTCGAAATCCGACATTCCAAACTATATTAATTTTATTGTCAAAATAAAGCCAAAGACGATCAGAACTTTTTACTTCACCTATAATTAAACCGGGGAAAAACCCATAGTAAAATAACCATAATAGATAATGATATCTGAAATTTATCATAGCACTGAAAATCCTAATCAAATGGCTAGATTTGTAGAATTCATTTTGTTTTTAATCTATTAAGAGCGTCAAAGGTAGGTGAATTTAAAAAAAAAATATTTTTTTTTTTCAATTGCATTTGTTAATTTATTCAAAACACTTTGGAAATATAATTGCATAACAATCTTATAATTTTTTTAAATAAATATCTTCTATATAATATGACTGGAGATATAGATTTTTGTTAGACAGAAGGATTTGAAGTTCTTTTAATTGTTGTTCACATTTAACATCCAAATAGTTGACAAATTTCCTTCATATTTATGAAAAAGGCATAAAATTCTTATAAAACTATGTTATTATAGACCCCAACATGGCTGACGTCACATGAAAACGTGCAATAAACATTAGTGTCATACTTATCATTATAATTATTCAATCGAACAAATATATTATTAAAGAACTAATACATTTAATTCATTTACTATTTTCTTATGGTGTTATATTTGACTACATGCCACATATAATTAACCTATTGACCTTACATATATTATTATCCTTCTAACATGAAATTATATACTGTATCTTTTTTTTTTTTTTTTCAAGTGTCGATATATTGTTAACTAATTGCACCTTATTAGTGCTCTGATTTTTTTTTCTTTAAAATACGTGTTTGATAAATATAAAATAGATCTGTTTGTGAGTCAAATCCATCCGATCCCTTACAGTTCAATATTTTAGGAAAACATGAGTTAAATGGAATGAGAAAAGTGATTTGTTTTTTTCTTGGAATCTCAAGACTATATGGTCATGTCTAATACTTTTCCTGGTACAAATATCACTATGATTTTAATTGTCAATACATTTAAAAGAATTGGGCATGACTTAGGGTGTCACGTGTCACAGGTGTTCTTTGGGTTCTGGAGACATGTTTCTATTTTTAAACATATATGTACATAACTAACATTTTCTGAGACAAAATATATTATGCACACATTATTCTTACTAGAAAACTTAGCTCTTTAAGCTTAGTGCATCGAGTAGGAAAAATCCAAGGTGATACTGAGAAAGAAAGTGCATTGAAAAGTAAAACTCATCAGGTTAAAGAAAGATATGTGATCACACTACCTCTAATCCCTCCAGTCACAGTTCCTATTAGATTTTCCATTATCAGGTAATTAGCGGTAAAAATATTTCAACTGAGTACAATTTTACTCGGATTTCAAGTATAAATTGATCCCTTGGGGATCATTTTGGCCGGTATTCATTTATCAAAGTGCTTTGTGTTGCTATTTCGACCATTTAGATGAGGTACGTGTTAGTCAAACAAACTCCACTTTTTTTCAGTTGTAGCCTCAATCATTGGATGATTACCTGAACAAATTCATAAAAATAAATAAGTAGATGGATTTCGTTTGGGGCCGTTGGAATAAGTGGCATTTTCCCCATACCAATTGTATTAATTTACCGTCTTTTCAAAATCAAAAGTTAGAATTTCATAAATACAATTTGTAGAAAAGTTTTTGACTTTCTGACTCCTCTTTCATCCCAAGTGAAATAATAAAAAAAAATGGATACTTGGTTATCTGTTTGAACCATAGTTGTTGCTTATATGAAACTCAAAATTCCTTCAATTCTATTCAAACGTAATTATCTGCTGTATATATGTAATTATATAATCACATCTAAATATTCCTCTTGATGGTATTTTAATAAAAGCTAAAAAATGAGACGTAATTGGGAATGTCTTTGACAACCAACTGAGAAGTGAAACAGCAAATTGTATGTCTTGAAACAAATTACATGTATGGTGTCTCAACATATACAGGGTGGGGATTTTAAATCCGGAAAATTTAAAGATAATATATATAAAAACTTTAAGCTAAAATTAATTTAGAAATTCAGAAAATATTCTGCTCCTACATGTACTGATCCATAATCAATCACTCAAACCAATCAATTCCAGCTTCAACCACAGCCTCCAACATGGGCCCTGCACCTGCCACAATCCTTGATGAGGAACTCTTTGTCCATGTTGACCACTACTTGCAGAATGGAAGCCCGCAAGGATTCATCAGTGTTATTTGCATGTATATTAACTCTCTCTCCGAGATATATCACACATAATAGTCCAAGGGGTGCAGATCCGGTGACATTTGAAGGTACATTTACTTTGCTAAAAAAATGAAGGTAGTCAGGAGTGCGTTTCTTGTTCTCAAACCAATAATGAGTCTTATTTAAGATGGGCCTTCACATTAGACTCCTTAATAGCCTTGGCAACATCGTAAACAGTTGATTTGGGAGCTTTGTATACTCAATAATCTCCTTGCGCGTGCACCCTTTACGTCAGCACACAATAATGCCGCCCTAGCGTTCGTTTTCGGAGGATATCTCAAGGATGTGCTATTTTTACTTTTACACTTTAGTCAGCTTAGTCTGATGAGTACACATTTATTAGGAAAGATCTGAGGGTTGCTAAGATATTGATATCCTAACTTCTTCCAGATTGAAAATCCCCCACCTTGTATATACAAATCAATATTTCATAGGCATATTCGAGTCAATTGTTAGATTTGTATTCAAATTTGTGGGATGAATGAAGGTATTTAGCTATAGTTTAAATATTTCGTTTGATTTAAGTGACTTATAGGGTGCCCTATTTGGTCCCTTGCAAATAACATCGATGAATTTATTATTCTTTTATTGTGACGATCAATTTTGACAACTTTAATTGCAATTTGCGGAACATTAATAAGATTAAATTGTTTATTCACGATAATTCCTCTTAAAATACAAATGTAGTTTTGAGAAAAAGGATTCTAGCTTGTCTTTTTGTGTACATGGGTCCCGTCTATTGTAACTACAAATCATATAGATCCAAGTGAGAGGAGAGTTGATGATGACTACTACCTCTTTCCACTTGCTCACCCAGCATTTAAAAACCAGTAGTAGAATCAAGGCATATAATAATGATATGATATGAAGTGAAGTCTTTATTTTGTTATGAAGAGAAAAGAGGGAGTTGATAGCTGTTCGTCATAAGTTTCCAAGAAAATAATTTATTATTAAATAGTATGAAGAGGTATAAATTATGTATAGTAGTTGAGCGGTCTATATGTACCTATACCAACAACGACGGAACAACACTCCCCCCCACACATAAAATTATTTCTTCATTTGATAAGAAAATTATAATATTTACTTTGACATAAAGAGCTACATCCAAACACGAAACTATATATATCAGAGTAACGACTCTCATTTAGTATGTTATATCACTACATACAAGAATGAATGAGTGTAGAGTGACCAACCGTGCTCTATTTACATCCTCTCTGGGGTGTCCGGAGAGGATGGTGGTAGCAGGTGGCAGGGCAAAGATCCTCTCATGGTGGAATAGAGAAGGGAAATTTGAGAATTTTGCATTATTTCACACTAAAGAACATTCTAGAAAAAGATACGATATTAGTTTGTAAGAAGTGTGTCATCAAACTGAATATTGACAAAGAAAAGGAGATAAAAGAACGTCAAAGAATTGACCAGGCTCAAAACCGATATTCCCAAAAAACAAACAAAAAGACTTAATTACCAATCAGAAACCGATTTTGTTGTATTTGTTTAAACCGAATTTTACTACGAGATAAAAATTATAACGGTTCAGGATTTACACTAATTGTATCGGCTCCTAAACGAAATCTCGATTTTGATGGTATGAGACAAAGAAAGAGAAGAATTTGTATTTGAGACAAGTAGATCAAGATATTTAAGGATCAAAGATTAAAGAGATAAACATGAGAAAATACTTCTTTTAAAGGGCCGAGTACAATACCTTTAAAAACGGTCCTGCCTCCATTCAAGACCGATCTCAAGATACCCATCACTATGTAAATTCCAAACTTCTGGGTGACACACAGTGAATTGACGCAAAAAAACCTTTTGGATCGAATCGATGTTTGTGACTCTTTGCTTAAACGTAACGAAATTGATCTATTTTCGAAGGGCATGGTAACTGGTAAAAGCACCTATGTATTATATTATAATATTCAATAACTAACAAAGCAAGTATGTAACTTAAACATATATCTACCCCTATAATTTAAATTAACTTTATCAATGGTATTGAAAAAGTACACATATAGCAGTAGTGCCCATAGTAAGTCAGGATAGAGCCCCATTTATTACTATTTTATTTATTGTTATTCGGATCTCATGTAATAAGCATTTATCAACGTTCAAATCGAGATAATTAATTGTAAACTGGGTGGAACCCTCCAACTCTTTCTTTCTTTCTCCGTCTCCTTCTATAGACTACTCTACATAGTACAAACATGAATACATATCCTTGAAAACCATTACCATGTAGTACACACATACATACATACACATAGGGTACCCAATAGGGAATAATGATAAACTGCTTCATAATGAAAATCTTATAGGCAATCATACTAATAATAAGAATAACAAAATCATACAAAGGAATGAATCATTCAATATATATGTATTTAGGTATACAGTATATATATAAATATAAAAAGTTATAACTAATAATATACATATGTATATTATGTACCTATTCGGAAAAAGAAGAAACGGAGGAAGGGTTTCGTGATTTATTTGATTACGGAACATTTCCCTTGCTTTTTCTTGATCGCCCTCAATTTTATAAATGAATCACGTCGCAAACCTTTATTGTATCATGCAACCTCTTATCTGAATATATGTATGTTTATTTTATTATAAATTTTTGAATCAATTTGTATCAAAGATAGGCGAGGAGTCTTCTTTGTAAGAGAGATGTTAACACACCCATGACTTATTAAATATTGAGGAAAAAATAAGAAAGAGCACACGGATCAACCGATTTCCTTTTTCAACCTCTATACCAAGGTTAATAGAAATACAAGGTTAGACCATAACGCCTCTATAACTGATGTTAGACTTCCACCATGCTTATAATAGTGACGTCATATTATATCACTGGTTGTGTGTTTTGTCTAAATCTGTTTTTGCCCCGAGTAGTCGGTACTATATATCAAATTGAAAATTCTAGCAATAGTATGTAAATAAAGACTATGAGTTGTTACGTGTTCTGTCAAAATCTGCCTATTTTTCCCGGCAGTCGATTCAATGCATCAGATTGAAAATTCTGGCAAGCCCCATTACATGATGGCTTAACCTTGTATTTCTATTAACCTTGCTCTATACTTAATTTTTTTCTTTACACAGATCCCCTCTTGATATAATAAAACTTTTTATTAATCATATTCCGGGGTTTATAATTATGATAGCTAACAACGCCCCTGGTAATTACTACTTACTAATTGTTGGAAACTGTTTACAGCTTAAAAGGAGCTACTTTTAATTAAATCAATCAACGTTCATAATACTAATGTGGAGAAAAAAAGCCGAAAAATATACAGAACACAACAAAAAATCATCTATATTTTTGTGTTAGTGAAGTAAAGCCGTGTATAATATATTTTGTTGTCAGCTGTTGATGTACTAAGTGGCAACAAATTGACTAAAAAGTAACTACCAACTGTTCTTACCCCTTTTTTCTATTTTTTCGCACTTACATATATAACAAGTTGTGGTCTTTAGTGAATCTTGCAACCGTTCATACAAAAAGAAAAAATGCCTTAAAATCAGTTGGTAGTAAGACTTTTCTCTTTGAATCCCGTTTCCTCGGATTTCTCCGTGTTTTACACCTACGTAAAAAATCCTGGGAAGTTCCACATTTAATTGTTTTACAATATATATTATATAATCTACACCAAAATAGTTTGGTCATCCCTTACTATTTAATTATTTATTTTTTTGCGGATCGGAGAGTGTTGTAAAATTTCAAAAAAACTTGACATAGGGCCCTAAAAATCAACATGCGTACTATTAGTGATGACGACAAAAATAAAGGAAATACGAGTTGAAAGTTATTATTTCTTTATTATTAGTTTTTATTATTAACTAAGTGTATCCCAATATTTCCAGGGACCCCTTAATTTAAAAAGTTGTTTCACGGGAAATCGAACCCCTAGTTTGTAGTCAGTCCTTTCAGTTTAAATTTTTTGTGTTGAATTCGAATGAGCTCTTGCTACTAAGTGGTCGACAATTGCACACAGTTATTGAATAACCTCTCCATAGTTTGAAAGGATTTGAGTACAAGTTGCAGAGCTACTCAAATGTCATTTGTAAGAATATAAGTAGTGTCACGAGTTATTTAACATGAGTCCAGTTTGAAGCACCAACCTATACAAGAGTTATAGAAGAAATGAGGAACAATAAAATGGACTAGACGACTTGACCGAGTCCCATATTAAGCTCCGATACAACCCTATTTATTCATTTTCATTAGTAGAAGAATCAATAATCTCACCCTCAATGTATCAATATTCTAATTAAACTTTAATCATTGATTTTTGAAGACAGCTCGTACAAAATCCCAACTTGTAGATGTACACAGCATATGATAGGTGCATAGTCCAATCATTGGATTTGTTACTTTGTAGAGCTTTGATTAATGTATGTTGTACTGATGAACATCTTTGTACATTCATATTTCCTCTTATAAGACTTGATTACCTATATTATTGCTATTCAATATCCGAGTCACCTTGACTCTCAAAATAAACCTTTTGGCTATTTTCAAAATGGAGGGAAGATGGGGACCCCCATCTACTACATAATACAGTGTCAAATAATTCTTTATAATTCAAGCCCTAATTATGCAATGATTGTTGTGGAGATTTTTGAAAGATGTAGCTCCTTCGTACATCTAAATTGAATTATACAATTTATGGGTAGTACAGCTTTATAACTTATAAACATCTAATTATAATTACCTGGAAGATGTATTAATCACGTACTTTTCGTTTCCATTTGATATATTATGTATAGAGCCCTTATTCGCAATTATAAATATAATTTTATACAAATAAAATGTACTTGACAATGAGGGAAAATCAATAAATTATGTATCTATGCGTATTGCCAGCATCTTTATAAATGACGAAGAAGATATTTCTCGTCCAATTCTTCCTTGTTTTTAATCATCAGAGCAACTTGGACTCAAATTGACAATAAGTTTCATTATAAATCGTTTTTCTTATGTGCAATCTAGTCCCATATCTGTCAATTGTCAAAGAAAAACGTCCCAAATTATAAAACGCCCTTTAAAATACATCATTTTTACTACTAACATTATATTAAAGTACCTCCGTTTACTAAACTTTGCTGATGAGCTAACTAAAAATTAGATATTAACCGGAAGGTGGCGTCACTTTCTAAAAAAAAGTATAGATTGTTTGAGGCTGTTGGTGTCTCCTCTATGTGATAATGCCAATTATCCTTCAGGGAGTTATATTACATTGTCGCAATACAGTACCACTCTCTGCCGTCTTATTTTCAAACTAATAGAAGTTAACAACCTTTTGAATTATTTGAGTAAAACTTTAAGTACCCTTCTTGAACAAAAATAGTTCTTAACTTATGGGTATATGGTAGTATTTGTTATACTTATAAAAATTGTTGTTCAAGAGACAATTCATTGACCCAGAGCCAAAACCTACAATCTCGACAAAATGTTTGAACTAAGATATTTAACTTTATATATATGGGGGGCTATATACATGCCAATGTTGAAGCCAGGAGATTCGAATTTTGCTATCATCACTAAAATACCCTAGTCACTAGACTATCAATTGTTTTTTAAATAATGTATGCCTCTTAAAAACTAATATCATTTATAAAATACATTTACCAGACAAAATATCTTAAATTCAGAGCTTTAAAAATATATAATAACTATTTTATTGAACTAAGAGATGATATAGTTTACTAAAAGTGTTGTGGTATACTACACGTGGTATATTACATGTAACTATTGAAATAAAACATTCCTATAAAGATTATATATAGGAAAAGCTAATATATTGGATTGCACACCACTGAAGCTAATAGTTATTGTAAAATAGTCATCATTTTATCTTACTTTATAAACGTGTAAATTAGAGCTTCCATGGAATCCCTACTCATACAAACAGCAGATTTTTTAAGTCTTTATATTTTATGAAATATGGAAAAATATTGACTTTTTACTATTATCAGAATCTCCATCTATGAATACCCTCCAAGAGTAATTCAACTCATTTTTTATTCTTTGCCAGTTAGTATGTTTTCGCAAATTGAAGATTTCCTCACTGACTGATATCTATGATCAATTAACTACCATAGAATGGTTTCTATCGAATGCACTTTTGCGTTCAATTCGATGGCATTCTTAAGTTTTAGGACACACTGAACGGGATGTCTAAATTTCGGGACCGCTCTAATTCCTAATACTGCGAGTCCACCCGGATTTGAAGTTCATTAAAAGATTCACACCTAAATTAGTGCATCAACAAACATTATGTATTTCAAATTTGTATTTTTCTATTTAGATTATTTAACTTTTGATATTGATAATGACACGTAAGCACACATTGGACTCAAGTTGTAACACTATTAAAAAATTCAAACCATTATCATTCCTATGAAGATATTTAATATCCATTAATCTTTTTATATTTAAGATTGTACTTTAATATTGATGATGGTTAATTCATAAATCATAGCTGATATTTCGGACACGAGTCGACCTGAAGTAGTCAGAATATGAAAAGGAAATTTAATATTCCACTAGGAATTAATAGATTCTTTTTTTTTTTTTTTTTTTTTTTTTTTTTTTTTTTTGCATGATTAAATCATATTAGTTAAGTTATCCTTTTATGTGATTGAGGCGGGAGACTCCATTGGGAATCAAATTCTAAAGACTCGTCAGTCGACTTGGACGCTAATCTGTTTGTTTGCAGTTGCCTTTTCTTCATTCTATAAAAATCACGTTTTTCCTAATTCTGTCAAGCTATTGCAGAAAGGAACAGAAAGAAATTGACCAATCGGGGTGAAAGTTAGTGTGTGTTCTTCCAAAAGATACTTCTAATAAAAGATAACCAGCCGTGTCATCACTCCAACTTTGCATGGACTTTCTTTTCAAACGACCCTCGTATAACATTAAAAAAATCTTAATTTTTTAATTACAGTTATTGAGTCCTTTACTTTCAAAAATAGAATGTACTAACGAATGATCTCATGTAAAAAAAAAATATCTCAAATCCTTACAACTCTCTTAGTTTCATTATAATCGCATTCATTTATTTTATAATGTAATTAATTTCGATTTGATGATTACGAGTTTGTGAAAAAGAGAGTGGCAGAGGGTGAATAAAACACAAGAGACAAAAATGCATTGAGGACTATATTTGCCTCTATATATACCTATGTGCATGAATTATATACCCATACAATAAGTAGTTAATAGGCAGTGAGTAAAGGATTTATTATTATTATTCATTTTGCTAATGAGTATGTCCTGAAAATAATCATTCAAAGGAAATCTAAAGGAAACCTTTACAATAAAAGAATATTAATTATAAACTCATCAAAAGGGAATTAACAAGTATCTAAAATAGTTATATAGTGGAAAAATAGATTGATACACAAATAAATATATTAGTAATGTATCTCCCATAAATTGGGTAATTTATTTATTATGAATATTTGTATCCACGTTGTTAATATATTTAATTTTCACAAGATTATATTTTTATTATATGCGATTCCAAATTGAATTTCTAAGGCCCCATGGAGAGGCCAAAGAGGGCCGTGGAGGGAAAAAACACTCCTTTTCTCCGAGAGTGATGCTGAAACTAGAGACATAGGTATGACATTGTCCATTGAACTTTTTTTTAAACATTAACACTGACAAGTTATGATTTATATATGACCAAAAAAATATGTTTCCAATTTGGAGTCGTAGTAAAACGCGGTCTTGATCGGTCCCACAAAAGAAATTGATTTTTTTAGAGTATTTAGAGTGTTGTAGGAAATTTGTTGGGATTTTTTTGTTTTTTTTGTTTAAGGGCCGAATGGGAACAAAATATCAGTTCAGATTTAGCTGGAAAAAAATATTATGACTGAATCAGAGGGAAAATTTTGTCTAAGACTGTAAAATACTTATTGCCATTGAGCATTAAAACTAGAGAAATAATGCTTCCCCATCTACGTCAGCATTGTTGGTGTCGGCCATTTTAGGGCATAAACACTAATTAGTCAATATTATAGGAACAAAAACCAATTTTTCATTCTTTTTTTTTTTAGAACATTGTGATTTATTAGATATCAAAGTAGGACCTACAAATAGAAAGACCTAAACCTTACTTATGACATATTTATAGAATCTACTTCTATATGTTAAAGAATAAATTATCTTTTACAATGGAAAAAATAGGATATTTTTTTTCAAATTAATCTATTTTTATCGTCCATAATCCATTTAAATGAAGAGAAAAATATTCAGATTGATTTTTTTATTTTAATTTTTTAAGAATATAATTACCAATCAAAACTTATATTATTTCCTGCAAATAATTCACAAGAGAAAAAAATTCAAGCACATGTTATGTCTATAAAACTGACTACATGAGTCCACATCATCACATTAATTTTCTAAAGCAACGAAGGTATGTAAAATGATTAAAAGAAATTAAAACCAACATCTCATTGAAAACCAGGTGATAATTGGTCTCTTTTGTAGGGAGGGACAGGAACAAAATAATTATGTTCAATTCTTGCAATACCTCCAAGCTTGAAGGCAAGACGGTATCCATATGGCACTCTAGTATCTAGAAATACATATAGCATCATGAACCTGGGTAAAATCCCAAAATTCTTCACTTCCAAAAGAAGTTGGATGGCACAAGTAGAGACCTGAATTCCAAAATGAAGAGCAATCAATATTATTTCCATCAATATGATTAATAAATCAAAGCGTCCCATATTTAAGGTGTTTCTATGAAAAAGGTATCTGCACTGGTGATGTTGATTTTTTAAGAATCTTGATAAAGTCTTCAGTTTCCTCCATTAAGTGTTACTTGAAGAACCAATTTCCATTCAAAGGAATATTAGTTTGAAGTTCCACTTCATGTTTAAAGAATCAAATATTGCATCCAATACAGGCAAATTCTTGGTTGCTACAAAAGTATAAGCTGTAGGTAAAAGATTATTTTTAAAACAGTCGTTCAAACGTGGTGGATCTTTGACATCAAAAATACTGTTGCATAATTGACAAAATCAAAATTGCACGTGATTGGCTGTTACAGTATCTTCGCCATAAACACTATTCACATTTTCAGCAGCCTGGCTAGCGTTTTAGCCTTGTCCGAAGAAAAACTCTAAAATATGGCGTCTTTTATCTTTGCTGGTGTCCATCAAACAATCACAAAACCGTCGACAAAATCTTATCTTTCTAACGGGATCTAGTGCAAAGCGGCGTCACTTATACTCCCCAAGATACACAATACTAGTACTATCTATTGGAAAAGTAATGGACTTTTGTTACTCCCTTGATTTAATTCAAATATCAATGTTTTTTATTGGTATCAGGTATTATTCAACAAAGCTAGAGTGTGTTTTTTTATTCTTAAAGCCACTTGAAGGGATTTACTTATGGTTTATTGTAAATTTGTCAATTTTATGTAGTAAAAATATCATTTATGATGCAATTTCTGTGCTCAGTGAAAAAGCTGTATTGCATTGAAAATTGCATATGTGAATTATCTGCATTTTATCCGTAAATTAAAGTTGATTTTTATATTTCAGATACATCACTAATCTGTAACCATAGATGATAGGGTTTGCTTGTATGTATTGGAGCAAAATAAATAACAAACCAAACACCCACTTTATTCTAATTTAAAAGTTGTTTGTTTATCCTTTTATGGATTTCAATCATTTCTATTTTACTATTTTATAGAATTGATGTCGTTTATTATTTTTGCATTTGAATGTGGTAGAAAAAAGTATATATAGGGCTATAAGTTAGGGTCTATTATTCACCTTCTATAACTCTATTCACTATGTATGTAGATATTATATACTACACGGCATTACCTCGCAAACACAAAAACATACAGCGTACTTTGTTGTCAGATGTGGATGTTTCTCCTTCTATTCTCCTAATCAGTGTTTTGTTACGTTGATTAATTTAATTACAATTAGCCTCTTTTAAGCTATGAACAATTTCCAACAGTTATTGAATAATAATTATATAGTCGGGAATAATAAGGTTACATCCAATTGAGTTTGGGCATTTATCCATTTGTGTCTTTTTGGAGGAAAGGTTGCATGAATAAAAATAACAACATGTCAACTTTTCATTCTGTTGAATCTCCAATCAATAGCTTTTGATGTTTACTCTTCTTTCTTTCTTTTTATCAACCGCAAGGTCTTTATTTATATGTACAAAAATAAACTCATAAAAGTTTGTATAAAAAAACATCGTATAACATGATTGTTAAAAATTAATATCCTTCTATGTAGATGACCTAAAAACTCAAAACAATCAAATAATTAAGCTAATCTGCTTTAGTGATAAGACATGCAACAGGAGATTTCGAAACTTCAGAATTAAATGTCAGATACCAGGGAGTAAGTGGAAGATGTCACTTTGTTGATTTCTGCAGAGGGTAGAAGAATCTTCCAGTATTCAAAATCGAATTATGATCCATATTATGAAATGTAAGAACGTCCTTGTTTATGGCAATCATTTCCAGCTTTTTTGGTTGTTTTTGGAGGTTCTTAAAGTATGACTTCTTGTTCCCATTTTGGCGGATGACATCTATTGTATTATTGGAGTCAAACACAGATTATTTTTTACTCAATATAATTTTTTGTGCACCTGCCCAGTCCATGAAGTGCAATGACACAGCCTCGATGGAATATTCCGTACCAAACATCAACATCTAATAGACGGATGACTCAGTAATGAATCTCCTCCATTTCAACTGAGATTTGGACGTGATGTCCGTGAAAATCTTTATCTAAATTTTTGCTTAAAGTATTTGAGAGTAGTACTAGTCCTCCTCATAGTTGAGATCGAGGTCTCTTCAGGGTAGGGACGTATCTTTTATCAAATAATCTATTCAACCACCCTTCCTCTTCCTTTAAGAACCTCTTATCTACCAATTGTAGAGCTGTGGCCACATAAATCATTTGATAAATTAATTTGGAGTTGTATAGGTCTACTCTCTTTTGCAAGTTAAATCCTCTCCAGGCCTGCCACCACTTGTGAGCTTAAGATTTTAGCTTTACAAAGATAGATAAAGAAGGTCCATTTATCTCCCATTCTATTCCCAAATATTTACGCTTTCAACCACTTTACATTCTCCAATCATTATTGGAGGTTCAGCGCACCATATACCAATAGGAAGAATGGAAGTCTTTTCCGCATTGATTTTCATCCCCGAAAATAGGAGAGTAAAATTTCTCTAGTTTTCATTATTGTCTGTCCGAATTTCCCTCTGCCGTCAGTGTAAGGTCGTCTGCATCAAGATCAATCAATGTTTTTTACTTCCTATGGAAACACCAAAATCTCCATATTTTCAGATAAGTGTACAACTTAATTGTTCCATTGCAGCCATTAACAGTAACGGGGATATGGAAGATCCTTGTCTACAGCTTTTTCCTAAGACTATATAGTTACTTTGTAGTCTTGGTAGGTATTTCTATATCCCAAGTAGGATAAAATTATGACTTACAGAGTCAAAAGCTTTGCTGAAGTCTATGGCAATGATTGCTCGATTATTTTTTTTGCAATTTTACCGAATTAATAGTTGTTTGCATATTTCGTGAAATATCGGCAATATGTCGGCTTTTTTTTTTTAAATCTTTCTGTTCTAAACCCAACTTTTTATTAAGTATAGGCTCGATTACCTACTAAAATTCTGTATGATTCATTAACTATTATCAAAGGCCACCAATGACTAAGTGATGTCCTATTACCTTTTTTAGGGATGAGGGAAATTCTACATCGGGTAGTTGCAGAGGAGAGCATACCCCTCTTTTTCATCTCAATCCAAACCTAAGTAAATAGGGAAGAATATACTCAATACATAGAGTGTACATATAATTTTCCTTTTACATTGTCAGGTCGTGAAGCATTGTCATCTCGGTAAAACTTATTGATAGAGTAGTCCAATATACTATCATATGTAAAGATAGAAAAAAATGACTCTTTTTTTATACTAATCAAAGTTCTAAACGCTGATTGGTTAAATTATTATTATTAGATCCTTTTACACTCTGAACAAATCCCAACAATTATTAAATAATAATTCAAATGTTGGGAAGAATTGACTAACTACCAACTGATTTTGTGCCTTTTGGAGAAAAGATTCCCTGATATCATAAAGGTAACGACGTGAAGAGTGTTGAGACTCGATCCAACACAAACATTTTTTTTCGATTCGGTCTTCAAGGATGTCTTTCAGAGCGGGTTGGACCGATATTTTGATCCAAACCACGATCAAAACACTTCATCTTTATCAAATCCTACCCCGATTTTTTCTGTAAAACTACTTTTTTTTATCTCCCTCTATGGCCAATTTTCTCCCCGTTCCTGATTGATACAATGCATTGAACTTCATTAGTCGTTTCTTAACAATTATGAAGCAGAGATGAGACCGATGCAGATATATATATTTTTTTTTTTTTTGTAAGATATATCCAGCCCGAATTTTTCTTTGAGATCAGTCCAAACCGAACTTCTTTAAAGGATATAATCATTTCGGTCCATTAAAAATCATAACAGTTTCAGACGCGTCTAGGATTTTCAGGCCCAAAACCAAACACACATATTCATAGTACATAAAGTATTTGAGTCATACCTACATTATATAACGTCTTTTCTGTAATTGGTTTAATAGCTATTTTATTAAGGAACAAATATTTAATACAAAAAATAAAATAAACATTCATTTATCTTAATGAAATACTTATTTTATAGGAAAGAGAGAAATATTATAATACGTTTGTAAGTACCATTTAAATATATGTTGGTATGTCATATCTTCTCCCTACTTATGGAAAAAAATACTTTGAAATAACGACATGACTCATTTGTAATGATAAAAAAAAGATGTTTCAAAACCCTGCTATTTTGTTTTAACATCAATTAATCCATTATTACTTTGTAACTGGAAATCCTTCATTCATATCTTAGTAATGAGGCTTGAAATGCTCCAAATAAGGATTCAGGATTATTTTATATTATTATGCAAGTCAAGGATCTTGCAATCCACTTAAAAAAAAACCATCGAATGGATATAAATATTATAAATGTATTGAGAGTATTCCTCTTATGGATTTTATTAAAATAGTGGTGTGTTTATTTAGTTTGGCATTGGTTTTTTTATAGTATAAGGTTAAGTTTCCAAATCACATTGATACCTTTATTGTATCACGCAACCTTTTATCCTAAAATAAGCATATATTTATAGTTAGAACTTGGAAGCATCTGACAACGCCATTTACGCATAAAATATATTGTACAAATTAGATGTATGAGTGTATTAATACACGCCGAATACACTCATTTTTCCTATTATAATGATAATTAATATGGATGTGCAAAATGTAGAGAAAAATAATGGTGTTGATCCAAGAAAAGGAAAAACGTATGCTCTTTTTTTCTTTTTTGTTCATTCTTTAACACATCGTCATGGTGTGTTAATTTTTGTATTATTTTCTCTGCACTTAAGCTATAAATTTTAAAGGCTCTCCTCTCTATAGCAGTAATACATCCCCCCCCAATAATATAATAGACAGCTAATGTTAACATGGGTCGAAATTGATTACTGTCATATATATCAACCCCACCTTTTCCTCACGCTCTCAGAAATGGCCAAGCCTATGTTGATAAGTTACATCATCATTCTTAACCATCTCGGATTACCCCGAGTTCTTCATTGTAGTGAGCAAAACTTCATTTCACGTCATTTAGGGTGTACTCTAGAAGAGAACCTGTAGTACACTTCATCGAAATTTGGATGACGTCAAGGCCTTCGTAGAGCAACAGTGGGAAGACATGTCCAAGACATTCATCAAAAAATGGTGCAGAGCCTTTAGGGCCAGATTGGAGGCCATGGTAAAAGAAAATAAAGGAAATCATTTTGAAAAATAGAAAGATATATTAATAAAGAGGTATGGGATAAAGCCTCAACTACTTTTCATTGTTGCAAACGTTTACTAGTTTATTAGTTCGTAGTCAAAAATTCCACAATTTTTCCTAGCACAGTGTATGAGTTCATCACATCGATTGGTTTTTTAATGTCCCTTGACTTGAAGAAAGTGAAGACAAAAAACCAGTGAAGATAACCATGAATTCATTATCAAATTTTATACATACATATAAATAACTCCGTGTGTACATAATTTCAAAGGTAGATTTCAATTTGTATACTATATAAGTATGTAGTTTAAGGCCATCAAGGCCTGGACAACCAAAACATACTTTGCATAAAAAATGACTTAATCATGTTGTAGAATATTTTTCGGGGATTATTTTTTCTTCTTCCTGTTCCCTAGCTATGAAACAATAATTTTGAACATCTATATAATTTTTTTAATTCTAATTTACGAGAGGCCTACATACAAGTACCGGGTGTTCAAAAAGTATTTGACCACTCACAGCACATTAGACAGTTTTAGAGATTCTAGACTTGCTCACCTTCATCTTCATGGCAAACTCTGTCATACTCATGATTGGGTTGAACTTAAATGTATATTTAGCAGCCTAGGACGGATAAATTTTATCAATTTATCCGTCCTAGGCTGATCCCTGAGGCTTTCTCCATCCTCCACCAGCTTTCTGAGCTTGTATATTGTATGAAGGGAAATCTTTATCCTATTAACAATTTCAGAGCTTCTATGGCATACACAGACCAATATGCAATCTCTAACCTAATGAAGGTCCCCACAGCACCACAAGATCCCTCAGAGCTGGGATGAGGAGGGCATTCTGGACTTTATCCGAAGAGTATCAAATGTATGCTATAATGTTGATTTTAATAAAATCGATTAAGAAATTAAGTGTTTTGAATTTTTTTTTTTTGGCTTGCAAACGTTTAGATGAACCCCCCTTTATGTCAGGGGTAACCATCCTAAAAGGCTTGAAGTCACCCAACTCACAAAATATATATGAACGATTTTTTTTGCAAACCGTGACAAGTTTAGTAGGACGACTAAGAAAAAGCTAACTGACGACTGGGTGCTCGCCAGCATAGGGTTGTTGATCCCTGATTTAGGTGGTCAAAAACTTGGCGAACGCCCGGTATGTATATATAATATGCCTAGATAAGCGTATGTATATAGGCTACATACCAGAATAAATAAACATAATTTACAATATCCAATATTTTGCAGGTATTTATGTAAATTTTTAATTGGTTTTATAGGCACTTTTCATATTATCTAAGAACCGGAGAAGAAGGTAAGCATAAGTTACAAAGGGCATTTGAAGGAAGCAATGAATTCATTGTTTTGTTTTGTTTTTTAATGGAAAATATATCTCTGTTTGAAAAGACTTCTCTTGACATCAAGTTCATTTGCATATGCTTGTAAATATTATGAATTTATTTTTGAAAATATACTATTATTATTTTTTTTTTTTTGTCAAGAAATACTGTCATGAAAAAGTATTATATTTCGAAACAAAACGACCAGAGTCATAAAAATCACGAATATCTTCTTTGTATACATTACCTATAACCATACGTGTGTATGTTTACATAAAATAGAGTCTATTTCAAATTACAATCTTGCTTTGTTTCCTTTTTTGTCTTTAATTTATATATTATTATTTGAGAGTTCCAATGCAAAAATTTGTATTGTATATATATTATGTACCTATATATAATATGAAAAAC
This sequence comes from Lepeophtheirus salmonis, assembly GCF_016086655.4. Lineage (NCBI taxonomy): Eukaryota > Metazoa > Arthropoda > Copepoda > Siphonostomatoida > Caligidae > Lepeophtheirus > Lepeophtheirus salmonis. Next base: position 24,210,972 of record NC_052139.2, on the reverse strand, counting down.
ACGAAAGGTAACCAAAAAGAAGTAGAAAATAGAGGGACGACATTTTTATTTGGTGATATCATTTATTTCTTGATCCCTATTAATTGGGCCTTTTCATATGACGTCATTAGAGTGGATCGGTCTAAAAAAAACTGCTGTCCTATCAGTCTGGTCCTTATAAAATTAGTCAGTCCTAGGAACGGTCCTTATCAGTCTTTTTTAGAAACTACAACAGCTGAAATGACGTAGTTAGTACTAACTACGTCATTTGAGTCGCTCAAGTTACATCATAATTCATAACATCTTTGAAATAGACAAGATATTATTAATTATTTTCTAAGTTCTTATATTCTTCAATGTTAGCTATTACTGAAGAAAATAAAAAGATGCCAGGACCGTAGGACTGAAAGACCGATGTATCAGGTCCTTAGGACTGTTGAATGGTAAGAAAGCTCCGACTGATTTAAAAAAAACTTAAATGGGTGGGGGAAAAGACTATTAAGTTAATCAGTTCTAGGACTGATCCAGCACTAGAGTTTTAATTCCGTTATTAATAATCATTGAATTGATTAGAAGTTCAATTTGTCCCTTAACTTTCTCTATAACTATAGGATTATCACTTGAATTTTCGGTTTATAAATGTAAGTTCTAAGGATCAGAGCTGCGTGTAATGAATAGATTGCTTCGAAGGAATGAAGGCGATCCAGGTTGTTGAGATATTTATGGATTTTATTAGAAGAACCGGAAAAAGTGAGTGATTATTTTAGAGGAGAGGGGGAGTACAGCTGTTTTCAAGCTTAGTTACATTAGCTACAACAAAAGTATACGGATAATTCTTCCATATTATTTTGATTCCCATTACAGTAGCTGACTCTCCAAATACTTGAATTGTTTCTCCGTTAGGCATAACCACCTTTACAACTGATGGATTGAGAGAACTGATCAAAACTTTTGAAATAGTTAATCGGTATATTGTAGCTCATTTACCGATTAAAATGTCCACCTTTACCAAATAATTGATTTGAGCGTCGACTTTGATAAATATCAAGGAATTAGCCACTAAACTCACTTGCCTTTCTGACTTTCCGAAAGAATAGGAGAAGAAGGACGGAATAAAGGCTCCATCTTTGATTTTGGAAAAATGTACCATTTATTACAAGAGCGTGCAGCATGCCCAAAAAAGAGATGTGCTCTACATACTTTAGGACTTTTGTTTGGATATTGTGCAATTAAGAATTACAGATTTGAATTCCTGATTATGATTTGTATCTGAAGTTTTTGATGAGCCTAAAGTCACCTAGTTGATTGACTTCATATTAATCAATTCATGCAATTGATCCCCTAATTTCCCTATGTGTTCGAAAAAATCTTCGGTTCTTGAAATTAAAACAGGCACCATTTCTGGAGGATCGGTGTTAAGGAACTTATTCTTATCCATATCATCTGGAATATAAATTTTTTAAGCTATTTCACTAAGAGACTGACGATTTTTCTGAAGGTTTTCCCATCATCATGGTGCTTCCAATAACTTTATGGAACAGTTTAATCATAGATTTTTCAAAAATGTAAATAATTTATCTTGTCATCTTGACATAAGAGTTGGATGTCCTTGTTTCTTTATGGATTGTATACGAAGAGCAGAAAAAACTTGAGTGATTATTTTACAGGAAAAGGAAATAGAGCTTTGTTAATAATAATATAAAATAAATAAAGGAGAGCAACAGGGATCCCTCGTAGAACACACCAATAGTATTACACTCACCCCATCAGACCTAGAAATTGTCTTAAAAGTACATTTACATATAGTATATTTCCTTCTCTGGGAGTCACCGTGAATCGAACCTACGCACATTGAGTTCGGAAGAATAATTTATCTCATTGAGCTACTATACAATAGTCCTCTCTTGGCTAGTCCCGTGACCCCTTTTGACACTCTTTTAATGTCTATAAAGTAACTTGCAAAATAAATGTAGCATGGCAAACGAGTATGCCGCAGCACAATGCTTGACAAATACTATTTCTGATTGGACTAAAAAGTGATTATGTCTCAAATGCCTTACACATTGACTAATATATATCGTTTTTGTTTTTCGTTATTTTTTATTTGATCAAAAAATCATCATCGTTGTGTTGGGCCAAAAAAAAGACTTGACTATTATTTTTAATATATATGTAATTGGATATCAAAAAATGGTATCATTTCTCAATCAGGTATTTCTCTCTGCTTCTCTTTCTCTATAATAAAAAAAAAGCAAAAAAATATAAAATAACATTTTTTTGTAGGTTGATATATAAATCTAATAAATAAGTCTACCGTCGATAATTAATGACTTGATGATTCTTAATACATTTTAGAAGTCCAATTTATTTTTATACCTATATTCGTTATTGGGTGCCGTTCATCAACATGTAAAAAAAATAGACGAATTTTTTATTTATTTATTTAGATCAAATGAGAACGAGATTTAGAAGCCATTTTTTTTTTTTGTTATTTCATTTACTTTATTGACAATTTTTATTCTTCATTTTGATAATAATATATCAAATTACAATTTGTGCATTGATTCTTCCTAAAGTGAGATTCTCATATTCTGTTAAATGTGTGTAAAGGCCTGGTAGTGGTTCCTACTTTCTATGAACGAGCCTACCTATTTTTACTTTTTTTTTATCTAATTTTATACCTAAGTATTCATTTTCAAAATTTTGGATTTATAGTATTGCATTTTCTTTCTGTAGAAACAATGTGTAATTAGTTGTATTAGGTGTCACTTTTTATTTGGATACAAAAACGTTCATTGGATGTAAAAACCAGGTTCTTGGTCTTTAAATTAATGAATGATAAGTCATCAATCAACCCATGGTGAATAAATCAAACCCACGCGCCATCTTTGAAATTTATTATCATTTGTTGTAAAAATATTTAAGAGATTTTTATTTTTTTCCAAGAAAGAGAATTTTATATGTTATATATAGGTATATTTCATGTATAAAACTGCATTTAACTACAGTCAGCTTCTCTGAAAATGTAAAGAGTTTATATTTTTCCTCATGTGATCTTTATTGTAGATGATTTTCAACTTTTTCCTTAAAAAAAGTAAGAAAATAATCCCAAGTTGACAAATTAAAATTCATAACAATATCAAAGATTCCAAAATACACCCTAAATAACGCATCTTGTATCCATAGTTGTTGATATATATATACATCACTAACATAAGTTCTACACTGTATTTTATTGTCAGCTGTCGATTCCCTCGTCTAACTTTTTTACACGTTGTCAACTTCTACATATGTTGACTCACACCATTTCCAACAAAAAAAAAAGCAACAGATAAAAGACCCAAAATAAATTCTTCCCGACTATCAATCAATAATCGTTGATAATATTTCACATATAGCAAGAGATCATTCTAATTAACAGCTGACAACAAAATAGTGAGGTAACGGCTTGAGCTGTCGCTCAACTTTTTCCATCAATCAAACTAAGAAAAAAGGCCCAAAGTTATCTGGGCTAATTACCTCACTCTCTACGACTATTGGACTCTACTTCAATTTTTTTATTATTTATGATATTCTATTAAAAAAAAAAATATTTACTACTTCACAAAATTTAATTTGACTTTAACAAATCAAATTCTATAACAATATCAAAGCCTTCACACTGACATCACAGATTGTAGAGTAAACCAAAAGTAACACCATGTTGGATAGACAGTTGTTGATATACATTATACGTCACGACGTTACGTACCACACTAACATTAACCTATTTTCCCTTTGTTAATGTTCTGAACGTTGAATTGGTTGAGTTCGAATTAACACCTCTTAAGTTGTGAACAATTCTCCACAGTTGGTGAATAATAATTCTATGGCTGGGTAGGGTTGGCTAACTACGTTACGAAGTTTTTGTCAATTTTCGAGTTCTTTTTTGTGAAAAGGTTACGATATAAAGGGTGGGATATTTTAAGTCTGAAACAAGTTTAGACTTGTTTATCTTAGTAATCTTGAGATTTATGTGTATGAAATCGTGCTCACCAGATTCAACTGACAAAACTGTAATAGAAAAAATACATAATCCTGGAGATGTCCCCCGAATATGAATTCCGTGGTCCCATTATTGTGTGATTCCGTGCCAAACGCACGGCCGGGGAGATTGTTGAGTTTACGAAGCTGCCAAAATAAACTGTTTACAATATTGCCAAGGCTTTCAAGGAATCAAGGGAATAGATACAAGGAAGACTCATGATCGTTTGGAGAGCACAAAAAAAGCTCTCCAGACTTCCTAAAGCAAAAGGACAAAAGAAATGCAGACTCCTCGCTCAGGGGATCTGAACCCCTTCGCTACAATGTCTTGTAGAGAGAGTTCAATAAACGTGCACATAATGCTGTTGACTCCTTGTGAGCTACCATTCTCGAGGCAGTGGGCAATATGGACAAATGCCTGTATCAGGTTCGAGGCCGTGTTGGAGGCTATGAATCAAGCTGGAGATGTTTGATTTGATTGATTGTCTTCACTACGGGCACCTACATGAAAGAGAAAAAGATTTTTGAATTGCTGAGATAATTTTGGGAAATAAATTGTAATATAAATTGTTCTTAAATTCAAATCCGAGCCTAGGAACAGATAACTCATTCTACAGATTAAAAAAATGGGCGACCTAAAAAAAATTACTGGATAGCATAACTGTTAATAAATCCTCAGGGCTACTCTATGTCATTCATAAGTACACACGCTCGGGAGTATACTTTATACTTTGGTGTTTTCTCTCAATAATGAAAAAATAATTATATTAGCTCTAAAAAAAACTAACAAGAACAAACTCGGTGTCCATAAGAATGACTCTCATCCCTACTAAAACGAAATAAATTTGACCTTTTCTCTTCAATCATTTATTTATGAATGGTTGAGTGACGGACGAGGATGTGTATGTGTTATGAGACACGGACTAAAGTTATAGTGGCATCTGCAGGATTTTGTTTGTTTTGTGTTTTTAGGGGGGTTTTTTGGAATTTTTGAGAAAAAAAAACTCAAAATCCAATTTTTTTGAAAATAATTTCCACAAAATGTTTCAAAATTTAATTTTCAATTTTGAAATTTTTTGGAAAAAATTTCAAATATTACATTTTTTGGAAAAAAATTAAAAAAATTTAATTTAATTTCAAGAAAATAATAATAATTTTAAGTATTAAATTTCTTGGAAAAATAAATTTTACCCCGAATTTCCGTTAAATGTTTTCATTCTGAGCAAAAAAGACTCCAAGTAAAAATAAAAAAATCCTTAATTTGGGAGGTTAGAGCCTCTTCAGCATACACGGTGCGGACGCCCTGAAATACCATGCCAATGTTTATTTCAGCGGGATGAGACCCTATTGGATCCCTCACTTCTGGTGGACTAAACAACAACTACCCATACTACTACTACAAACCGTTCAATTTAAAGATCCTACCTACGAAGTATACAAGATCTTATTTATGTACTTCCACTCTAAAGGGCAAATAAAAGATATTGATTTAAATTGTTGGTGAGGGTTAAAGTTCAAATGCAGAGTTTTATTTATTATTTTTTTCATTAAAAATAGAAGAAGAAAAAGCATTGAACAGTTTAGCTATGCATATTTCCATTTTGGGTCCATTTTTAAATGTCTTGTACATATATACATTATATAGATTTGTAGGGGGTATGTATTAAAGTAACTCTTAAATACGTACTTGACATTCCTTCTTAAAAATATTGATGATACTAATAATAAGAAAAACAAGAAATAAAGCTAAATAATGAGACCGTCTTGGCTTTTTTGTATTATTTCTTTTGATTCATATCTAAATATACAATTAATGACTTTTATAAATTGTTATCTTAATTATATAAAAGGATCAATATCAGAATACAAAAGAATTCAAAGGAATCTTAATTAATCTACCATAAATATGTACAATATACATTGAAGCCAGCCAATATATGTATACAAATGTACCACCAAGGTCCGTGCCATAAAAAGAAAAGGATAATAAAGAAGCTCAGATTATTATAAAAGAACCACACAGGTAATGGATATGCAGCATTGCGTAAGCAAGGTGTACTTATATACATACTGAAAGAGACAAACTTGCCATCCTAACTTTGCCCAAACACCACTCACCCACATATTTACAGAGTATTTTATTGTCAGCGTTGGGTTTTATGAGTGTTCTGAGTGTTGATTGGTTCAATTCCAATTAGTTTTTATTGGATTGCTGTGAACAAATTATTATTCTCAAATATGAGGCTTGCATGTTGTTCACCGAGAAGAGTGTATTAATAGTTTTTACAAGTTTCTATAGTTATCGGTTTATTACGGCAACTTACTACACTTTCGCCCCCTTTTGGATATAATAAAACAAAGGAAAGGTTGAGTGATGCAATGAGGATTTGTATGAGATATGAGACACACACTAAATATGTAGGGGAATCTGCAGATTTATTTATAAGGGGTGGGAGCCTTTGTTTTTGTAGATTTTTCGAAAAATAATTTCAAAAATGAAAAAAAATCAAAATTCCAAAGCTGTTCACAAAAAAATTATTTTTTTGGAAAAAAAAATTCAATATTTTTTTTTTAGTTTTCTCATGCCCAGTTGTGTATAAATTATGTACTAAATAGTAGGAGGGGCTTAATCTACTTGGCAATTTGAAGAGGTTTTTTTTTTTTTTAATTTTCATAGCTGTTATGATTATTATATAATGATATTGAAGACAGAACATCTATGTATAAAGTAATAACAGGTGCTCATGCTAATGAAAGACGAAGAGTTTTCTCGGGAGCTATAAGTGTAAGTCCTTGTTGGACTTGGAGTAGAATTGAAGATCGACATCGGACTCATTCCAGACTATACCCATGTCCTTTCTATACAAGGAGTGTGATTTGTTTCTTATTCCTTACTTTTAGAACTGCTTGCAGCTGATCTAATTAAAAACCATGACGGCTAATACTGTAAAAGCCAATCATGCACCATTTTGGTTATTTTGATTCCGTTACGGTTATTTTGATGTCAAAGATGCACGACGCTCTGGAAGACCTATTATCGAAAACATTGATAAAATTATGGAAATTGTCCAAGCCGACTCTTATTTAAGCATTATTTCAATTGCCTAAGAGCTAAGCTTTGCACAAAAAAACCGTTTGGAACCACTTATATAAGGCTGGATTCTAAATGAATCTCGATGTATTGGTCCCATATGAGTTAACTCAAAAAAACATCATAGACCGAATTTCCATCTGCGAATCCCTGTTTAATCGCAACAAAGTCGATCCCTTTCCGAAGCAGATGGTTACCGGTGATGTAAAATGAAAAGTGGGTCACTTACGATTACATCAAGCGAAAACGGTCGTGGTATAATCTCGGTAAGTCGACGCAAATCATCGACTGTGAGCTGTTCCCCTTTGGCCAATAGAAGAGAAGTTGTGACCCATCAGGACAACACCAGGCCATACACATCGACATTGATTCACCCAAAGCTCTGAGAGCTTGGTTAGGAGGTTCTTATGCATCCATTTTATAGTCCGGACCTGGCACCAAGTGATTATTATCTGTTCCTCTCTATCGTAAATGATTTTGTTTTTTTTAAATTCCCCTCAAAAGAAGCTTGTGAAAATCGACTTTCCCCGTTTTTTGCCAATAGGGATTGCCAATAGTTTCTATGACCGAGCCAATATGAAATTACCTTCAAAATGGAAAACAAGTTATAGAACAAAACGGCGCATATTTTACCTATGTCGGAAAATTCTTACTATGCTAAATAATACACTGAAATTAAAGAAAAAATAATGGATTTATTATTACTAGACCTAATATTTTCGGAAGAAAGTAAGATTTAATGAGAGTAACAACGTATTTCATAAATCTTATTTATTTTTTGTCATCATATGATTTACTAGCTAAAGATTACCCGGCGTTGCTCGGGCTAAGGAGGGAGGGGGAAATCACATTGAAAATGGTCAAATTAAAAAAATATACAGAATATACTTCTATATACAAATAATTTGTTGTTGAAAAAAATCCTGATAACTCTAATTCTATTTCTCTTGGCTTCTTCAGACAATATTAATCCGGTTAAGTCAGGTAATTTACAACGTCTCATCATAGAAAAAAATAAAAATTACTCTTATTATCGCCTCTTATAACCTTAGTATTATTAATATGAATATAAAAAAAATAATGTGTTATAAACTTCAAATAACATACCAACATATATTGGAATTGTAAAAGAAATACAAACCTACCAATATTTTTTCGTACTTGTAAAAACCAAAAAGTTACGAGGAATAATGTTTTCGAAAAAATAACCCTCGATAACTGGTTCATTTTTGCAAATATTGCAGAAAATATGTAACAAAATGTTCCGGAAGTTGAAAATATTTCTTTGAGCAGTTAGACTCAAATTTTAGTTCCAAAATGTATCGTTTCGTGGCATTTCTTTTAAAAATATAGAAAATTGAGGTTTGATGAAAAAATGGGGGAAAAAAGAGATAAAAATTGTTATTGGGCAAATTGATATACAAACCAATCTCCAGACAAATTTCTACAAGCTTTATTCTATTTACTAATCCCATATTCCATTGGAAGTTCATTTATTGCACCTGAAATAAACGAAATTGCAATTTTCACCGATTTCTTTTTTTTTCCCATAACTTTTTTGATTTTGATTACATTTAAAAAAGGTAGTTATTCATATAGTTGTTGTTTGAAACGCAAATCTCTTTTTGATAAATAACTCAAACCCCTATCTAGTCTCCATGAGCTGCAAAAAACGGTTTTTGTGTTTTGGGCATAACATATACCACCGTTATATGATCCCTCACAAAATCAATAACCCCCTTTTTGCACGTCCGAGCTCAAAAGAAGGGCCATGGAAAATTTCAGCCCCCTAAATTCAACGGTGTGGGAACGTATAAAGGACATCTACACACACACACACAATCTCTCTTTTATATATAGATTAACGAATTCCTATTATAAGCGTTCGGAACGTTGATATATTGAACACAAATTAAGTCTGTCTACTATTAAATATGAAATAGTTTTGGGAAGAGTAACATAATTGGCTAGCTCGAGAGTTCCCAACTCGTGGGATGCGTGAGTATACACTTTCAGGATTAACGTTGTGGGCTGCAAAAGATTAGGAAACACTGGACTAACAACTACAAAAACGTTTTTGAGGGATTTATTCTTTTCGAAGGAAAGGTTTAGCGATGTCATGTTGGTTGGTTTGTTGTGTTATAAACAATTTGTGTTTATCAACCTTTGCATCAATAAAAGTATGGAAAATGACTTCAAAATCAGTCTGTAATTATCAACTGATTAACTAACTACATCATTTTCTTTAACTAACAAGGGTGTTTACAGAATAATATATATATATATATATAGTATGTCCAAAAATTGATGGTGGTATCAGAAAAATTCAATATTGCCTAATGATTGATCAGGCAAATTTAATTTTATACCAACCAAAAGTTTTTTTTACTATAAAACGGATATTTTTAATACCACCATCAATATTTGGAAATACTATATTTTTTTTTTTTTTGGGGGAATTTATTGAAGAAAAAAAAGAAAAATTAAATTTTTCTAGAACAAAATTTCAAATAATAAATGTTTGGGGAAAAAAAATTCTGAAATCGACAGTTATTTATAAAAAGTTATACTTTTTGGGAAAAAAAAAATCAAATTTTAAAATTTTTTGGAATAAATTTTCTAAAACTTTCAGATATTTATAAAATATTAAACATTTCGGGAAAAAATTTCAAAATTTACATCTATTTCTATAAAATAAACTTTTTTTCAAAAATCCATACCTATTCTCAAAAAATTAATTTTTTGGAAAATACAGTAGAAACAGAACGATAAACTTTCCTTTATTAATATAGATAAAAACATTCTATCAAATTCTCAAAGAATTGAGGATCGACATCCAAGTAATTTATGTCAAAGACCTTGGCAAGATACGAGACTCTAGTTATAAGTATAACACTTCGAGTTGTGACGATATATAAATACATAAATAGAGTTTATAGTGAATTTGAAAATCAAGGTTGCGTGAATAATCACTTTAATGTATGTTTTCCTTAACTTCCGATTATATATAAACCTCAAATTGCCTTCTATATGTTATGTATACCAACATGTACCTATTTAGTGATGTTATTGTAAATTTCTTAATGGATGTATACTATAAATGGAATAATAACTAGTATCTCTCTCGTACGTGTGAATGATCGACCCATAAAACTTTTATCTAGTAGGTAGGTATTTATTTTGTTCCATACGTCGCGTAGGATATGCATCTTCAAGGTCAGTTATTTGATTATTCTAAATCTTTCTTTCTTTTCAATAAATCCAATTAGTACTCTACATATATGTAATGAGATATAAGGAAATAATAATATAGGCATAATGTTCTTGTTAAATTTGAATGTAGTCATTTAAAATGAAAATAAAGGGAGGGCATCACGCAACCTTTTCTCCAAAAAGAAAAAGAAAAGACCGAAATCATCTGGTAGTTAGCTCAATAAGTCAATCATACCAACTGATATTTATTTTTAAGTAAGCCCACCAGACTATCATTGTCAAATTATTTATCAACAATTTTAAAATGAACTATACATAGATATACATATAACTCACTAAATTAAATCCCACATCTTCCCATTATCCTATACTCATAAGTAATATTACTCAGTAAATTTTTTAAAGCGTAGTTGCATATTTTTCTATTCATAGAAATAATAAAATAATCCTACTCTTTATACAGAGAACGCCTGGAATCACTACAATGTCGTTCCTCAATTTTACTTCGAGTCCAGCTATGAATTTGAGTAATTGATACTCATTTATTTTGATAAAGTTATCTATTCAATGTGTAAAATAATTAAATAACTATTATTTACATAATAATAAAAATTGGTTTCAAGCTAAATACAGAAATCAAGTTAGCATATGCTTTTGTTTTGCTTTTTTTTTCAAAAAAAAAAAATCTTTTGACAGTTGAGGTTGCAAATGTGGATAAAAAAGCTAATTATGATCAGTGACATCAGACTCGGGTAAGGACTCAATGCGGAAAGCAGAGACATCCGTAGGGGTTTGGATGTAAAGGTTGTAGCCCCCTCCCCAAATTAAGGATTTTTTTCTTTTTACAAGAAAATTTAATGTAGCTTTTCAAATTTTTTCACGAAAAATTTAATTTTCTAGATTTTTTTACAAAAAAATCCAAAAAACCAATTTTTCTCCTAAAGAAATAAGATATATATTTATAATCCTGCAGACACCCCTAGAATAACTATCGAATTTAATTGTACTTGACTTGAACTCGTAAAAATTGCACGCAAATGGCTCTGGCTGTGGCAAAACAGAAGGCTCATTAAAGAGGTCAAAGGAATATGGATTAGGAAGTAATTGCTCTTGTTTCATTAAAGTTCTTAATCAAACTCTTTTACAACTTGAATCAATCACAAAAAAAAATTAAATACATGCCACAAACTTTTATAAGGGTATGAATACTATGTATGCAAAAAATTAATAGGATAATTAACATATCCATAGTTGAAAGCAGGGAAAGTTTAATTAAAACTATTGATTAAATTTTCGTTCATAGGGATGTTAAAAACGTAGAGGGTGCCACCTATATATTGTTCATATGCGGATTAAGTAGTTTGAACATATGATTCATTTTCAAACTAGTTCTTCCATGAATGTTTCTATTATTGAATAAATGATTACTTATTATCATATTTGATACTTTAAAAATCATTAAATTGAATACTCTATTTTCTTAAAGTCAGAGGAAAGTTGCTTTAGTTTAACGTAGACTTTAAGTTCTTAGCTACGTCTTTGCACAAAAAAGTAAACAAATGCAACTAAAACTACTTATTTGGTCATTAATATTATGTTTTCAAATTATTGTCCCGATTACTTTGATACTTTTCGACTTCCAGGTCTCTATCCTTAATCTGAAGAATATTTGATTACATATAAAGTAAATTTCAGTCTTTTATTAATTAACTGATATAATTTATCATCCAAACCAGAAAACTCAAGTGCAAAATTTATTAGTATATTTAGTATTAAAAAATATGGGTTGTAATATTGATTATGACGATATTTTCAAATTTGCTGCGTCATATAGTGTTCAAATGGACTAAACAATCTGATAATCATAGAAAGTGTGACAATTTCATGTGATAAAAACAGAGTGATGATGTGAAAAAGAAGTTGACGAAATTTTAGTAGTGATAAATAGGTATGTCAATAGCATAGAGGGCGCTTCAAATATTCTGATGTTCGATCCTCACTGTATTTTACATTTGATTATATTTTTCTTTATAGAGTTTTTCAGGTTTGATAGAAGCATATAGGATGATTCCATAAAATTTATATAATTATGTTTTTTAAATCTTTTATTAACATACCTAGACTACATACTATTTGCATGAAAGATGCAACAAAAAGGGAGGCTCTGATCCCAGAGACTCAATTCCTTACATTATACGAAGTCTAATGTATCCGACGCATTTACGAGATTATCTCCTCAAATTACATAGCACCATCGTTATAAAAAAATATGAAAATTTAGTTTACTAATTACTCTATCTAATGATTAAGATAATTAGAATATCCATATTTATTTAGATAAAGTCGTTATGGTTTATACTATGTACTATAACTAGCTTTAATATAAAGTTCCTTTATATTTTCTCAAATTACATAGATTAAAATTATGATGAAATCACGTCGTTACCTCACTAACATTAAAAATGTAAGCCGCACTTTTTCATCACCTGTATAATTTTCTGCTAGAATTTTCCATATAAGTGTTCTGAAAGTTGATTGGTTGAACTCGAATAAGTTTTTGTTAATATGTGAACAATTCCCAATACTTATTGAACATTAATTACAATGTTAGTAAGAATTGGCTCAGAATTGAAAAACTACAAACTAATTTCGGTCCTTTATTCTTTTTTGTTTTGGAGGAAAGGTTGCGAGATACAATGAGGCATGAGTATTGTTTACTTATATTATTTTATTAACAAAGCAAAAGAGAGTTTCACCGTCTGGTGGTAAAATAATACAACTCCCTGAAAGATAATACTAATGGGGTGTGAGATCGTGATTCAAAATAATTCAAGAGATGGCGCGTCATACTAAGGCCTAGAAAACTGAATCCATACATCATAAATATAATATATTTATCAAGAAAATACTATTATATTATTGATTGCTTTACAGTAGAATTGTAATTAATTTTATTATACATTTAATCTTTTAATAGTTTTTACTTTTTAAAAGTTGTTTCTAGGTATAAAAAAACATGCTCTGCAATGTTTCAGTACCATTAAAAAAATATTTGCACAGTTTCAGAAGCATAAACACTCATATGATATTCTTCTTGATAATATGATTTGTAGCGTAAGAATTCAAATGCTGTTTTTGAATACCTTGTCTACTAAACAGAGTTTTTTGAAATGTGGAACCTCTAAAAATAAATATTTAGTCAAGAAAAATAATTTGAATAATTTTATGATCTAGTAAATCGGTAAAACATTAAATTCTTTAACCATAAAATGCACTGCATCATTGCTAATTTCGATGCAAATGACAATTTAAAGTAAAAATTAATTGTTTTTGAGAATAATTAAACCTTTTAATACATAAAATTTGCTATAAGTCCTGTTAATAATCACATATGAAGTGTTATGTATCACTCTAGTTTTTATTTTGAATCATTAATGTACCTTTTACCTTTTAGTCCCGTAGAAATATATTTAGATAGTGTATGTCAATATTTTCATTTTCAACTCTTTCGAAAAACGCTGCCATAAATGAGCATTTCTACTTTTCAACCCACTTCAGAAGTAAATAGTAACCACTTAAATAAGTATTACTATTAGAAATAAAACAAATGTTATCCATAATTTGCTATATTATAGATAAAAATCATTCTGGTTGGACAATAATGGAACTCAAACAAGAACTTGTAAAACGAGGCGCTAGGACTCATGGGTGAAAATTACTTCTGATTGAGCGTTTCCAATCATATGATAGAAATGGTGATTTTGGAGACTCAGTAGTCCATATTCCTGATCTGATTCTGATGCCAAATAGGGATAATTCTTCCCAATTGAAGACAATTGTTGAATCTGACAAATTGTGTATGTCCCCTGTGATTAAGTCCCAAATTTAATTAATTTTGCTCGCACCCCATTAATATATAATATATGTTACACACATAGAGGGTGCTGCAAAAATATTCTCAGCATGCGCCATTTCTTTTAAACCTTACCACCTTACTGTTAATATATTCTTTTTAGTTTGTCTTATTAGGGGTTATCTTCCTTATCTTTAATTCTGTTGAATTCACAATCAATAGTATTTGCAAATCAGAAATAGAAATCACAATTTTTGATAGTTTTTTATGAAGAATATTTGGGGAAAAAAAATAAGGATTCTCATTATTTTTAATCAAAAAAAAAATATATATATATATATCCACATAGTTATTTATTTTTGACTTGTATTAAATTTTATAACTTTTTAAAGAATTCAACATATCGACTAAACTTTGCAATAAATATTGAATCGTTTTCTATCAATTGGAAGGATTTTATGGGATAAATATATTCGTAAATATAACTAATAGTGAATGAGAGATCAATTCCTATTAATTATATGTGTAAAAAGTAGAAATCACTACAAGAATTAACCATATCATAATTAATAGTCATACTAGACTACATATAGTACGACCACTTTCTCCGCTGTTTGTGGCTGGAACAGGTTAATTTTACATTCAAAGAACATTTTTAAATTTAAAATTAATGTTCAATAGTCCAATATGAAAATGGATTACAATTTAACTTAAACAATTTCTAGACAAGACTTTGAATTACCTACCACTGGCTATAACTTATAGTCGAAGTAGGTTAAGTATACATGGCCAATGACCATAGTCATTGAAAATATAGAGACGTAGTATTCTAGTCCAGAGTTAAGTAATTTTTTCATGAACTCGGCAACATGACTTATCTGGAACTCAGAACCAAAAAACAATAAGAATTATAGGCATTTAGTCTTTGGGTTCACGCTTGCTTTTGATTAACTCTCATCTTAATAATAAATTTTTTGAACAAAAAAATCGAATATTTAATTTATTGAAAAAAAATTCAAATATTAAACTTTATGGTAAAAATGAAAAGTTCCTTAATTACAGCCACTCCATACAGATGCCCTGTATATGAACAAAAAAATGCATAATATAACCCCAAGAATAACATCCCCCCCCATGAAGCATTGGACTGGTGCAAATATTATACTACTGTTGAAGGTGTTTCTCTGCTAAGGTAAAATGATGACTCCACTCCATCAAAAGGAGGATATATTTGGCCATGTCAACCAGAAAATCTTGGGCGAGAGCTTCCTATTCTCAGAACTGAAAATGGGTGGTGAATGGATCTTCCTGCTCGACAATGATTCCAAAGCAACAAAGGAGTTGTTCAAGAAGAAGTACATTAAGATCATGGAGCTGTCTAGTCAGTTTCGGACCTCAATCTCGTAGAAAATTTTTATCAGTGGGCAAACATGCAAATCATCGAGGGATCAAATACTTATTTCAGCCACTAGACATAGATAATACAAAATACATATGTCACAATATCCAACTTAGCTATTCAACGGAAATAATTATACATGTCCTCTTGGTACTTCTTGTCCGAGTTGACTAATTAAAGGAATATCTGTGTTGTTGTTTTTTTGTTTTTTAATACTATTGAATTAAAATTTTTTAAAAATATATAGGAGCTGTAGAATTTGATTCTGAACTTGGAACCAGATGCACTTGGACTCGCTACCTAAGGATTCGAAAACAGCTCTGTTTGAAATATATAAAGTGTAATGACACTTATGTACTTATTTATTATAACATTTTTTGAGGATAGAAGTAAAAAGTAGAAAAGTAGTTCTTATTATTTAGAGAATAAAGAGTGTACAATATATACATATATCAAGATATTTCCAAATGTTAGTTGATTAGCATGGAAGGTTTAGTATTGTAGGAAAATGAAATTCGAGTTACTACTTTAAAAAGAAGTAAAGTAAAAATGTACAGATTTGTTTCATGCATAAATAAATGAATCAGCATTTTTATCATCACGAAAATAGTTGAGCATATATTTTTATACAAGACTTTTGTGGTTATATCTTTCCATTTTCAGTTTGTTCTTCACTGGAGTGAGATTCGCTAGAATAATATCCTCGGAAAAGCTCCCGATTCGTTTCCTTTTTATGGGGGGGGAAAATGAAATGTAATTAAATTTTTGTATTTTAAGAGTATTTTACCTTTATTTTTGAATCCTTGTTGTAGTTGATGTAGGGATTATTGGAGGATGAGGAAGTAGGGGAGGAGGAATGGGAGGAGGAATATTGGTATCTATATCCATATGTTCCCTGGTTATGAGGACCTAGAATCGTTGTCCCATCATCAATTGAATTTGAAGATGAGGAATTACTGGACCATATTGAACCGTTCAAAATCCCATTTACATCGTCTATTCCATGTATACCAAGTTGACGAGGATCGATCATCATATAAGATGATCCATTTGAAAAGACACCTTGTTGCATTCCTGGTAATCGGGGACCAAATACATTTTGCTTTTGAGTGTTTGCAGAATACATATTAAACGTCTTTTTCCAAACAGTACCATTTGGAAAACGACCTATAAATCCTTTATTGTCTGGGCCAAGTTGACGAGGATCAATAACAAGATAAGTTGATCCATTTACAGTAAAAACACCTTGATTGCCTTGTCCAAGTTGACGAGGATCAACTACCATATAAGTTGATCCATTTGAAAAAACACCTTGTTGCATTCCTGATAATCCGGGAAAATAAGTATTTTGATTTTGAGCGTTAGCTGAATTCATGTAAGACTTTGACCAAGCAGTACCATTTGGAAAACGACCTTGAACTCCTTTGTTGTCTTGACCGAATCTGGAATTTTTATCTACTGAGTTAGAGGAGTAGGAATAAGTATTTGTCCATATTTTTCCATTACTTCCTAGACCAGAAGTCGCTGTCCATGTAACACCTTGTTGTCCACCTCCTTGACCACCTCCATATCCTCCTCCTTGTTGTCCAACACCAAATCCTCCTGCTTGGCCACCTCCATAACCTCCTGCTTGGCCACCTCCATAACCTCCTGCTTGGCCACCTCCATATTCTCCTGCTTGGCCCCCACCTTGACCACCTCCATATCCCGCTCCTTGTTGTCCACCAGAAAATCTTCCTGCTTGACCCCCTCCATATCCTCCTCGTTGTTTCCCACGTCCATAACCAGGATTTTGTCCTCTGCTTCCAGAATACTGACCTTCTTGTACTGCACCATCTTCTGAAGAACTTGGTGACCATTCATAACTTTTTGGAATAACTCCATCTCCATCATCAGAGTCGGTGATACCAAATCCTTTATTCCTATTAAATGAACTAGAGGATGAACCTTGATCTTGACCTCCTTCTTGTTGACGACTGGATCCATCTTGTGATCCAGAAACGTGAGAATTGGATGTCCAGGATGAACCTTGATAATGACTTCCCTGTTGGTGACCGCCATGGTCCGTAACACCATTACCTTGAGAACTTGATGTTTGTGAAGAATCCACTGTATTACTCTTGTCATCACTAGATTCTATAACCCCAAATCTTCGCCTAGAATCAGATGAAGAATACGAAGAAGATCCCCATGAGGACCCTTCACGATTAACATCTTGGGTGTGATCTTCATTTCCTCTCCCTCTACTGTTTGACTGAGAAGATGATTGTTCTCTTCCATCTTGTGTTCTACCATATCCTCTATTAGAACCTTGTGATTGAGAGGAAGAAGAGGATGACGACTCTCTTCCATCTTGTGTTCTATCATATCCTCTATTGGTATCTTGTGACTGAGATGAAGAGGATGGCGACTCTCTTCCATCTTGTGTTCTACCAGATCCTCTATTAGAACCTTGTGATTGAGAGGAAGAAGAGGATGACGACTCTCTTCCATCTTGTGTTCTATCATATCCTCTATTGGTATCTTGTGACTGAGATGAAGAAGATGGCGACTCTGTTCCATCTTGTGTTCTACCATATCCTCTATTAGCATCTTGTGAATCATAATTGTAGGAAGTAGAAGTCCATGTGTACTGATTGTGCTGACCTCTCTGCTGCTCTGATCCATTCTCTCTATCATTACCAAGAGAATTGGAAGAATATCCTCTAGAAGTGTCGGTTCCATGACCACTTTGATCTCTTCCTCTTTCTCTATCAAGTCTATTCTCATTGTCTTGAGAAGAGGAAGAACTAGATGACCACGAAGAGCTTTGTCTATTACCTCCTATGACTACATGATCTGGGTATCCAATATCATTGGAGTCATCATCAGAACCTGAGGAGGGGACAGATCCCCATGAAAATCCATACTTACGATCCCCATGTACACCTTGTCTACGAGAACCATCTTGAGATCCATACCCAGACGAAGATGACCCTCTTTGTTGATTATGCCTATTAGCTCCGCTTGCTGATAAACTATCTTGCCTGTTTACATCACTTGAACCAGAGGAAGAAGACGAAGACCAGCTTGTTTGACGGTTTGCTTGATTTCTATGTTCAGATGATTCACCCTGTCTACCGCCATCCCTTGAATCAGAAGAAGAAGACCATCCTCCTTGATGATCTTGATGGGTTCCATATCCTGTAGAACCACTTTGTCTGCCACCATCAGTTGAGCCAGAAACAGACGAAGATCCAATTTGTTCATGGCGATCTTGATTTCTACGTTCAGAAGAGCCCCTTTGTCTATTACCACTCATTGAACCAGATGAAGAAGACCAACCTTCTTGATGTTCTCGACGGTTTTCATATTCAGAAGAGCTACCTTGGTTATTGCTACCTGATGACGAAGAAGACCAGTCTTGATGATGCTCTCGGTGTGTTCCGTGTTCAGACGAACTACCTTGTCTACTACCATCCCTTGATCCAGATGAAGATGGCCATCCCTGCTGATGGTGTCCTTGCTGTGTTCCATGTTCAGAAGAACCACCTTGTCTACTACCACCCCTTGATCCTGATGAAGATGTAAACCCCTGCTGATTGTGCCCATACTGAGAATAACTACCTTGTGAACCTTCTGAAGACCATCCATGTCGATGGCGACCTCCACCTTGTTGCATATAATTTTCAACCTGATTCTTATAATGTAGTTCCTTTCTACTATTAAGTTCATATCTCAATTGCTTCTGATATTCTTCTAAGCTGAGAAGTTGTCTATTCAATGAAGCAATGAGAGCACCCATGCCATGCTGGTCCAAGCTATTTAAATTGTCACCAGAAAACAGATCCTGCTCTTCAATAAAATTATCTCCCAAACAAGATTCGAGTTCAAAGCATTCTTTCATTATTCCAAGAATGGCAAGGTTCTCCTTCCGTATTTCATTAATATTGAATAAACTTTCACGCACAAGGTAATGCAACTATAAGTGAATAATTTAAATCTCATTAATTACAATTTAACAAAGATTGGGCACATAGAATATATATAGGGAGTCCTATTTTAAAAGATTCTTTGAATGATTCTGTTTTTTGTAATTAAAATACTGAAAGTAAACAACCCTTTTTTTTATGAAGATACAAAGAAACATTGCTCCAATCGATATATCCCTCAGATGTTATAATTAATCATTTAATTTTCAATTTTTTTAAATAACTCTAATCATCATTAATACTACTACGTATTTTCCAAGTTACATAAATTTTAGCACATTATCTGTCTATAAAATCTATGTATACATAATTTCATACTTAGATATACATATGTATATATAGTAGTTGTAGATATTAACATACATATACACATGAAGAGGTAATAAATTATAAGCTTCTTAAGTATATTATGTATGCAACAAGATATGGATACATAGGTACATATATACACATAAATGTGCGGACCTATGTACCTATATGTGTACATAGATAACCGGAGGTGAGATTTGATCAAAAAACCCTAATTCTAATTTACTGCTTTACTTTTCTCTAACTCATTCTTTCTATCGATATGTGCATGCATTTTGGTCAATATAAAACAGGATTTCCCGAACTTCCATTCAAGTTCATGTCATGCAGAATCCTACATAATAATGGGAGCTTTGAAATATCCCTACCGATGACTACATGATAATTGGGGTCATCCTCAGAACCTAAAGAGGAGACGGAATCCCATAAAATCCATACCCTTGATCCAAATGTACTTACTAAGTATTAATCGAATTGACTAGGATATAATATGTATAAATGAATAAGTTATAATTGAAATTCTAGGAAATTGACTCAAGAAAATAAGGATGAAAAGTAATAAAGTAAGGTTGTGTGATATTGACTTGATTCCGTATTCTAATAATTTGGGATTAGAATTTTGTAGGTACAAAGTAATAAGTATCTAGCTCTACAAATTATGTATTTATACTATTTAGATCGGTCATACCGACCCTCCCCCAGAAATCCTTGGTATTTATGTGTCTTTATACCAAAAAAAAAAAAAAAAAAAACATGAAAGTAATCAAGCTGTATTATCTACTTACATATTTAAGTATAGATATTATGTTAATACATGTGGATCATAATCCTCATCACTTCCGTGTGAGTTCTCTTAATCGCTACTTTTTCCATAGAACCCTATATAAACTATGCATAAATTTGAGCAAACTTGTTCTTTTAGTTGTGATAGAAACCATGTCATGTTTTAAATCCAAAATCTTTTAATTTCAATGGTAATAATTGGCATGGATAATCTTTTTCTAAATTAGCGATAAGTGGTCAATCTTATCGATCGTTATTCAATTTTATTAGGTACAAATAATTCCTTTCAGAGCATGCTAAAAATATTTATTGATGCAGAAATCAACACGTTATTCAAACAATCAACTTGAATAATATATGCATTGGGCATGTACAAATCAATTTGTATGATTATATTTATCCTATCAAGTAATCAATGTTAGTTTTAAATAAATATTATATGGATAAATGTATGTCCAAAGGAACGATCTAAAATGCATATGGATTGTAAGCATACCCGCCCTGTGTGAAAAACTACACACAAGATGCGGCTATTGCACAATGTTGCAACACGAAATGAGCATGTCATTTAATTGAGACTCAAGTACTCATGCATTTGTTGAGTACGGGAGAAATGTAGGTTAATCTATATACTAGTAAATAGATTAGCCTTGGATAATTAATTTATATCCCGTAAAGATATTTAGAATTTTCATGTTCATACTAAACTATAGGTAATAGTACATAATATTATATACCAACCGTAGGTTCTAAAATAATTTCTAGAGTTTGAGCATATTTTAAGTGGATGTTGTTGAACTGTTCCTCTTTTATCAAATTAATAACTGTTGGACAAGATTTTAGAAAGTATATTATATAATTCTATTGACACTTCAATGTGAATAACTCAAGGAAATAGTGTATATATTTGTATAACTAATTCATTGAATTGAAATTTCGAATACAACTTTAATAACTACTAAGACACATATGGCCTAATTATCACATTTAAGAATGTCGTATAGTTCATTAGAACACACGTCAATAAGTGAACAATGAGATCCTCGTCACTCAATCCCCAATTAAATTAACAGTCCTCTTAATTTACACAGCATGAGGATACATATTAAGTATTTAATTAGGAACTCTGGATTTTGTGTTAATTATAATCGGTAATTGTGTATGGCGGATAAATCAAGGTAGAGTATGAAACACTTAAATCACCTGATTCCATGTCAAGGTAAAGAGATTCAATTCTTCATCTGGGACGACGGGTGTATCTCCACGGACAGCATCGAATATAAAGAGTAAAATAACTATCCTAAGTATATTCTTAGACATTTCAGAAAATTTTCCAATTCATGAGCACAGATGTTTTTTCTAAAATCAAGATAACTGGTATGACCAAATAATAATAATAACAATACTAACTTGACAACCTGAACCTGCACGTCCTGCCTATTTTTATACATTCTATGACATAAAAGGTAGAAACCCACCTCCATAAAAAAGGCAAAATAAAAGAGAACAATTATTTGTGGTTAAAATGATGCGTCATAAACAATGGGTAAAAAAGTAGTTTAATAATAATCATATCAGTGAAGTTCAGATACAGCCCATTCTTTAATATCGACAGGCATGGTTCTATCATTTTTAATAACACTGACAATTTGCTCTGGAGTAACTTGAAGAGAGTAGAGCCTGTACTCTTTTTGGGTTTTAGACATCTTATCAGACGGAATGATCAATTCCATAGCTATGAGGGTTTCGAAGGCTTTGGAAACAGTGGGTTTTTCATATTTGAGAACGTTGGAGGTACGCCGATTTACAAATTTACAGAATTCATGGTATACCATTTCAAAATTAAAAGATTGACCATCATAGATAAATTGTATGTGTTTAGATGCTATGAGTAAGGTTATTTCCAGAAGAGTCAAGTCTGATATAATAGAGGCCTCATATTCTACGTTCATATGATTTAAACTCTTTAAAAGTCCTGCAAAAAAACAATGATTAATATAGCGCATATGTCTTATATTTTTGTTTAATACCCTTAGATATGTCATTCTTATCAAATCCGTGCCCAAACACCAAAACTTGTTCCAAATATCCAATATCCCTTCGCAATGAAAAGATGGACTCTAGCAATTTTTTAAAGTCTTCATCAGTGGAAACAGGTATGTTACGTGCCTTTAAAATACTTTGAGCAATGTTCATATAATCATTAAATGAATCTAGGTTGTGCATATAGAGTTGACGATGACTAAAGCGAGATCTGACACGTTTTTCGAGACGCTCTATCACATCAAGTTGACAACTGAGTCCAATGACACAAATTGGTGCTGCCTTGGATTGAGCCACATCGAAGAGGTTGTAAAGTAAAGTTTGATTGTGATGGCTCGCAAATAAATCAAATTCCTAGGGATTAATTCATGGTTATATCTGTTAATAATGAGTAAAGAAAATAGCGTGGATATTACTTCTAGAAGGAAAATAATGGGTTTGGACTTGGTTCTTCCTCCAGATTGAAGGGATTTGAGTAGAAATTCAAGATGCTCCGCGAAAGAGCCAAATACTTTATCCCCCACCACGTTTTCCAGCATGAGTTGCTTTGTGATCTCTTTAAGTGCCATTCGATCGTCGGTTTGAAGAAGTCCGTGAAGGAAGACTTCAAGTCCTTCGCCCAGAATTTCTCCATTCTCTCTGTGAAAACTTTGAAGAGCTCGATGAGCAAGACGTGTCTTTCCCACACCACGAGGCCCAAGTAATAAAGCGGAATTGGATTCTCCACGAAGAAGCGTCGTTTCCATTAAATCTAAGAAATGCACAGAAATGAAAAACAAGGGGATAGGGGAGGAAAACCATGTGGCTTACTTCGAAGGTCATTGTAGATACAATCGTATGGGTCCTTATCAGTGGAAATAGTATCAGACTTCCTTGTCTTTTTCTTCATTTCTAGGGATGCACACAATAGGAATATAATATTATTATATTATTAAATCATTAGGAGAATTCGCGGGGTTTTGAACACTAATGTCAAATCCCAAATCATGACGTCACACTTCACAAAATCTCTTGTTTCTTTCTTTCTTTTCTTTTCACACTACCTACAAATCTGCCTCTGCCCAATTATGAACCTTTCCATTGGACAACAGCTTGTACTTTTCACTAAACCTCTTCTTCACATTCAAGTCAAATCAAAACAAAAATACTTGATGAACAAATCATGGATATAAATTCCGATTTGGGTAATAATAATATATTTTTAGGGGCGTCACGGCACTCCCACCCTTAATTTGAAAATTTATCGATCATTACAATAGATTTGTTTACAATTATCGAAAAGAGAACTTATCTAGATCATTCAAATCACTGTAAATACTAGTTCTTATCAAAATATTTTCTACTCTTTTTTATTATTAATATATAAGTATTACATTATTAGGTCATCTCCTCAAAAAATCTCAATTATATAATTAGGTCTTGTAATGACTAATAAGACAACAAGATTGCTTCTAATAAATAAAAGTAATTAATATCTCTTTTTTTACATATTTTTAGATATGTTCAAATATTGGAAATGTATGATCCCAAAAATGCATCAAAATTTGAAAACTAATTATGAACATAAATGGGTCAAGGTTGGTGTATATTCTCAGAAAAGAAGACTGTCCAGCCTTGGGTTTTTTTGCTTCGAGAGGAGTATCCAGGGAACACATAAATTAATATGGAACGTGCTCTTTTTTGTGCTTGACGGGAGTACAAAATAATTGTCTCATATTAATAAAATAAATAGCGTACATTGAAAAATTAAAACTTTATTTCCTATCCATTAAATATGATAATTAATTTTATTTTAACAGAAACTGTAAGTATTTTACAAATTATCATTTCAATAACATGGAAATAATGTTATATATTTTTAATTTAACCCAATTTTTATAATGAAACCCATAGAGCACTATTACACAGTATGTAGTCAAACCAATTTCCCCTAATGAGCAAAAGAAAATCTATTGCCCATCTTACTATCATGGTTTCAAAAATTGTCATACAATAATAACAACCACCTACTTAACATTATTTTTAATCAAATTGTATCAAATTCTTCAATATCTAAGCTATTAATTTCCTCATTTTTTTTCACCAAGAGTTTGATTGCATTGTGAATTAGCAACATTTTATTTCCATTCTTAACTCTTAAAGTATACTTTGTTGTGTACAAATTGTCATTTCTTCGTTTTAAAATGCATTATTTTAATTACAACTTTGATTATTGAAATGACTAACTATTAATTAATACTATCATTTCATTTTGACCTATTACAATTACATGGTTATTATGTATTTATGAGTAACATAACCCTGGATATTTGAACTCAATAATGTCCCACAGAATACTTATATTTTAGTAATATTGTATTATTCTCATCTCAAGTGCTGTTAATCCTTCATTTGAAATGATTTATTCATTCATTTTTAGGTAGCAACTTGTACAATTCACTTCTACAAGTTACAGCTTGTATTCAACATATTGTACATAATATTCATCATGTTTCATTATAAAAATGGGGTTGAAATACAATTATATGATACATACTAGATGTCATTGAAATGATAATTGTTTAAGGGTTAAATATTTTTTTAAATGGGTAAGATATGAGCTGTTAAAGTTTCAATTTACTACATTTATTTTATTGATATGAGAAAATTATATTCTACTTGAGTCAAAATAAGCGCAACACCAATAAAAGATATCCCTTCAAATTTTAATTCAGTGTTCCCCGATTAGTTGAAAAATGATGTCAAAAGAATATTGACGTCATCAACGAAGACCTAATTTATTGATCTCTTATTTTTTTATTTTTTTTTTTTGAGGCTCATCTTCATTGAGTCTTGTCTCCTGAATGAATAGACATTGAGTAATTGCCTGGGACTGATGAATTGAGGGGACATGTAAAGAGATAGAGAGAGAGAAGAATCAAGAATGAGCCATGGAGACCCTCGTTCGCTACTTTTTAGTTTCTGGACTCGAAAATAACGCGGATTTGGAATGGATGGAGTCGAGTTATAGTCAGAGGCTTTTGAACCCTCTGGAGCGTTCCTACAAGCCTCGGATCCTTCGTCACTACCCCAGTGAAATAGAATCCTGGTCTGGCCTGAATTTGGGGGCCCTTTCGAACCTGACCCTTCCTCAGGGACTCAAGTTTTGCACGGAGCGGGAGTTGTTGTCGTACAAGCCCTCGTTTCACCCCTTTGTCCTCACGAGGGAAGATGGGTCCAAGCTCCAAGGCTTCTCACTCGCCTACTACGAGTGCGTCACGGACACGAGTATATGCCAGGCCTTGCAAACGCTGCAACACATGCATTCCACGGAAATGGCGGGAGAAAGCTCTTGCAGCAACTCCCGCAGAACTGCAGAGCGACCCAAATCCGCAAGAGTCACGTCTGAAAGAAGTAGAAGTCTTCCTCGCCATTACAATCAACGCTTTCGCTCCAGCTCCACTGTGGATCTAAGTGGGGCCTTCTATGACTCCTCCAAGGATAACCTCTATGTTACAAAAAGCTTAGCCTTCATCTCCTCCCAGCCTCTCGTCTCCATAGCCCAACAAGTCCTATACTCCATCTATAAATACATTAACACCGTAGACTACGACATATCTGTACTCGAGGGATTTCTCTATAATCTTCTTTTTGATATACCACTTCCCTCGCCCGGCCATGCAGTTCGCTTCTGGAGTTTGGGAGAAGTCATCACTATGAGTCTACCCAGAGAGCCAGATGAACTACCCTTATTTGACTACAATTTATTTGATTTCTTTGACATATTGGGTATTGAAAATGCCATCAAATTGTGGATATGTGTACTACTGGAACATCAAACTGTTGTGTTTTCATCTGACTTTGATAAGCTCATGCTAGTTTGTGAGAGCATCACTTCCTTATGCTATCCCTTTAAGTGGCCCCATGTCTATGTACCTATACTTCCTCCATCCTTGGAAAATTTCTTAGATGCACCCGTACCCTATATTATGGGATTACTTCGTCGAACTCATGACTATGAATTGTATAAGCGAAGTGGAACTGTAGCAATTCTTGATATTGATAGTGGGGAGTTAGAACTACCTGAAGAACTCCCACAATTTCCCTGCGAATCAGAGCTCCTTCATGAAATTAAGGAAATCATCGTGGAGTATGGAGGATCGGAAGGAATAGATCTATTAAAAGGTTGTATACTTTTCACTCTTCATATTTTAAGGATGATCCACATTACCGTTCCATTCTTATAATTTCAGAACATGCCAAAGAATTAGCAGAAACAGTACCAAACATGGAGTCCTTTAACAAAAAAAGGGACAATGAAAACGAAATGGATGAGTCATTAGGACAGCTTGAAAAAATGATAAATAAATTTGAAAACATGTCATCACACTGTGGCAGCTCTCGCTCGATTAAAAAATCCAACAAATCAATTTCCAATGCTCACACTGATAAATTAAAGTTAAATAATGCTTTAAGGGAAGTTTTTGTCAATCGTTTCGTTCAAATATTTATCTCATACGAGAATTTTGTCATAACCCAAAGCGAAATGGAACTAGCTCAGAATCAATACTCATCACAAAACTTTGATAAAATTTCCTTTTTATCAGATCAAGTCGCTTCTCATTTTCCATTTTTGTCTTCTTTCATGGAAACTCAAATTTTCTATAATTTTATTGAGGAAATGTCTAATAATTCGAAGAAATCCTCATTTTCGAGTAGAATGAAAAAAATGAAAACAAAGTTCACGGAATGTATCGTTAGAACTCTTAGCTATGAAAAGTGCGAATGTATAAATGAATCTCAAAAAAAGTTAATGTCTCGTTTACGCAAAGTTGAATTGTCAGTTTCTCCGCCCAAGACTTTTAAACCCAATGTTTTAAATTATCGAAACTTTGAAAATAGTAACAAAAATTTCAATAATAATTACAACAATAATTCTCGCTTGAATAACGTTGTTGGAGTATTTCCACTCTTTGAAAGTGATCATTTTGCAAGGAATAACGGAAAATCTAATCATTCAGCGGTTATATTTCGAGGAATATCCTCACAGATATCTACAGAGATATCTGCAACAGGCGTACAAAACGTCCCTGAAATCCTTAATTCAAGCCCTGCTGCCATTGCGGAAATGAATTGGAGTTTTGTTCAACAACTTTTAGAGGAATGTAAACAAAAAACACGTCGGATACTCCTTGAAAAACTAGGCTCTGAGGCTGTGGAGTGGGGGCATGCTGGAACTCTTGATAATTTTCATACCGAAGAAAATATGTTGGTGGCAGGTCTTTGTGATTTACTTGAGAGGATCTGGTCGCATGGTTTAACTCATAGGCAGAAGAAATCCTCCTTGTGGCATTTTTTATGTAAGCGGAATGATAGTAATTTATCAAAAAGAAACCAATTAGGTAGTCAAGCATATTGTGTTAGCCTCATGAAAAGTAAGCCGTATGTTTTACCTGATCATGCTCGTCCCGTCCAAGTCATCTCTATCACATCCATGGATAATAATATACTTGCCATGATGCACAATGTATCAACGATACATGAAATTAAGGTAAGCATCCCTATTTTTTGATTGTATAAGGATACAAATTCATACATAATAAATTTCATTATATTTGCTTAAATTGCTTAATTCATATTATTATACCATTGGATCAAAAAAAAAATCAGACTGAAATAGGTTACGCTCGAGCATGGATTCGTTTAACACTTGAACAAAAAAAAATTATCACAATTTCTTCAAATACTACTCAGTGATCACTCTTTACTACAAAAGCTATATAAAAGATATGCGTTTCTTCGAAATGAGGATGAGAGAGAGCAAGCCATTCATTATACGCAAACTCTTAACACTGTAGACTTTTCATGCTTTACAAATGCTTATTTAAAGTCAAGTTTACTATACCAAGTAAGTTTAAGAATATACCTATATTAAAAGTACGACGTAGGATAAATGAGGAATGGACTCTTCTCAATTTTTACTTTTAAATTAAATACTATTTTGATATATTAGTGAATTTACATATGTATTTTCTTTTAGGTTTTAATATTTCCTTCTCAAAAAACACAAGCACTCTCTACTGCTAATTTGTGGATTCACATAGTTGGCTCCCTTGGGGAAACCAGCAAAATCGTTGTACCTCGAGGTAATATTCATTTTGCATTCTGGGCTACAAATGTTGGAGTTATTACGAGCTTGCGCCTTGGACATGACAATGTGGGATCTAGTTGGCTTGTTGAGCATGTGCTTGTAAAAAATGAATTTACAGGTCAATTGTATAAATTTTCATGTGGCCGCTGGCTTGGAAATAGTATAGACGATGGCTCCATTGAACGTTACATGGTCGGATATTCAGTTAATCAAGATATGAACAGACTTATTCAAACCTGTGCTCATCCACCAAAGTTCTCTTGTCCAATTTCGAACTATAAATCGAATGATTCAGATACTGAAATTGTAGAGATCCAGGTGATTCGAAATTTATTTATTTTATATCCTATAACTATTCTTCATTTAATTGTTATGTCATTATTTCAGACAATGCTTGGGGATTCAATAAATAGAATCATTAAATTTTATCACAAGAGTTTGAATGAAAAAATAAGTTATGCTCATTTGATGTGTGGTCAATCAGGTTTAGTTCAGGCTCTCATTTGTGTATTCTCCTTTGGGTAAGCTCATGCTAAAATTATGATAACCTTTTATTATTATTTTTTATCACTTTAAGGTATAAATCAGCTAGGCTTTTTGGAAAAAACCTATCAGTTTGGGATTTTTTTCTTAAAGTAACGATGGACTTTAATCAAAGCCTCGCTCATCTTCAATCCTCTCCGTATAATTCACCTAAAAGAAATGTTCCTGGGTCATCTGCAACTTTAGAATCACCTAGAAGGCTACGAAACAATATACTGGACTCTCCTAAAGTCGGAGGGGGAGGTACGCCCACAGGTACTCTATCCAGAGTAAATCAATTTAGAAGGTAAAGATTTTAGATAATATATATACTTATTTGAGAGTTTTACTAAAGAGATAATTATGGCCAAAGGATGTACACAAAGTTAATCACTCGAATCGAAACAACTTGCACCAGATTAGGCAAAGATGACAAATTTCAATTATTTGTATGTCTTGCCGTCCACGATCGTCTTTTAGGAAAAATAATTACTGACCTCACTAAAGCCATTGCTGCTCAACAGGTAAGATTTCAATCAAAAATGACTCTTACTCAGAATTCATAGGTACATATTATCTTTAAGCTGTATGATGAAGTATCCTTTCTTCGGGATACAAGTCTAACATCCTTTCTCTCGCATATTCTTGAAACCTTGGAAGAAATTAGTATCCCAGTGGATCCAGCTCTCACTAAAACCTTGGAACAACACAATTCCTTCATATGATCAACTAAGAATCTCATTCAACCCATTTTCCAATGCATTTTTAATACTCATTTTCTAGTCCGTTTTCTTATTATCATTTTCCTCCTTTTATTCATTATAGTTAATGTTTGAATCTCAATGAAGCTTTAAGAAAATAATATATTCTTTATTTTTTAAAAGTTGGAATTCTATGATAATAATTAGCGATACAAATTCGTCATCAAATACCACATCAAACATAATTATAGCAGTTAAATGAGCTTTATTCAATATAGATATAGACATATTTATTTATTTGTTTCTGAAGTCAATAATATCCAAAGGTTTATTGTTACCCTATTGATTTTAATAAAATTAACTTAGTCTTTTTTTTCCCCGTGTCAATTATTTTTCAATTCATTGGCACTCTCTGTAACATCTAATTATTAAATTGTCAAAGTTCTTTTTATGTAAGCAATTCTTTTTGCAACTATTTATGTTCTTTTTAGATGTTTTAGAGATTTAATCTATCTTGCATATGAACATTGAAATTGGAAACATGTGCCATGTTCCTAGATGAAGGGAAATTACTATTCATGAAAATGAGCCAACTATCGTCATACTCAATATATTTAGATTTTATTTTTTAAGGACCTCTCGGTCCTTTATAGTAATCAAACCTATAAATTACCATTTTTTGTTAACCGTTTAAAAGAGTTAAGTCTAGTTTAATTATAATTACATTATGTATATAATCATTTATTTAAGCATAAGTCAAACACAAACAAACTTAGAGACAACAAATTGCTTTCCCCCTCTTCTTTTCTTTCTTTCAAATTTAATGCAATAATTAATTATATACAATTTATTAAAAATTAATTTTCAGGAGTCGGCTAAATCGTATTTGATGTAAATTGTTTGTGAAGTATTGACTTTATTCATTGATATTCAATGTTACAAATATTATAAAATATATAATCACTCTTCATGTTACCTCTCTATCCATTGGTATATTAATTAATTATAGCTGTAGATTATATTTTTGTTTTCATTTATGTAACTATATTTTAAGTTACCTACATCTTTTTTGTCTTATTATACATATAATTCCTAATTGTGTTTAATATTTTGTAAAATATCATTTAAATAAAATTTCTAGTCTTCAAATAAAGGTATAATTATTTGAAAATTGTATTTCACTAATTTTATTTAGTAATATATTTGTAATTGGTTTTTTTAATTTTGTATGAGTATTAATATTCTCCGAGATTAACCTATTCAATAGCTTTTAAGCATTTTATGATTTAAAACCAAGTTTTCAATCCATCTTCTTAATTATATATATAATGTTTTTTGTTTTTTTTGCAATTCGTTTGATGTTAAAGTAATCTTTTCCCATATTTTCTCGAGGGCCTAATGATTATTCATTATTTAATGAGTAAATATGATTAAGTTACAATTATTTCGTAGAATCATGAAATCCTGTAATTAAAAGAGCCTTAATGGCTACGTGTGGCATATAGGGATCCGTCACATTCCATGAGTAGATATGCTGGGTACTCTGAAATCTTAACACTTACTAATTCAATAATTATTTATAAAGGTTGCGTGATTCAAATTAATATATATTTTGATATATTAAAGCAAAAAAAACCCTGAGTACTCTAGCTTACGTACAAGTCGAGAAATTGACAATTGAATATGATCGACGAATTTCTATTTGCGCTCTCCAAGTAGTTGGCCGTCTCCAGGACCACTTTCTACGGCGTCAGCAAGTCCAAAACGTTGGAGAGAAAGAAGGGCTCTGTCAAACAGGCCAAACTGGACTCGGAATAGTTGAAGAAAACAACCCAAGCCAATCCCCTCAAGTCCATAAGTGGCCATGCAAGAGATCTTAGGCTTTCACACCAGACTATCCAGAGAGCTATCAAAAAAGTGAAGTTTAAAATTCAAAGTATTCCGATTTTAATGGACCACTCGATATTATATTTGTGTGATTAAGAACTCAAAAGATGATTTTAGACGATTGGTAGTGTATTTTGGGCATAGGAAATTGGACCACAGGTAAAAATTAATCTGTTAATAAATGTAAAAAAAAATTAAACTGATTTTCAACATCGACGCTTCAATTGGTATTAAAGTTTCCGATACACCTTACATTAAGTATGATACGCATATACCAGTAATGTGAACATGAACCGAGTCTCTATTTTGAAAACTTGACTTTAAGGGGGGAGGATCAAAGGCTTGGGCTTGATTTAGATACCAAACTGACTTGGTACTTAACTGGACTTGAATTTATTTTTTGACCAATTTTAATACAATAATAAGAGTTATTGTATTTTTAAAATATATTTATTTTTATTCATCAGTGGCCTTGATTTTAACAAAGTATCCATGACAAATCGTTGCTTCCCAACCAAATCCACTAAACATAAACATACAATAGAGAAAATTTGAAATTGAACTCATACCTAAATTTATTTTTAAATGAGGAAGATACATTTCCTTAAGATTGCAATTTTTGCTTTAGCAAATCCCATCGCTGGGTTTATAAATATAGATGGAAATTGGTCTCCTTGGTCTGTGATATCAACAGAGTGTGTTGATGAGAATGGAGATAAAGTGACCTGCGGCGGTGGTGAATTTAAAAAAATTCGTTCATGTACAAATCCAGTTGCTCAAGTGAGTACCATATGATTGACAGTTTTTGTATTAAATAATCCGTAATATTATGTACGGATCTCAGAATAACCTTTTAAATAAATAATGTATAGGGAAGTGGAGAGGATTGCAAAGGTATAACAACTCAATCCTTTCCGTGCAACAATCAACCATGTAAAATGGAATGGTCTGAATGGTCATCATGTAGTACACCTTGTGGCCGCGGCGTTACAGAACGATTTACTCTTTGTTCTTACAAACAGAATGTGCAAAAACCCTTGAAATCATGCAAAGAACTCAATCTAAACGACTACCATTTTACACATATAAAATCCTGTAACACTTGGAATAAAACCACATGTCCAAGGTAGGATAGCACCATACCTTCATTCATAGAAATCCAGTTTTTTTTTTTCTGTCTACGAGTAATTAATCATGGAGTTTTATTTTTAGTCCTTGTACTGGATATCAATGCATGGAGTTTGGAGCATGTGAAGACATGAGTACTGATGAAGATCCATTAGCGGACTGTGTTTGCCAATTAGGACGAATTATGAACGAAGCTAAAAGCAAATGCATCATTCCTCCTCCCCCAGTTCCAACTCCACGGCCTATTCCCACATTGGCCCCTGCTGTTAAATCTGCTACTACAGTTGTCACCAAAACAGCATCAACAGTTCTTATTATGTTTGTTGGAATCACTTTGATCCTCTTCGCCTCATTTAGAATATTTGATCATGGAAGAGTAATTCAAATGAACATGGAAATAGCTTTGATCTGTGCCCACATTTGTCTTCTTTTACCCGTCATTCCGGAATATGAAAATGTAAATAAATTAATACAACTCAAGTCATATTTCAAATCATTTGTAATTAATAGGTTTGCAAAGTTATTTCCATCCTTATTCACTTTTTCCATACTGCTTGTTTTATGTTCATATTTTTGGAGAGTCTACACATGTACTCCTTGGTTGCATCAGTCGTAAAGCAGAATGGTATGTTGTCCAAATGTCAAAATATTAGTTTGGGTTGGATGATTTCAATCGGGATAACATTGATAACTATTAGTCTAGAGTTTGATAACTATGGAGGGGAATACCATTGCTGGCTCAGAATGGATACTAAGCTTCTATTTGCACAGATAGCGCCTATTGTTGTACTAATGGTAATAACTTTTACTATGATTGAAGCTGCTGGAGTTGCCGACTATGGTATTTTGAAAGGAAGTGATTATAGTCAAATAACATCTGCAAGGATTAGCCAAAGAGCGAATCTCATCGTTATGCCTCTTGTATTTGCTTCATTTATGCTAGGCACGTTATCAGAATATGAACAAAATGTGCCACTATATGGTACATTTACGATTGTAAATGGTATTTTAGGTGCCGTGATCTTTTTTTTCCATTCAACTGGGAATGAAAAAATTCGTCGAAAACTCTCAAATATGTATAGAATGATCTTTAAAAAGGGGTAAATAAGTTGATCAATTATCTCATCAGTTCACTTCAAACTGTTGTCATGCTTTATAGACGCTTATTTAATTATTTTAAATGTACACACAAATTATGAATAAAAAGCACACACAAATTATGAATAAAAAGCACGTATGTAAAGAAATAGTACGGGCATTTAAGTTCAAAAGTGTATCATTATGCGGAAAAGATTGACGTACACAATTTTTTCATTGTTAGTTAGTATTTTATTTCAGGCCTTCAACAAACGCATGCAAACTGCAAATCTCCGAATTGATATGAAAAGCTAAGAACAAGTTAACGATCTATACTAATAAAGCAAAGTTTATCTGTATGTATAAAAAAAAAAAGGCACAGGGTGCACTGTATAAAGTGTTCTCTGATTTAGTTTATCATATTTATATAGCAATATAGGATAAAGAAAGAAAAAAAGAGTATAATATACAGGGAGCACTATATAAAATAAATGAAATCTCGCAGACATTTAGTTCTATCAATGAATTCTTAGAATTTCTAGGCATTGGATATATACATAGTTTCTCTCTGTGTAGTTGGACTTCACACTGGGCAAGACCACTTCCTTGAGAACGTTCTGGTACTCCTTGGCCCAGATTTTCAGACCTCTCGAGAACCAATACGAAAGCATTCTCTTTCCATCTTATGCCACGAATCATTGAGGAGGCTGGGAACTTAGTCTGGTTGACTGGTGGAACCTCATTGTGATGTAAAGTAGTGGTCTTTCCAGGAGTTTCTCGACTAGTCCACGGTCCAGTATTTCTTGTATTGTTGGACTGCTGGGTGAAAATCAAATCAGCTATACTTCGCCTTTTGGCCTCCATCTTGACAATGAATGAAGCGATTTTAGTCAGTTGTAGCTCATTTGAACGCTAATATTCCTGAATTGTTGTGTTAAAAAATCTTGAAGCCTAGTTTTCAAATGAGGACTCCCTGACACTATCAAAGTAGAAGTCGCAATTTGCTGTCGTACAGTATATATGGTACTACCTTAAGATTAGAACACGGAACCGAACGGAAATAATGGCTGAACGGAACGCCAAAATAGCGGAACGCTTACAAGCCTGAAATAATTTATTATTATAAGTAACCAAACCCGTCGTATTAATAGGTAGGGGCAGTTGGAATAAATGCCCTTTCCCGTAAGACTAAGGTCTGGCGACAGGTGTAAGCATCCGTATAATTTTTCTAAATTCATTTTATAAAAAAAAATGTAATAACAGAACTTTTTTTAAATAAATCTTGATGCCATCTACTTGCGTACTTCCATTTTGTAAAATAAAATTTTTCTTTTTGTCGATTTCCTAGCAAAAATGGCGAGCTTCTAGAAATATGAATATTCTTCCTATCTCAATATTAGATGCTTATGTTTTATACATATTTTAATTGTGTAATATAATTAAACACCAATATAGAATCGAATTGGATTTGAAATAATTACATTAAAAAATTAGCAGGCGTAAAAATGTAATCAATTTTATATAATTCTATAAATAAACTTTTAATTTGAAAACAAAAAACATAATTTATGAAAGCATGAAAAATTATATTTAACTAATATATTTTTTAAATAAATCAATTTATTGTTATCTATATATAAAATGCGAATGTCGGTGTGTGTGTGTCCGGGAATCACGGGAAAACCAATGAATTTATTTTTCTGAAATCTTTCCAGTAGGTTTTTGAGCCTTAAGAAATGGTTCAAGTAACCTTTTTTTGGCCTTCACGGCCAAGGCGGCTTTTAAATAGCATTTTTTAAAAACTAATATTTTGACTAACAAACAACTACTTCATATAAAAGCGAAAAAATAAAGATCGTAAAATTCTACAAATTATTCTCGATGCCATGTATGCTTGCACACATTTTATAGATAGGTTTAGGGAAGAGAAAAAAAAGAAGGAGAGAATCAAACAATTTTTTGTACTGAAATGAAAAAACTATAAATTTCGCATAAAAGTGCCTTGAATTTCTTGCAGCTTACCAATATACTTCATCCATAATAATAGTTACAATTCTTTGTCTACCGTTGAGATTCTTTATTCTAAATATTTTATGGTTTGATGACTAAGTCCTGTATCGACTGTTAAGCAGCTTGGGAGCCTTGTTAACGACTGAATAGATAGTAATTTCAGTATTCTTTCGCTCGATTCCCCAACTCTATGGAGACAGTTTTATAGCTATATTTTTAATGTCTCCATATAGTCCGAAAACGGACTATATGGAGACATATATGACGGACGTCTCTACTCAATGGACAACTGACTGTACTCGCGCTCCAGAAAGTGGCTGACAGTCTTAAAAAGGAATATGATGTTCTTATTACTAATATGATTAGGACGGGTAATTGTTTTTATTAGGCAATAAAAAAGAATTCAAGTAATAATACATTAACATGTACATAATTAAGTGGAACTGATTGAAGCTTAGAAATCTTTCTTGAAGAGGAGTTGACCTTCTTAGTTGTATTCTGACTTGAAGTCCTTTTTCTGCTCTCTTGACGGACCCCGTCATTTAGTTGACTGACCAAATTCTTGCCCATCACATTGAAGAGAGTTAGCGAAATCTTGCCGTACAAACTACTACATTTGTGATCTTGTCCGCAGGCAATGGCATTCATAGCTTCAATAGCTGAATCAGAACTATCCAGCATTCCCCCCAGAAACGTAATTACAAAAGAAGCTCTTGGATTCGAGGTGTTAAGAAGTGAATCCTTTCTTTCCTGTACGTTGGTGATGAAGCTAAATAAAGAATGAGCGTAAAGACAAGTAAGAAACAGGATATTGGTTGAAGTTGAGAGCCCTCCTCTCCTCATAATTTTTATCAACTTAGCCAAGTTAACTTGTTCTTCTTCGGATTCAGCTATCAATCTTATGCCAGTGTTAAATGAAGAGTCATTGCCAACAAAAAAGATCTGCATGATGAGCATTTTGTTTTCTTATTGAGAGAGAATGCGATGTATCCAGCAACAAAATACAATACATTACTTTCTCCAATGCTGCTCATTTTCTCTAGGTCTGAAGGCTCCCAATCAATGGGAAGTATTTCAACTTTATTCTCGTCTATATCAGACATCACGTCTTTAATCTCAAAGATAGTCATACAATTGAATTTTACGGGACACTTGACCCCGATTTTCATTTCTGCCTCCAATATCTGTCTAACACTAATATAATAATTAGCTCCGCTTAGTTGTCTATACCAGCTAAATCTTCCTCTATACTGACAGACTGGAACATGGCAAGCAATTAAATAGCCCAAGCCCTTATTCTCACTATCCAGCAAGATCTGCTGCAGCCAAACAAGTATGCTTAGTTGCCAAAAAAGTTTCTTTCGTGAGTCCTCTTTCATCACTATCTTCCCAAACAGTGAGTAAGTCGGCAAACTCTTTGAGGAAGGACAAACCAGCACGATTTTCTTTTGGGATGGGTTTTCTAATATTGTCATTTTTCCTCAGCCCAACTGTTGGTGTCTTTACATTTAAGATGTTCCACATAGTCCGTACAAATTCAAGAAACTCAAATGTGTCCATGAACTCAGGTCTTTCATTTGAGTAAAACTTAAGGGCTCCAATGGTTGATTCATGAAAAATAGAATCAGCTAACTGCACGTACGTCTTTTCCATTGCTGTTGGATGAAGAGACTTGAGAGTAAGTTTATGAGCTTGTCGTACTTTATACGTGGATTCCTTGTGATAGATCTCTTTAATGTGAGCAAAATTGAGACGTAAAAACGTTTAGGCACCCAGAGAGTTCAGGGGGATATTGAAGTATTCTTGCCGCTGAAAACAGTCATAAATATTTTTGAAATTGTGTACAGAATCGAAGAGGAGATGCATCTTGGGATAATTATTGTGAGGATGAATTATGGATGTTTGCAGATTACCAGCACAAAGAAGCTGCGAGTAAAAGTTCCTGTTGGCTGGGTGGTTATCGACAGATAAGGCTACAACAATAAATCCAATTTGATATAGTGCTTGCATGATGACTATATACTGACTAAAGATGAATTCGGCATTCAAATTTGCCACGGGGATAAGAGATAAAACATCCATGTATTTTCCCCCAGCAGACTTTATGATAAAAGTGAGGACAGTTTTAGGGGTTTGATTGATCAGTTCCTAGAAACTTGGCTCTCACAAATTCCCCTCTTTGAGCAGAGTAGACCTCATCAATTATGAGAGTCACATTTCGTTCCCTTCTGTTCAGGTCCTTTATTCTGGTACTTAAATATTGTAAGGTTGAAACTGGCAAACCTGCCTCCACAGTTACAGCACTTGAAAGGGCACTAAGATGCTGGGGACATGGAATTGTGAGAGTATTTGATCTATAAGTTTGGTCGTAGAGGGCAGTACTCATATTTTGCCACAAAAGACAAACAGAAAGAATCCCTGCACTGTACCTCCTCGCTTTTGGGTTCTGGAAGAATAGTGTCTACTGCTCTATTAAAAATTCCAACTTTGATGTTTGGGGTATCTCCAAGTCTTGGGATTCTTTCAATCTATACAACAAGCTCATAATGACTTCACACGTGTCATATTGAGTCAATTGCTCCTTTGATCCAAGATATCCTGAAATATTGATAGCTTCAGTCACGGAATTGATCTTATTCGATTTTAATCCAAGACAGTGAGAGAATGAAGTATTGCAGATCCTCTGATGTTGCAGGAAAACTTTGAGGGTGAGGTTGTCCTCGATTTCCAAACTTGCTTTGATTTCTAGGCCCTTATCCTCAGTAGCTTCAAGTTTTACGAGCGACAATTTGGGTGCTTTTATAATAAGAAATCCTGATGGCAATGTCTCCTGTGATAACTTATCAAACATATCAGTTGACGTGTGCACTTCTTCCTCATTGAACATTTCAGACTCCAAGGTATCTTGTGGTTGGTGTTCAAGTTGGAGTCTTTGACTACTAGTGAAAGCTCGAGTTGGCCTTATTGGTGATACTGAGAAGGAAAAGTTGTCCGGAGGCTTAAGGATGACATTGCTTTGCTTTGGCCAAACTGAGGTGTCAGTATCATTTTTCAAGTGTCTGTAAGTAATAAATAATACATCAATTACGAGAAATTTGAGCTGGTTTACCTACTTCAAAGGTGCCTTCTATACTCCCGGCCTTTCCCATGTCGCTTGTCAACGGAATTAGTAATGAAGTCTTCCTCTTTAAAATATAGGCAACATATTATTGAATGTTCTGTTATTGTCTAAATGGTTGTTTTGGTTTTAAGATCCGGGATTGATCTTGGTATTACCCTTTCCCAGCATGACTGAAGATGAGGATTAGGGGGTACATTGAAACCAGAAAATTTGTGATAACTAATGTCAAGGTTCTTGGGGGTACCTTCATACCTCTGTTTACATCATGGGGCACAGCATTCCAATTTTTTCTAAGAAGAAACAGTTAAATGATGTTCGACTATGTGATTACATTGGAGGAGAACCTTTTGCATGGGTGCAGACAAACTATCCTGCTGGCAATATAATTTTCCAGCAGAATCGTGTGCCTGTACACATCTAAAAAAAGATACAGGAATGTCTGGCCAATAACATTCTCTTTGGGATCACGTGAGCTCCCTGCTGTAGAATCTTCGGCGAAGCTAGCCCCGCTGTAGTTGGGTAGCCCTTTTTCGTCGACAGGGAGAGCGCTCGTTCGTCTACGGAAGGCGGAGTAATACGGGTTGTGCTTCAGTTTG
Source organism: Lepeophtheirus salmonis (assembly GCF_016086655.4). Classification (NCBI taxonomy): domain Eukaryota; kingdom Metazoa; phylum Arthropoda; class Copepoda; order Siphonostomatoida; family Caligidae; genus Lepeophtheirus; species Lepeophtheirus salmonis. Next base: position 24,171,136 of record NC_052139.2, on the reverse strand, counting down.
GACCTCGTGGTGGAAGGAATAGAACCATGGTCACTTACAAAAAGTGAAGTGTGTGTCCGTGTCAGAGACCACATCATTCAAAGGGGAAATTCTGATTCTCAGATGTTCCTACTGTCCTGTTCAACTCATTGGTTAATGAACGTGTAATGGTTTATCCACAGGATCATCCAGAGTTGGATGAGGGTACATCGAGGATAAATGATGTTTCTCACAGGGACAAGCAGGGTGCTCGTATCCCTAAAACCTCTTTGAGGGGGAATTATGTTTCTCCCAGGAACAGGCAGGGTGCTGAGAGCACGGCACGTCTATGGAGATAAGCTTTGTAATACAAGATTAAATGGTTTGCCCGCGGCTGGTTATGGATGGAGTGGATCAATAGAATTCTATTCATGGAGTACTACCTGGTTAAGCACCGGCATGGATTTGTTGCATGGGGGGTGGTGTAATGTATTCGTGTCTCCTTCCGTCTGATTCTCTTTTATTGTATTTTCTTGTATGTAATGTCACTAATAATGGGTGAATCAAAACGAGGGGTTTTTTCCAGTAGGGATTTTTTGACAGGCGCGCGCGAGTACTGTCAAATTCTTACGTCATTTTTACTCAGTATTGTTTTACAATTCTTCATGGAAAGATATAAGCCACAACAACCTGTACAAACTGTTCAAATGTACTATGAATATCAGCGTTCTGTGAAAGTAGTTCTTCGCAAATTACGCCCAACTTATGGTCCACATAATCGACCTTCAGAATCCACAATTTGCAGAATAATCGAAAAATTTGAAGCAGCTACTTGCTGGGATGCCCCGTCGTCTAGTAGGCCATGTACAGGTCGCAGCGTAGAAAATATTGCGGCTGTGGCTAAGAGTGTAGCCAACAAATTACTGTCAACGGCGAATGTTATCGCACCATAGGAACATACTTTTTGGTACCTCCAATGGAAGCACATGGTCTCCACGATTTTTGGTTCCAACAAGACGGTGCCACTTGCGGCACAGCGCGCGTAACAATCGACTTATTGGACATAATTTTGGTGAGCATTTAATTTGCCCGGTGAATCACACATTTGGACTTTTTTCTTTGGGGCTACGTAAAAGCAAAAGTCTTTGTGGATAAACCAGCGACGATTGAAGCATTGGAAGCAAATATTGAGCGATTTATTCGTGAGATTCCTGTCACAATGCTTGAACGCGTCATCGAAAATTGTCGCGAAAGAATGGACCATTTAAAGGCCAGTTGCGGCCAACATATGAAGGGGATTATTTTCTAGAAATAATTGTAAAGGATTGTTTTTTTGGTTTATGATAAAGTTTTAACCATAATATAATATTTTATATGTTTTATTTCTACAATCCAAAAACCGCTCTTTTTGAATCACCCTTTATGTATATATATATTTGTAAAGTATTGTTTTTACCTTTTTGTAAGTATAAATACTTCTGTATTCTATGTATATACCAGAGTAGGTTTTTGTATTAATAAGAATATAGATGTTCCTATAAACAAGCCTTGTCTTATTCCTCCACGCCTTTCCTTCTCCTCATTTCTCTCGTTCGTAATGGATCTCTCCTTCTAATAAATAATTGGTACCTCTGCAACCTTCGTCAAGACGCAATACCATTGGAGAAGACTACATCCGCAGTGGGTGCCAGGCCTTCCGTCGTTGCCCGGAAGCCATAATTGCCGCTAAGGGGGCTACAAGAATAATGAAGATAGCTCACACACACATATATTTATAGTATTAATTTTGTTGAAATTCTATTGCTAATTAATAAATTATTTGTTGTTGAATTTAAAATTGTAGTGTTAAGATTTTAACGGATTGCCCGGTATCTGAAGTCCAAAGTATGACTTCAGTAATTAATTAACAATAAACTTTAATTGATTAACTCAATGAAAATGGTGAGCTTCAGAGGTTTCGTCGATAGTGATCATGTATTTACTCACGGAGTCGGGTTGGAACCTTAGAGTGAATAAATTTATAACTCTGTGTTTGGAACGCAGAGAATATGTATATTGATATATATCAATATAGTATATATACATATACTATATAGTATAGTAATTCATGTTTTAACTAATACATTGACATATTCAAACTTTAGCTCAATCAGATTGTATAATAGGTATAATCTCATACGTATAATATATTCGCGAATTAAGTAATCAAATAGCCATTTTAGTGTTCATTAAATTGTTTTTTAATACCTAAACAACAAGATATAGAGACATTTTTAAGTTTAGTATGTATGAAAAAAAACATAAATGAACAATACCAATATTTGGGAGATATGGCTGTTTTTCTGTTAAAGCAAGCAATATGTGTCAGGACACAAGAAGATGAGTATATCACTCAATACATGAATGAAGGACACAAATGTGAATTAGCGTCCGGCATGAGTCATAACTCATAAGCCTACTATTAATGAATGCCTCCTTTGATCGATCTTCTAGCTAGATTGAAATCCATCCAAAAAAAATGCCGTGATTGGGGGAAGATTATGATGTCATGAATGACGTCACTGTTCTTCTGAAGTAAGATTCTATCGCACGTAGGTACGTATATAAGTAGTTAGATTACTACTAAGTAGGACATTCTGCTGATATTTTAAGTCTAAAATGGGCGAGACTCGAGACTGGCTTAAATTCTTCGAACAGGCTGGAATTCCCAGGTCAGCATCGGCTCAATATGCAGTGACGTTTATCGAAAATAGAATTTCCATGGACATGCTCATGGATCTGAATAAGGTACACTCATTCATTTGTATTGAGCATTATATTCTTTCACAATTTTTAATCCTATTTATTATAATTATTATTAATTTCATAATTGATGATAATTGGAATTTAGGAGTATTTACGAGATATGGGAATATGCAAATTGGGAGACATAATCTCCATTTTGAAGCAAGCTAAAGTTATGAGCGAGAAGCGATGTGCAGACAGGGCACTGAGCACCAAGCTGGATGAGGAATTGGAGCCCAAAGTGAGCAAAGTCAAGAAACCTGTTGTTGAAGTGCCCCCGAGTAACACAGTTTCCAAATCAAAGCCCAAGCCTTCTCCATCATCCAATTCAGAAGATAAAAGGATTGTTCGAAACAAATCTCCTGTCTTAATGAGACTTGGACCCCCTTTGGAACACAAATTTTCGGATTCCGTTAAGAAAAGTTGTAATGTTTTCAAGCGCCTTGGAGACACGGAGGTACTATCAATAAGTCCACATCTCCATACCATCACATTTTACATACTTTTTTTAACTTCCAGAAACAGATTAGAAATGATGAAGAAGTCCATAAAAATTCTTATGGACAGAATGAGAGGATCTTTCCGACAAAGGACTCTCAATATTCATCTAAACAGTCTCCTGAAGCTAAATACCCCTTTGAAAGACATGGATCTAGTAGAAAAGATTCAGTCTCACATTCAGACAATAATGAGGTATTTGTAATTTTTTTTTCGTTATTTATTTATCGTAAATTTTTTTGAATGCTCATTTTAAAATTGTGACAACATCATTTTATGTTCAGATAGAGAATAGTAGCGTCGTTCGCAAAAGAATTATTGCCCAGACGAGAGTGACTGAATCCCCAAAAATATATGAAAAATCCAGATTCGTTTCTTTAAAGCGTTCTAACAATCGAGATGATGATGACGATGAAGTCTTATCTTACAAGAAAAAAGTACCCTACAAGTCTTCCAAAACAACATCCCACGGAGTATTAAACAGGTATGTATTGTGGAATAGTTTGTCCCTGATTTTATTTAATATGTATTATGAATTTGAGTAGCTCCCCGGATTCCAATTGGGAAAAGGTACCTGTACAAAAACGTTTGGGGCAAATTAGACCTGTACCAGCTGCGGCATCGGGAAGTGACGAATACAAAGAGAAGTCTAAGAAGGTGAAATATGTCATGGTTCAGGTATGAGATATATGGATATTTGAGACTCTTGTCTACATTATGTGATTAAAAGGGATTTATTTTTGAAGATTGTCCTCACTTAATACTTTTTTTTTACAAAAAAAAAAAAAAAAAAAAACCTGATTAGGGGCTTTATACGAAGTACAGGAGTAGGTAAGAGGTGTTTACGATAAAGTATGTACATTATGTGTACCAAATCCGAACATGGGTGGGAAAAGGGAGCAAAAAATGCCAAAAACTTTGTACATGTCCCTTCGCAAAAATTAAATTTCATAAATTGAAGTTACTTAATGTTTTCTTATTAAATATATATTTTGTATTTCACCTTAGTCGATTATAAAATTGATTTGTACAATAATTTTATCTGTTGACCCAGTGCAAAAACTTTTACTGAGATATTTAGCTTTCTATATTTGGGTGACTATATCTTCGCCAATATTGAAGCTAGATTGTTATTTTGCCATCATCATTAGCGTCAGCTAGTCATTTAATTTATAGTTAAAAAAAAAAAAATTATGTATGCCTGTTAAAAATACCAAATTTATAAAATGGATTCACAAGGGGGTGTACCGATGGTATCTGAATCGGTAAGAATCTGCCTTTTTTGAAGTATTGGAGTCAGCTCAATGATTCCACCGATACCTATCCATAATTATTTATATGGATAATAGGACTTACAAGAACTCTTTTTTTGAAACAAAATGACGGTTACAAATCCATAAAATAGCTAGATTAGAGGTACGTAGACAAGTGTCGAATGGACAAAGGTTGGACAAGACCAATCCTCTTATACAACCCAAATTTTGGGGATGTTTTTGGGTACCGCAGTGTCTCAAAATTGGATGAAACCCAACACCACTATTTAAGCAACCAATAAGATACACCCCAAAACGGGATGAGAGCCAAAAACGACTACATACATTTACCCATTTACATCCGGAAAGACCCCGAAAATTAGAGGCTGTTTCGGATTTCATATCGTTTAGGGAACCGGTGGTACCTGAAAGGAGCCTGGATATCCTGGCTCCTTTCAGGTTGAGATTTTGAGAGTAGCCTTCCAAGGTAACTTATCTTTCTGTGGTGGGTTTCATTTCTTTTTGGACCCTGTGATACATGAAAACATCACAACTTTCGGAGTTAAATAGGGGGGAGGGGATTGAGGGGCCATTACTGTTGTTTATGTAGGGGGGGATTTCTACTTAATATGTATGAGAAAATAATATAATAATTAAGAATATTTAATATGTATTAACGTTATTACTTTAATTTTCGGGAATAAATTGGGGCTTTGAGAGGGACCCTTAAAAGTAATTTAATTAACAGCGGTGGGTTTCAATTCATTTTTGGATAGGCAGTCGACGTTTTGTCCATTCGACATTTTGTCGTTCGACGTTTTGATCTACTGCGAGAAATCGAAAAAAGAAATAAAGTACATAGAAAGATTATACAAATTTGCAGGTTTGTACAGGAAGTGTACTTGAAAGTAGCAATTTAGAAATAACCACATTTTTTGTGTTCCATACATTTGAATTGTATCATGAAAAAATTCCATAAAGGTAGAAGTTGGGTTGAGCAGTTTACTCTGAAACCATTAGGTAACTTTTTCTCTAAATATTTCTTTTTTGTATGTTTGTTATATATTATTGTTTATAACGGAACTGAAGTCTAGTCCATATTTTCTGTGTCAAGTTCGAATAATCAGTATGGTATCGGAACTAGTATTGACTGAAAATTTGGTATTCGTACATCCCTATGACAATGTTTACGAGTACCTAGTACATGTAGCTATTGAAATTTATTATAATAATTATATTTGATAAAAGCTTATAATATGAATTGCGTACTACTGCGGCTAATAGTCTGTGTAAAGTAGTAAAAAAAAAATTAATTAATAAACTTGAAAATTAGAGCTTTCATGTAGTGCCTGTCATCTCTACTCCTGTAACACAGCTGACTTTTTAAGTCTTTAGTTTTTTGGGCGGGGAGGGTTCAACATGCTGTATGTTAAAGACACATAGAGCATAGCATGAATAAATTCATAGCACATTGCTGTTAGCTTATTTTCGCTTCTGAAATATACAAAAATGTAGACTGGGAAACTTTTTTTTGCAGAATTAGAATCTCCATCTATGGTTATCCGCATACATTTATAAAACTATTTTTTTATGTTTAGCTAGTTTGTATGTTTTCGCGCTGGGTATGCTATTTATTCTGAGCAAATGTGTAACAAGTCAATTTTGTCATGTGAGATTTTTGCCCCACAATGATATGCTACTATAATTTTCCATATTTGGCAGATACCCCAAGCAAAAACTCAATACAATCATATCTTGATTTGACAGATGAGGGTTACAAAAATATAAAATAACTAAGTATGAATATCTCTTAATTTTAAAAACTTTAGTCGTCAAAGTCTCCCAACAAGGATACTGCACTTGTTACACACATGATATTTAATTTTATAATGAATTATTATAAAAAAATAATTGTGATTATAAATAATGAAACATTGTTATTGAGGTATGAATATGGATTGCCATTTTTGTATTACTATGTCTCATTTGATATAAAAAAAACTTAAGGGACATTTTCCTTGATTGTCTAAACGATATTTATGGGAAGAAAAATATTTTAATTAGCCATTACAAAATTTTCAAAAATGTGTCTTTATTTTTTAATACTTGTTTTTTGTTTTGTTTCGCAGACATTAAAAGATGGATCGCAAGTTCGTAAAACACTCCGACCTGATGATCCTATCTTAAAAACAGTACCTGTAACTAGATCCAAAGTGAATTCACTTGATAAATTTAGAAGAAGTTTGCCAATTTCTCCACCTAAGCCATCTTCGAAGATAATTTCTACAAAGAAACCATACGAAGGATTCTCTTTGAATAGATCTTTGCCAGGAAGGTCGTCGTCCGATAGAAATTCAAAACATCATTATGAAAGAAATGAATCCGCTTCTAACGCTCGGAGTCAATCACCAGTTTCTACGTATCGAAACAAACGCATTAGTCCTCCTCGGGAATCAAACTACGACAACCATAATTCATACTTTAAAAATAATACAAAAAAACCTTTTTACAATAAGAGAAAATATTAACGTTACTTCTTCATTCAGCTTATATCTCAAATGGTTTGGATTTTGTGGATATCGTGTTTATCTCCTATGTTATAAATAAAAGCACTATAATTAACATTTTATAGTATGTATTTGCTATGTTTAATGGACAATTGTTAGTATATGTACATATAATGATGTTCTCATATTCCCAAGTATTTTGGATTAATATATTAACAAAATAAAAAATGATTTGCTTTGCTTTGATTAATTTTTTTGTGGTATGTAGAAATTACCACGCAGTCATCATTTAAGTGTAGGGTTGTTTTAAAATCTTTACAAATAAACCAAAGTTTGTCGTGAGGATTTCTGGTACCTCATTTTTGACTGTTACTACTCGATCAAAGATATAATAATGTAGCAACGAGCGTAGTATGTAGATATTTATTGATGAGAATTGGGTTGATAAAAATAAGAAACTGAAAATCAACATTGTAACTCTGACAATTTGAAGGAGAGAAAGAATAATGCTCATGACGTTTATTTAGATCAGCTACTACAATCTACTATGACAAGGGAGAAAGGAGAAAAGGATATAAACAAGGACATTTGCTTGAATTACTCGGATGTTTATCCCCAATTCTACTTGGATTACAACAAGGACTTACAATTATAACACCGCAACAAATCCTCAGGGTTAGGCTCTGTCTTATGAGAACACACGAACGTTCAGTGAGGTTTTAAATATAATTGAATATATTAAGGAAAGGCTTGACAGCTCCTACGGGGAAAAAAAAATTCTTCAGACTACCAATTCCAAAAAAATGGACCAACTAAAAAATATACTCGATTTTCATCACTACCTGTCATGACTTTCATTAGGTCAGCTGTGACTAAAAAGAAGATGAGAATGAAATAAACAAAAAAATTTACAAGAATTACTTTACTGTCGTTTCCAACAAGGACTTACAATTATAAGTCCGCAACAAATCCTCATGTCCTCATGGTTACTCCTTGTCTTTTATGAGCACACAAAAATGTTCAATAAGATTGAGAAATTAATTGAATATAGTAGAAAAAAAGTTCACTTCGCCAACCATAAAAAAAAGGCTGGCTAAAGAATACACAGGCATCATTATAGAGATTACTCAGTGTGTCACATTAAAAATATAAGAAAATTGAAGTATATAAATTTAGGGTTGTTAATAAAAAAATAAAAATAGCTTATAGTTGGTCAAAAAAGGAACAGGAAAAAGAGAGTACGCGTTCCTTGATTTTTATTAGGGAAAAAGTATTCTATAGAGCTTTTTCACGGACTTCATAAATGACATCATCATTGAAGGAAACCCCAGTTTCTGGGGCTCAAAGTCGATATTTGACTAGATAAAATGAACAAATTTCCAATGAACCTCAATTCAACTCCATTAGATGGTTTTAAGAATAAAAACCTGGGGGTGAATACTACTTCTAGGTAAGATTAATAGAAATATAATGTTATACCATAATGCGTGTACTACTAATGTTTGACTTCCACCACGCTTTTTAGTAGTGACGTCATATTGTAGAGTGATTACGTGTTTTGTCAAAATCTGTCTTTCTTGTCCAGCAGTCGTTACGATATATTAAATTGATAATTCGGGCAATAGTGACGCCATAGAATATGATTGGTTGTGTGTTTTGTCAAAATCTCTCTGTGTTGCCCAGCCGTCGGTACGGTACATCAAATTGATAATTCTAGCATGCCCGATTAAATGATGGTCTAACCTTTCATTTATATTTACCTTGCTTTTGGGTAGTTACAAAATGTGGATTTATGGAGAGACAAAACTTGCTGAAGGTGTGTGCAGAAGTTTAGAAGTGTTTTAGGGATCACCATAGAAATGCTGGATTTTCATTAGTTAAATGGGGGAAATCAATTTAACGTTATTTATATTTAATATAGATAAATTCTTAATCTTTCACCCAGCTTTAAAAAAAATTCCAATCCGTTGCTTTGTTTAATTGTATCATTTACTGGAAAATAAGTCATCTCAAAATAGTTTTCAAAATACGGTGTAATAGATCAAATACATAATAGGTAAAATGGACGTTAATACATTTATTTATCTAAAACCTTGCAAAGTTTAAAACCAATCGGTCTATGAAACGTAATAAATTTCAATCTGACATTAGTACCATCAATATTTATTACTGAACAATATGAAAGTACTTTTTCTTAATTTTTAACCTTTTTTTTTCTTTTTTCAATAATTATCATTTATTGTCTGGAGAGAGTGAGAAAATATTCATATACTCGAATTTCATATTATACAATTCTTAATCTCTGTAATTCCTGAAAAGTTCATTCAATTCTTTTAATGTTTAAGAAAGTTGTGTTGTTTTATTGAAATATCATGATTCCAAACCTATTATTTTTTTTTCTCAAACTCTTATTATTATCATTTCATTCTTAAGGAGAGAACACGTCATATGAATTGAAATAAGTATTATTGTCAACAATATAAATTCAGTGTTTTTTAGCAGGCCCGTTAATTTGTAATTGGTAGTTTAAAGAAGGAACTTTGTTTTTCTTAGCAGTTGTCATTATTATTTAATTCCTGTGTAGTGAACTTCCTTTCCTCAATATATTCAAAAACCGGATCGAACATTCGTCTGTGCTCATAAAAGACAGAGCCTAACCCTGAGGATTTCTTGCAGAGTTATATTTCTAAGTCCTTGTTGTTCTCAGAGTAGAATTGGGGATCGATATCGGAGTAATTCTAGCAAATGTTCTTGTATATATCCTTTTCTCCTTCCCCTTTTATCACAGGTGATTGTAGCTGATCTAATGAAACGTCATGACCATTATTCTTTCTCTGCTTCAAGACATTCTTCAAATTCTCAAGGCTACCATGTTGATTTTTGGTTTCTTTTTATTTACACTGGATTTTCACCTTTAATTATTGTATTGAGTAGATAGAACTTACGTGTGAGTGTGTTTATAAAAAACAAAGAGTAGGACTGAGGATCTCTTGGGAAATTATCTTCTATATTATTAAAAAAAAATTGACTTTTAGCTGACGCATAGTTACTCCGGTTATATGTAGTACTAGTGTCAGTATATAATAAAAGAAGGTAATTAAGTGATTAAATTTATAGATACAGTAAGGTTTAAGTCCTTCGATTTATAAGTCCCATTTTGATCGTTAGCGGACTACTCGGGATTATTTTTTTCCGAATGACATTTCACCGAAAAATGATATTTAATAGGTTTAAATATACGATTGTATAGTTTAATTCAATTTAAAATGATATAGTGAAAGATTTAGTATGATAAATATGTCGTCAAAGTAAATTATTTAGGATAATTTTTCATAAAAATATTTAGTTATTATTTGTATTAATTATTGAAGATTATATAAACACAACACAGTAGTACGTGGTTCGAACGTAGTCCGAATCTTTACCCTTGTATAACTTAAAATAAATTAAATAATAAACAAACACGATAAAGATTCGAATGATTCGTTATCAATTTATTATCATTCGACATCATGGATTATTCATATAGGAAAATGCTCATGGATTAATATTAAATTAGGCCATTAATATATTAATTATATATTTTTTGTTAAATTTCGAAATGGTGCTTGTGCCCAATATCCTTTCGGCAAATTGTCCCTACAGCGAAATGTCATTTGAAAAAAATGTTTTAGGCTAATGGTCCTAAAACCTATTAATAAACACTTTTGTTGTTAGGGATTTTAAAAGTTGTCAAAATCACTGCGATAAAAAAAAAACAGGCAATAGAATGTCATAAAAAATATTCCTATATTTGGCCGTCAACCCGAAATGAACAATCTCAAAATTTAGTGTGTATTATATTTGTATTCTTCGACGAATTATCCTCAATTTGTTTAAACAAATTATTTTTATTAACCCTTGGTAGGCACTTAGCCAAAATGGATATTCAAAATAAAAGAATGACAAATTGACGGATTTTATCTAAAAGACGATATGGGGCAAATAAGCATAATTTGTTCATAGATGAACTGGTAATCATTCGACAAAGAAAACAAATGTATTCCACTCTCAATTTTGAGAAAAATCTTTCTACCTTACTTTTGTGCTGAAGGCCCACATTTGATGCAGGGTTATGTCAGGTCTACATTTGTTTAGTGACAATTCATTTGGTAATTGATTTGAATTATCTATGTATGCATAATTAGCCCATTTTAGATGCTTTTATAAATAATAATTAAGCATGTCCTATAAAAGTTTTCAAATGTAATCGTAGATGTGTGTAAGTGCAAATATAAGTATGTTTGTCATTTAATGCATTTTACTGTGAATTACTATTACTTTATCAATCATGAACAATTAATGATAATGATCAATTCATTTATTTTATTTTATGGAAGCCTAATAAATAGAGAATATTTTTTTATTCACAAATTGGTTTGTGAATAAAGAATATTGTGTTTGAAAATAAATAAATAATTAATTATCTAGCAATTTATGTACAAAGCATTAAAATAGTGATTGGACTATTGACCGAAAACATTTTTAACGGGACAATTTGACATTTTACAAAAGAACAATTTGCCGAATGTACATTTTACTCAAGGGTCATTTGGGCGAAAAATGATATTTAATATATTGATGCGTACGATTGTATATTTTAATTCATTTTAAAATGAGTCAATGATAAATTAGTATTTTTTGTATGCTATATATGTCGTAAAGGTAAATTAATTAGCATTATTTTGCATAAATTTTTTATTATATTAATCATATTAACTAAGGATCATTGTATAAATACAACACAGTAGAATGTGGTTTGATTGTAGTTGGAATCTATACCGTTGCTGTACTTTAAATAAATTAAATAATAAATAAACACGACATAAATTTGAATGGAAGAAGTTCTTATCACTTCTCTGTTATCAATTAATAATAATTCGACATGATGAATTAATTATTCATATTGAAAAATACTCAGCAAAATATCAGTTCGACAAATTGTCCTTTAGCACAATGTATATTTGGGAAATTATTCTTTTGCGAAATGTCTTGTGGAAAATTGTCCTTCGTCAAAAATGTTTTCGGCCAATCATCATCATCATCAATTTAGGCTATCATTAGGGAATTTTTTTTTTTCGCCCAATTGTCCTAGAACCCATTTTGACATACAATAATTCCCTATTTTCCTTAATATTAAAGATAAAACTTGGTTGTTTAGACACTAAAATGGACGACATAACAATTTGTTTGTTAACTTTTCTCAAAATTCGGTGACAGTCAGTTCGGAAATTTTTTCAATGGGTCAGAAAATAAGCTATGCAACATTTGATTGCATGAAATATTAATTTAGGTAGTTCAAAGTTTGATAGGAGACAAAAGTTTTTTATTTCGTCAATCAAGTCAGAGCTTGTCAATATAATTCTATTAGAGGGAGTACCCAGCATTGATCAGAGTAAATAAGCGTCGATGAACTATGCTTTAAAAATGTTGATATGCACTCCTTTTAAAAAAAAATATAATATACTGGGCATTAGCTCATCGCCAAACCTCATTTGAAGTCAACTTCATTATTTTTTAAATTCTATATTTGTGGCCCGTCAAAACAATAGCACGATAGAATGAATTTTCTCAAAATTGAGTGTGGATTACATATATATATATTCATCAACAAATTATCATCAATTTCTACCAACAAATTATTTTTAATAACTCTTTAGTTGTGCCGCGCAAATTGTACTTAAAGTAGTCTAAATTGATTGTCGTAACAAAGGAATGATATTTGACAAATCATATCGGGGCAAATATAAGTCTTTTAAATCAAATAAAGATTCTAAACTATAGTTCAAATTCTTTGGTAAATTTAACTCCTCTCCCAAATTTGAACACACGGCCTATAATTGAGTTATATATGTCTATTAAATATTGATAATTTTCCTAAACAAGATTCTTGTTTAATTGTTTTTATGTTGACGCACCAAATATGTACTTTCCTGTTCTATTTTAAGGCATTGAGCTTTAGCAAAACATGTTCATCAAAATGTGTTCTCTACAATCAGAGAGACAGACAAGCATTGCTTAATTTTAATATGCGAGTAGATAGTATATATGCATATATTTTTGGATTCTGGGGCCTCTGAAGGTGAGGGTCCTATTCATAATGACTCAGACTTGATAATTTAAATTTATATGATATGTTTACTGAAATTATAGTAATCCCCTAAAAATAAGCCTTTCTGTAAATATTAATGATTATAATTACTAAAGAGGAGACTTTGTTGGAACCTCAAGTTTTTAAATAATTGGGCTCCCCTGTTTTTTAAAATAAATTACCCTTTATTAGGAATTACTAATTTTAAATCATATTCAATTAATAAAAAAATAATAAAATTCTTTTTTATCTATTTTCACTATTAGGAAAAACCTGAATTATATCAGCCAACCCATGTATAAAGGTTCTCTTAATACTAAGGTTTTTCTTAAGAAATAGGGTTCTTTGAAGATATGGTTCTCTTAATACTAAGGGTTTTCTTAAGAAATAGGGTTCTTTGAAGATATTTGACAACAGCTCAAGATAAGAAAATTTACTTTTCATTTGCAAACTAAAAAAACCAGGCTAGCTAAACCCGATTTTCATTACCTAGAAATGAAGCTCTAGGACAGTTAAGTTGCTCTTCCCCCAAAAATTCTTAACAATTGTCAGGCTTATCACTTTAATTTTCGATTTCCTTTTTTAATATACCGGCAAGTCATATATATGACAACTTTAAAGCAGTTGCCATATCTTAAAATATCCTATTTACGACTTTGGGTTATATACTGCACCCCACCACAATCTCCCTGTTAAATAGTAGAAAAAATCGGGTTTCCCTGACAAAATCTGTAAGACTTAACTTACATTCAGGGATTTGACATTTTAAGATGAGGATTTCGCTTTTATGTGCTGATGCATCGAACAATATATGTAAAAAGTCCGTTAGAAAATTGAAACTGCCTGAGTCTTGAGACAACACGATAGGGAATTCTTTTTCTTTGTGTAGAAATGTCGAAGCAAAGGAAATTAGGTCATAATTCCAGATTTCGACAGAATGTATTGTTTTCTACGAAGAGATTGTGGAAAGTTTTGTTAACAATATTTTGCATACCTTTATCGGATTTCCTTTTTATTTGGAGGAATTTGTTTCTCTTATTATGGAGGTGGAAAATGTTAACCTCTTAAGGGCAACGATTTTGTTCGTCTTGCCGACAGAGAAAAGACGAAAAATCTCTGAAAATCGGGAAATATATTTCGCTTTTTTGAGCGGTCAGGCTCTTGTTGCTAATAAATTGGAAATAGAACCATTTTATAGAGAAACCATTAGAGCAGTAGTTTTGTACTCACCAGCTAAATATGGTGCCTTTTCTTTAAAAATAACGAGGACAGTTAATGATTCAAGGGATAATACTATTGGCATTATCAAATACAAATTGTCTGATACATGACTAGTTTACAAACAATTGTTAGTAGCTATGGACGCTTTCATCAAGGGAGACCAATGGATTGATTACAATATTTTGAAATGCTCAGTATGTGATTGTTTTTTATATAATTTTGTATTCGTTGTAATGTTTGGTTGTTTTTAGGTGTAGGGTTTGCCTAAGAGGTCTAATTTTAAGATAAATTGCTTATTCATGTTAATGTAACGAAATTCCTCCTAGCAATTCAAATTATATTATATTGTATATATGTCTGCATGTTATACAATATTTTGTCCGTTAAAGATAAAAATTAACTATTGCAATTGAAAGATGTTTATCTCTAATTATTTTAATTTCTAGTTCCTAATAGATCAAAAAAATACAAACCTAGCAGTACACATTATATTGATCTAATAATCAATTATCAATGTTTATCATTGGCATCAAGTAGTATTCAATAAAAGTGTTATGTCTTTTTTTTTATTCATAAAGCCATTTGATTGAGTTTTATCAAGCGTTTTTAAAATTTCTTCATTTTATGTAGTAAAAATATTAACAATTTATGACGTTAGTGAAAACGCTCTATACACATATAAAGATTTATATGCTTTTTGTGATTATTTATTTGGTCGAATGCACTTTGCAATGACTAAGACAGACAAAGTCAGAATCAAGGTGCTGTATTATAAAGGTATGTCACTCATAATTTTTATGATTTGACAGAAGTTAGTAAGCCCATTTTAATGATGTCACATATGTGTGGAAAACACTAGCCCGTACTTGTATTTTGCTCTTAGATTACAAGGAATCTAACTCAAAATGTAAGATTTGCTACTTGTAAAATGAGCATAAACAATTTGTATGAAGACAACTCACTAATTTAAAATGTCCAGATCTATAATAACATATCTAGGGCACCATTTTATACAGAGGTCAAGTTCGTTTGGAGCATGACTTTCAAGTCAAAATCATATGTATAAGCTAATTCAAATAAATAATGGTACAACTGGTCTGTGTGAGCAATTTTTTATTAATTTGTTAATTGTCCAATTTGAAGATCTCCTGATTCTAGGAGGTGTAGGTTGATTCAATTGTTGCTTAGCATTTGATTGATGTCGTGGAGGAGCAAACTCTATGATAATTTCTGAGGACGCATAGCCTTGAATCAATCGATCATGATGTTGACCAAGGAGTAGAGTTCGAAAGTGATACAATGCCTCTACAGGAACCGGAAGGCCAGTATCTCCTGAATATTAAAAAAAAGTTAAATTGAGTTCAAATCGAAGAATACCTCCAGTATTTCAAAAAATTATGAGAAAATCATAATACCAACTAACCTGAAATTCCCCTCAATCTTGAAAAAAAATTATCGAGGCAATCTTGATTCAACCTTGCTGTCAAAATTAACTTCATATTGCTATTGTTTTTAAGGTAATTGTAAAGGCGCTTCATCGATTGGATTAAAGCAATTATTCCAAGTTGCCAAGGCAGTTTAGCCTTTTTCTTTTTTATTTCCTCCGCATGTTCATTAGAGTTTCGATCATCCACGATACTTGTAGGCAGAGGTGGATCATCAAGCTGCACGGAGTTCATGAGCTCCAACATCTCATCCAGGATTGCCAGTTGCTCTTCAATGTGTAGAACAAATCCTTCCTTAAGAGGATTTTAAGAAATCACAGGGATTCGTGAATTCATGACATCAAACCACCAATTAAACAATAGTTGAAAATTCTTTTCAACCGTTTTGGCCTCTTCTTTTTCCTCCCGAAAATGAGAGTGAAAGCTTTTGCAGTTCTCTTGGATAATATTTGACAAGCTAGCCTAACTCTTTGGCAAGCAACCCCTTTGCACTCAATATGATCTTCACTCAATTTACAAGCAACTTTAAATTCACCCCAATCAATATGTATGAGTTCTTCAAAATGGTATTTTCCGAACCTCCTTGATTTCTCGTTTTCTCGTATTCTGCTCAGCAAAATCTCGAATGGGACTTTAAATAATATTTGTCCAGTAAGGAAAGAAAATGTCACAACACATTTTTCTCCAATTCTCGCGAATGGATTACTTGATTAGGAAAAATGATTTTACTTAAATATCCAATAAATGAATTTAATTACTTTTTTATAGATTATATAATTGGAGATTGGATAATAAATTATTTTTTGCACTTTTTCTGACTTATTAATCAAGCTATTGTATTACCATGCAATATAATTGAAGTCAAAGTATTTGAATTAGAAAAGATAAACAAAAAAGACTTGTATACATATTTTTTTAATTTAAAGATATGTATTTGTCGAAGAATTTAATTAATCTCTCGTCTTCGCGGAAAAAAAATCCAATAAAGTATAGAATCTTACCTTTTGAGTCTAAGTCTAGTTTCGAGTCTTAGCTTTTGAGTTCAAATCCACAAAAGTTACAACCAAAAAATGAGATGAATAATTTACGCTACTTCTGGTAATATTCATTGGATGACCCATTTATTATTAATGCTCTAATTATTGAGTATCTTGAAAACATAACTATTTTGTGAACCATTATAAAGTTCGCAGCCATCGGGCTTATAAAACTTTCTACTTACTTGTTAATGTCGGCCATCATTTTTTTCGTGACTATATTGAGAGAAATATTGAAGAATTGGATGTCAAAATATGGGATCAACAAATAAAAGACCTTACACCTTACATTTTGTCACAAATCTATAGCTTTATCACCTACTTTTATTAAATATCTTACTCTAAAATGTATTAAAACCTATTTCACATCATTATACAGGTTTGATCTTATTTAGTGGTAGACATTTTATCATTTTGAATCTGAAATGACATTGGCACAAAATCAGGGAGGAGGACAACAAAACATCTTATCTCTGATCAGAGCAAGCTGAGACGGTTAGAAAAAGCAAAGAAGATTCTAAATTTTCGCAAGGACAACAAAAATTCGGGCAAAGTTTTGCTCTTTTCTGATGAAATTTTGTTCGCCATTGATGCCGCTGTGAATAAGTAGAACAGCCGGCTTCAGTCAGACACATGTCTTCAGAAACAAATTCCAGTGGCCAGCACAGGTGAAGTCTACTCTCCCATTTGTGTGGTGAGGAAGGAGTGGCTCAATGCAGATGCTTACATTTAAAACTTCTGGATAAGAAAGTGCTATCTTGGGCCAGAGAAAAGTTCAGCACCAACTTTGTTTTCACTCAAGACGAAGCTTTTTATTCAGAAGGATCCAGGCCTTCCTGAGAAACAACTTTCCCGACTTTTTGGGACCTCTACATGTGACACCCCTCCCCTCCAGATGCGAACTCTTTGGGCTAATCTATCCAGGAGGAGAGGGCTCAGATACAGAATAAAAGTTGTGCTGAGCAATATTTTTAAATGATTTTGTTAAATAAAAGTCCTCACAAAACCTCTTGTTCAAAGTTTACTCTTGAAAAAAAAAAAAAAAAAAAAAAAAAAAATGTACCAGATAAGATCAACCCTGTACAATCTTATTTCCATTTTGTATATAAAAATTAACTACCAGACTAGAAATAATAAGATATTTACACATATTATTCTACTTTTCTCGTCCTTAACCGATCTAAATAAAAATTATACAAATTTAGTTATTTCATTAGGACTTTTAGTATATATTACTTTGATTTAATACAAATATCACTATTTATGATTGACATCAAGTAGCTTTCAATTCAAGTGTTAAGTCTTTTCCCCCCTTAAAGCCATTAGATGGAGTTGAATCAAGACTTATTGAAAATGTAGTAAAAATCTACTTGGGATCTCAAGGTGGAGATTTATTATTTTGATTTAATTCAAATATCACTGTTTATTATTGCCATCATCTGTTGTTCAAAGCAAGAGTTATGTCTATTTTTATTTCAATAGTAAATACTCCAGGGAAAGTACTAACCAATTACGTAAAAAACATAAAGAAGGCATGTCATACGGCAAAATCTTCAATATGTGAAAATACTAAAAGTAAATAGATATGCGGCATAATTACCACGAACCCGCTTTTCCTCTCCTGAGGAAAATATTTGCATTCTTTTGAAAAATAATGTAAACAGATTGTAATGACCAATTCGATTTGAGGTAAACTAAACTGCTCAAATGAAGCAACATCAGCATTGATCACTTGATTCAACAACTATCCTGTGGCAGTGGTTCCCTTTGAATTTGACCCTTTAAATATGTGGCTAGACAATGTGCGACCCCTACATATCTCACTGAAATATGAATATAATTTTTGAGTAGAATAATCTTTTTTAATATAAAAGAAATCCTTAAAAATAATCTAAAACCTTATTTTGCTATAAAACTTTTTTATTCTAAAAAAATAAATAAATAGAGTCAGATGTAAAAATACCTTGATTTTTGATGACAGCATTTCAATTGTATTCTTGTTTTGGAAATCATGTTACAATCCAGGATCCACTGTCCTAGGGGATATCGAAGAAAATGCAATATCTTTTAAAGTTTTCGACCTAATTACTGAAATGAATGATTTTAGAGAAATATTGGTGGATCATACTTTTATCGACAACAAATGGCCTCCTACACTTTAAAATACACTCAGACGAATTTTGTGTGTATTGTGCAAGAAAAGGTAAACAATATAGAACTTGTGTTGTATGTATAGCTTGTGATATATCTCTATGTTTACTGAAAGATACAAATTCTTAGAAAACATCAGCTGTATAATTTTTTAATAATTTATTAGATAAAAGGGGAAAATATTTGGTTGTTTATACCAAGTTACTACTAAATTGTATGCAACAGTATCATCTATAGTTATTTTGTCAAGTTGAATAAAATATAAACTCAAAGTACTCAAAGATAATGAAAAGTTGAATAACTAAGCTTATATTTTGTAACGATAAAAAACTCCCTTTACACCAATGTCCAATAATATTTTCGGCAAACAGGAAGCGTACCAATTCTGTATTATTGTATTTGTATGATCCTAAAAGATGCAAAAAAGTCAACATCCATAACAAATTCCGTTAAATACCTCATAGGTAGAACTGAAATCTTTATAATGAAAAAAGCAACCTTTAACAATTAGAAAAACGGTTTTTGTGCATGCTCTTTTTTCTTTGTTGTTCATAATTTAATAGATTCTCGTGGTTATTCTTGTGTCCAGTCCCATCTTAGGACAGATCCGATTGGTCCTTCACTCTTGCTTCTTAATAGTGATGCGACCATTAATCGGAGAATCAGGTGTTTTTTCTGGGAACTGGAATCGGCATCGGGAAGATAATATTTAATTTGCGATTCGGATTCTTATCTATTATTATTTATTACTGGTATTTAGCTATTTATTACTTTTCTTAGTTATTAAAAAAATATTAAATATATCCGTCAAGATATAAAAAACGACCATGTAAATGTGACCTTTTAAAAAAATGCCAATATAAAGTCTATTCTATAGCTTCACCTAGGATATAAAGAAAAAAATTAAAACGATAGTAGCTTCTGAGTAAGATACTTAATTTTACTCATATTTTTTTTGTTGGTTATATAGATTTTTTATTAATTTTAATCAAGATAAATTAATGAATAATTCACTTTTTAAATGCTGAAATGTGTGTATATACTTTTATTTTTATCTATATAGTCCTTCCATGTCAAAATATGGTACTGAATTGTAGTTAAACTCTAAAAACTTGATTTTTTAATAAGACTTTAAAGGTCAAATCGATATCCGTTGAATGTTTTAAGGGCCATATTCGTGTTCTACGACTTAAATAACAATATTAGTTGTGAGTTTTTAGCCTGCGGTAGCTCCAAGACCTTCATTTTGTTGCAGAGTGTAATCATATGCAAACATACTAATAAGCATCAGTAGTTGTTACACTTTGATTAATATCAATACATACACTTCAAACACTTAGAACAGACGGACTCTTTATTTCATGTATTAATAATTATTTACAAATACTTCCTATTTACACGTTGATACTTATATCATATCATCTCCCTCCCAAGTTCGATCTTACTCAAATTCTTTTCGACCTTCTGACTCCGAGTTCATGTGTATTCCCATTGTCTTCCACACATTCCATTTCTTTCTCTTTCTTACGCCTCAAGAAACGTCTATTTCCCCGTATAATTCTTTCTATATTTAATCGAACTTGGTATTTTGTATTTTTTTCCTTTTCAATAATCTGTCCGTCAACCGACCATCGATTATCCTTGTAATTTTGCACTATCATCTCCATTCCTATTTTCAACTCCGGTAAATCCCTCCTATTATTATTATAACGGATTTTCTCCTTCTTCCTTTCCTCCTCCATTCTCCTCAAAGAGTCTTTTTGTTCTTTTTCGGATCTTGAACGATAGCTCTTTTAATGAATAGGTAAACACGATATTACTTGATGACCAAATAAGATCTCACTTGGTGATCTTCCATCTGCCTTTGGAGTGTTTTAAAAATCCAGAATGCCATGTAAGAATTCATTGGAACTACATTTTCCTCCTGTTTTCACTTATAGATTCTTCATACATTTCAACAAACTCTCAGCATGTCCATTACTGTGCGGAAAATGGAGGGAAGAAGGTCCCCATGTTACTCCCCACATCTTCAAGAATGTCTGAAATTCCTTGCAACCAAACTGAGGGCTTTGATCTGCTCTTAATGTCACTATTACTCCTCCCGAAGATGGAACTCTTTTAAATTCCTCTACAAATGAATATCCTGAAAGACGATCTCCATATACCAAGTAATAGTTTCCTCCATACTCAAACAAATCCGCAGACGTGTTCTCAAATGCCTCATTGGTATCGGGTCCCTCATCACAGTTACTTCTGGTAAACTAGACAATCTTTCTATACATTTTCTAATCATTTCTTTAATATCAGAGTTCATTCCAGGCCAATAAATCGTCTGCCTAGCTCTTCTTTTCGTCTTCTCGATACCTTGATGTGAACTGTGCAATCCTTGAAGAACTTGAACTTGCCTCTCTTTTGGAATTACTAGTCTATTACCATGTAAAACAAGACCATTTTCAGTTCTTAAATCATTTAATATCTTGGAAAATGGTTGTACTGAATCGTTTATACAATTTTCTTCAACTGTATTGACTAAATTTTTATATGTTCGATCTTTCATTCCCTCTTTTCTAATATCTTCTATTAATGGATCAACGAATCTTTCTTCATCTTCTAAATGAGTAGCTCTAATAACAGTAACTCTAATAACTTGTCCTCTGTGATATTTAACATCTCTATTCAACTCTTCATCTTCCTCGGGATGAGACACCGGTGATCTCGATAATGCATCTGGTACTTCATGATATTTCGCCTTTATTCATTTCGTTTTAAATTGATACATTGATATTTTCAATTTAAATCTAATTAGTCTACCACTATCTAGCTTATCTATGGTGTAATAATTAAGAATAGGAGCAAGTGGCTTATGATCAGTAATTACACTAAATATATATGACATTTTTTTTTATAGCTTGTGTGCCAAAAATTATCTAAATCTCAGGGGGTCGTGTGACATTTTTTATTTATTTTCATTGATTTGACATGGAATGACCCGTGGTGAAGTCAAACATCAGTCAGAAAAGCGTCATAGTATAACCTTGCATTTCTTTAATCTTGTTCGAAACTTGACCAACTGCTTGGAGTGTACGAATGGAAATTCGTCGATCACCTTCAAGTGTCATTTTCCCGACTTGATGCGTTCAATATGTCGATGTTCATGTGTCCTGCAGTTCACATTCCGACTCGCAGCTAGCTGCGATCTTCATCGACCCCCGAGCCAAGTGATCCACTGCATAGACAACTCTTCCCAGAGTTCTAAGGGGCGTCTCCTAGTCGTTTCGTGTTGCCACGACGGATGAGGATCCGAAACGGTTCTGCTATCAGGTTCTGGAATATGGACCAGATTCCCTTTCGGCTAAATACTCTTCCGCCTATGGACTCCGGGATCCCTTGTGTACTATTGATTTGCTCATTTACAGCTGACCTTGGGCACTGATATTGTATTCAAAGCTTTCTATAGATGTGGATAGCAGAACCGTTTCGGATCCTCATCCGTCGTGGCAACACGAAACGACTAGGAGACGACGCCCTTAGAGCTCTGGGAAGAGTTGTCTTTTCTGCATGAGCCACCGAGGCCCGAACCTGCTGTTCCTCTCGTACTGAGCAGGATTACTATCGCAACGACGAGTCATCAGTAGGGTAAAACTAACCTGTCTCACGACGGTCTAAACCCAGCTCACGTTCCCTATTAGCGGGTTAACAGTCCGACGCTTGGCGAATTCTGCTTCGCAATGATAGGAAGAGCCGACATCGAAGGATCAAAAAGCGACGTCGCTATGAATGCTTGGCCGCCACAAGCCAGTTATCCCTGTGGTAATTTTTCTGACAGGTTAGTTTTACCCTACTGATGACTCGTCGTTGCGATAGTAATCCTGCTCAGTACGAGAGGAACAGCAGGTTCG
The DNA here is from genome assembly GCF_016086655.4 of Lepeophtheirus salmonis. NCBI lineage: Eukaryota > Metazoa > Arthropoda > Copepoda > Siphonostomatoida > Caligidae > Lepeophtheirus > Lepeophtheirus salmonis. The sequence goes on along the minus strand of NC_052139.2, from coordinate 24,148,253 downwards.
GACATTTGGTACAGCTTAGAAAACGTTTAATTATATAGGTAAAAGTTATAGTCCCTCTGCTAATGTGTAAGAGCATCAAGGAATTGACAAAGCTTTCTTTTTAGAAGAAGTACTAAAACACAAAGCCCGATTATCCCAGTCCTCACAGCCAATCCTTATCCCGAAGTTACGGATCCAATTTGCCGACTTCCCTTACCTACATTATTCTATCGACCAGAGGCTGTTCACCTCGGAGACCTGCTGCGGATATGAGTACGAGCTGATGCAACTCCGCCGTAACCCTCCCTAGGATTTTCAAGGTCCCCTTAGACACTCATGGATGCCGCGGAAACTGCAGCACTCTTCGCCAATTTTTAAAAACCAAAGAAGATGTCTTTGAAACCGACCCTGAGCCAGGTATAGATTGTATCAGAGTCACAATCTGCAATATGCGTTCAATATGTCGATGTTCATGTATGGAAGCTAGAGAGCTCAAATTTGATGTGTTTTGTAACTAATTGTTGTTGTTTTAATATATTAAAATGAAATTAATTTCAATCACTCAACCTTAATTAATTATTGAATTAGTTAGTGTGGAGATTTCAATTTTTAATTATGAAATATTATAAAATAAATAAACTTTTCCTCATCAATATTGAAAAAACCTTCAGTTCATTTATTCGTTAATGAATAAAGTTGAGTTGAATTAATTGTTAATTCATTTTGAAACTTTATACATGGAAATAATTAATGTTGTGAACTGAACTATTAGCATTCGATACGAGAGATAAATAATTACTATACGTATATGAACAAATATTCCAAAACAACCAAATCTTGAGATTTTGTAGGCGTTTTTTCATGTGGTATCAAACGTGCATACAGGGTGCACTGTATAAAATGTTCCCTGATGTATCTCGCAGGTGTTTAGTTCAACTCCTATTTAAAAAAGAAAAAAAAGTGAATGCCACTCTAAATAAGATTTAGCAAGGAGCTTAAGTACTCCTTGGCCCATCAAAGCAAATTAAGAATAAGTTCTGAATCTGCTAATATTTTTTTTATTATTGATGAAAGAAAGTATAAGTATTGAGTAACTAGGTGTGAGTGTAATCATGAAAAATCAGAAAAACAGCGAGGATTTGATGCTCCTTTTTAAAAAAAATATTATTACAGCAAAATTTGCTTGTTTGTCGACACCTAAATATTTAGTCATCAACTCCCCTATAACTCAGAAGTTCAAAAATAAAATTTCAGATCTGTAACTCAATCTGGCTTTGAGTTATGAGATCCTTTTTATGGTGAATTTGATCCTAAATCATCATCAGGCTTTTACGTTTGGGATTGATGGTAGTTTACATAACTGATGGATATGTACTATGGACTATGTACATATGGTCTATGGACAATATGATAGGTTTAATTTGTGATATAAATAAAAATCCATATTTAATTGTTTTTAGAGGTAAAATGTTTATAACGTTAGGTAACTCTTATAGATAAAGTTAGATAAACATAATTTAGATACATATTTTCTGTGACATAATCATTTTCTCTGTATTGTTCCCTCTTTCCTTATAGTAACGTTTTTCAGTCTTTTGTTGTAGGTAAGATGTCTAATATAATGTACACCCAAATACAATTTTAGAGAAAATAAAACGAACTTAGGCTCTCATAAGATAAATTTACTCTACAAATATTACCTGAGCAGCCTGTCTTGATATAAAACAACAACATTGTTCTCGATCAGTCTTTAGTTATCTATGGTCAGGACCTATACAATGTACAATTATAACTTTTTATTATTTAGGGCTTGACAAGAAAAGACAAAATATATCAATCATAATTATCATTATAATTAGTTGTAAAAAACATGAAATTAAAATTAATTTAAAAATTGGTTTCTCTACGAGCTCATGAGTCAATATATTCTTGGCTGCGATGTGAAACCCTGAAATCTCTTGCATGGACCCTCATGGATTTGAGTAAATTGCCCTCGGTTGTTTTCTTTAACTCCTCCGGATCCAGTTCGGCCTTTTTGAAAGAGACCTCCTTTATCTCCATCGTTACAGACTTGCCGAGAGCGTGGACAGTAGTAATCGAGACCAAAGTTAATAGAAATACAAGGTTAAGCTATCATGCAATCCGGCTAGCAAGAATTTTCAAATTGATGTATCGTACCGACTACTAGGCAAGGCAGACCGATTTTGACGACATTGATAATAACAGTGGTATTTTGACAGTAACAGTCAAGGAGAGCAATATATGGGTACACTTCATTCTCATAAATGGTTATTTTTCATCAAAGACCCGTGATTCAAGTAGACTTTTGATTGTGTTAATAAAATAAAAGCAAAATAATGCCATTTCTTAATAACTAATCAATTTATCTTACAGAATAAGAAGATTTTCTTAACTTTATAAGCATTAAACCTTTAGAAAAAACTAAATGTGAAATTTTATTAATATGAATAAATTGAGTCCATTATATCACCCAAGCAATTAAACCTTTCACTATAAAAAAACTCTAATTTGAAGTCTTATTTTATTCTGATACATTTCTTTTTTTTTTTTGAGTTGGTACTCTGAAGAATGAATTTCCTTGTCATTATTAATTAATTCCTGAGTAGTGAAATTCCTTTTTTAAATAGAGTCAATTATATTCAAAACCTCATTGAACATTCATGTGTGCTCATAAAAGATGTAGTGAACCCTGAGGATTTGTTGCGGAGTTATCATTGTAAGGCTTTGTTGGACTCAAAGTAAAATTGGGGATCGACGTCGAAGTCATTCTAGCAAATGCCGTTTGTTATTTCTTCTTCTCCAACCTCCCTTGTCACAGCTGATTATAGCTGATCTAATGAAATGTCATGAGAATTATTCTTTATCTCCTCCAAGACATTCTTCAAATTGTAAGGTTTATCATGTTTAATTTCGGTTTCCTTTTTTAATATGCCCATTGTTCACAAGATTTTCGTCACTATTCATAGACATATTACACTCAGTTAAAGTCATTGTATTAAAATTTGATTCGAGATACTTAAGAATGTTAGCTATAGATCGAAAATGATCGATTCATGGATCAAACGGTGCTAATGTTGGTGGTGAAGTTAAAAATTCTTTAATTTCCTTTATTGATAAGGAATGATTTTTTGTCCACACATACTGTTGACGATAAAAGCTCTCCCAGTGGACCTACAACTTCTCTAATTCTGGGCGAGAACAGTCCCAATTGATTCACTAATCCCAAAAAACTTCTCAATTTCTTTGTAGATGATGGCTCTACAAAATCTTTAATAGCATTCAATTTACTTGGATCCGCTTCAATACTCATCTTGGATAAAATATAACCACAATATTTTAATTTAGGTGCTACAAATACGAATTTAGATGGATTTAATGTTATTTTGTTTTCTTTACATCTTTGTAGGATTCTACAGACATTCTTAATATGGCCTTCGAAATTGTGTGATAGAGTAAGAATGTCATTTACGACTTTGTAAGGGTTTGATAAATCTTCCAATGCCTCATCTCCATGAAGGCAATATGCCTCCCCCGTTGCTATGAATCCCATCGGAGCTCTATTAAAAAAATATCTACCCCAAGGAGTCATAAAACACGTAATTTATCGAGATTTTTCTTCCAGTTCCATCTGCCAGTATCGCTGTTTTGCATCCAATGTTGTAAAAAACTCAATATTTGTTGGAATACTTGATATTATGTCCCAAGGTGTTCTCATGGGATGGATTGGCCTCTTAGCTTGATCATTCAATTTCTTAAAATCCACATATATTCTCACTTTTCCACTAGGTTTGGGTACAACTACTAATGGATGACACCAATCTACTGCCTTATCTATATAAGACGTATATATTCTTCTTAAGTGATTGAAAGGTATAAAAATTTCCGAGTCCAGTTGAGTGACATCATAATAATGATAACGTCACGTACAAATATCAACCTAAATTAATTTGGAAACATGAATGGTATGAAACTTTTACATACCTTTCCTTTGCTTATTCGCCTGATTAACTATCGACCGTAACTCTAAACAAATTAAATATTTTTTATGAGTTCCGATAAAACCAACTACGTAGGTATATCCTAAAAACAATATCATTAATTACAAATCCTATATTCTTCTATGATTAACCACATTTTTGTAAAGAGTGATTTCTATGGAACAATTGTTTCATCTTTTTTTTTACTGCTATTTTTCCTTACTAATGAAATGTCATTAACTAAATTCATTTCAGGTATACCTATACAGTATACTTAATTACAATATTGTGAATCTTAACTGTTGCAAACGGAATCTTGGTGATGTTTGACTACAAAAATTATGTATCTCAAAAGGATACTAAAATGGAGACACGGTAGAGTGCAAAATTCTCCGGCTAAAAATCAAATTGAGTTATGTATCTCAATGTGTTTCAAAGTTATGATCGATTATGTCTGTTTTCACGTTTTGTGTTAAATCGAACTCTCAAAATTTAACGGTAAGCACACCCTCAGGACAAAGTCCCGGGATATGATCTCCCAACCCAGGTCCACAGCAGTCTTCATGTTATATATGGATGGGTAGGGGACTTGTACATCCTTCCTTTCAGTGGTGTCCCAGATTTCATAGTCAAAAGGGGTGAGATGGGGGACGATAGATACCACATTTTGCTCTTCTAGAATTCGGCCAGATTTTCAGTGAGCCACTTTTATTATCCATCCTGTTTCCAGACATAGTTTCCCGATGAGTAGTTGACCTTCGGGCAGTGATCTAATTGATCACGTGGGGTCTGTCTCAGTGAGGATCTACATCCTATCCTGTCCTTGAAGTCTGAGATCCTCTTCTTATTTGTGAGAGGACCCCTAGGAAGTCGTCCAACATTTCCTCTAGCTTCATACCAGATCACAGTCCAGGCTACAGTCCTTGCATGGACTCCCACAATCTTAGCAATAGTTAAGAATTGCACTTGGAGACAGGAGAGATCGATGATAATCTGCTTATGGGCATCTTCCATCTTTCGTATTGATAAAAGAGGAAAAGTCAAATAATAAAAAAAAAATCTCTCTTTGACTACTTGATTCTAAACATATCAATGGATAGTAACCTAAAGTTGCCATTTTACAGCTATTCAAAATAAAATGAAAGTTAGGTTTTACAACAATAAATAAAAATTAAATACTTTTTAATGTTATATGCAGTTTAGTAGATAGAGATGGTAATAGTTTCTGCAGCCTTTTCGGCACTGACACAGCCCAGATAAGATCCCGCATGCGTTGCTTTTTTTTTTATTGCTCCGACGTTTTTACACTTAGAGACACGGGATAAAATAAAAGCTTGTTTATTTTTGTGGGTCAGCTGTCCTTTGATTGCGTACTGACACCCAGTTATTAAAAATAACTGGAATAGAATCGTAATTAAATGCCACTGCAAGTTTTGGGTCCTCTCTCGGTGTGTATTATGACAAAATACCTTGATTGTATAGGAAATTATTATTCTCAAATGTATCGATTCATTTACTTTTTAGATAAACAAAATATTTAACAGAATATTTTCTCCTTGAAAACCTATTAATGTATATTATATGATATATAAAATACATTAAAGCACTTTATGCAACTAATCCTACAAAATATTGTAGATTTCAATATATTAATATGATATATATCTTCGTATATGGCTAATATTTATATTTTGCAAAGTATCCATCAACATACATTTACAATAACTGATACAATAATACTCATCATCATAAAATGCTATTTATATTTGTATGTATATTTTTGTGCAATGGCCGGCTGGGATACTATTCACTTACAATTTGGCTATGGATTTCAAAAAAACCGTTTGACTTATCGACTTTGATGGAAATTGTTACATACATTTGTGCATCAATGTGACTTCTAAAATAAATCATTCAGACATATGTATGTATTTGAATCTTTCTTTTCAAAGCAATCTTATAAATTTTATCTATAGGATCCATTTATCATCACTTACGCAATATATGTATTCATATTTATGGAAAGATACTCTCAGGAAAGAGGAGAAATTTTTTTAAAGGAAAATAGTTTTCCTTCGATTCCCTCTATTTGTCTTTCGTCCTATATCTTGGAGAACAAAGAAGTCCGTTTCTTCTGTTCTTCATGAATGAAGAATGATCTTAGGCCTTAACAATTCTAAAAAAAATATAAACAAATTTCAAATTATTATATATTTCAGCTTTATGTTTAAAACTTCATATTGTTGTAATACTTAATGATAATGTTTTAATATATATTTTATATCCAGAGCATTTTATCTTAATCTGAAAGTCAATTGATCCCGTCATAAAAACCATTTTATATTTATTCATCGTACTTCAATGTGGTGGTGATTGTCTTAATCAAGAAAAAGCGAAGAAATTACTATAATCTCAAATATTTCTGAAATTTGATAACCCAGATAAAAACTGAGATTAGCTTTGGATTCTGGGCTCAAAGATATATTATACTCTTGGCTTCATTTCATTGGTAGAAATATTGTGTTCCCCCTTAAATATTCTGTCACCCCTATAATATATCTGAATACTAGTGCTGTGAGATGAACACAGAGCTTGATAAATATAAATTTTGAATAAAATTTGCCGAATGTTTACTCATAATATGAAAATACGATACAATTGAATTCGTTAACAGTGTAAAAATAGTTATTACAATAAAATCAAACAAATTATAACATCAGTTAATTACACATTAATAATAATTTGTCATAAAAATATTTTTATAGACTATAACTCCCTTTGGAATACTATTAACATCAATAGTGATATATATATTTTTTTTTGTAGGGCAGCTAAAAAAATTAATGTAAAGCCATGAAATTGAATTATGATAGGTTTGGAAATTATCTAAAGGGCATCTTTTGGATTGCACCATTGATTTATGTAGATACTCATATTATTCTCATCGCGCTCTACAAAATCCATAGTTTTTTATGATTGAGGTTGCGTGAAGGTGTAAACATAATTTAGATACATATTTTCTGTGACATAATCATTTTCTCTGTATTGTTCCCTCTTTCCATATAGTAACGTTTTTCAGTCTTTTGTTGTAGGTAAGATGTCTAATATAATGTACACCCAAATACAATTTTAGAGAAAATAAAACGAACTTAGGCTCTCATAAGATAAATTTACTCTACAAATATTACCTGAGCAGCCTGTCTTGATATAAAACAACAACATTGTTCTATATCAGTCTTTAGTTATCTATGGTCAGGACCTATACAATGTACAATTATAACTTTTTATTATTTAGGGCTTGACAAGAAAAGACAAAATATATCAATCATAATTATCATTATAATTAGTTGTAAAAAACATGAAATTAAAATTAATTTAAAAATTGGTTTCTCTACGAGCTCATGAGTCAATTTATTCTTGGTTGGCTCATATATTTGGCTGCGATGTGAAACCCTGAAATCTCTTGCATGGACCCTCATGGATTTGAGTAAATTGCCCTCGGTTGTTTTCTTTAACTCCTCCGGGTCCAGTTTGGCCTTTTGAAAGAGACCTCCTTTATCTCCATCGTTACAGACTTGCCGACAGCGTAGACAGTAGTAATCGAGACCAAAGTTAATAGAAATACAAGGTTAAGCTATCATGCAATCCGGCTAGCAAGAATTTTCAAATTGATGTATCGTACCGACTACTAGGCAAGGCAGACCGATTTTGACGACATTGATAATAACAGTGGTATTTTGACAGTAACAGTCAAGGAGAGCAATATATGGGTACACTTCATTCTCATAAATGGTTATTTTTCATCAAAGACCCGTGATTCAAGTAGACTTTTGATTGTGTTAATAAAATAAAAGCAAAATAATGCCATTTCTTAATAACTAATCAATTTATCTTACAGAATAAGAAGATTTTCTTAACTTTATAAGCATTACACCTTTAGAAAAAACTAAATGTGAAATGTTATTTATATGAATAAATTGAGTCCATTATATCACCCAAGCAATTAAACCTTTCACTATAAAAAAACTCTAATTTGAAGTCTTATTTTATTCTGATACATTTCTTTTTTTTTGAGTTGGTACTCTGAAGAATGAATTTCCTTGTCATTATTAATTAATTCCTGAGTAGTGAAATTCCTTTTTTAAATAGAGTCAATTATATTCAAAACCTCATTGAACATTCATGTGTGCTCATAAAAGATGTAGTGAACCCTGAAGATTTGTTGCGGAGTTTTTGTTGGACTCAAAGTAAAATTGGGGATCGACGTCGAAGTCATTCTAGCAAATGCCGTTTGTTATTTCTTCTTCTCCAACCTCCCTTGTCACAGCTGATTATAGCTGATCTAATGAAATGTCATGAGAATTATTCTTTATCTCCTCCAAGACATTCTTCAAATTGTAAGGTTTATCATGTTTAATTTCGGTTTCCTTTTTTAACATGCCCATTGTTCACAAGATTTTCATCACTATTCATAGACATATTACACTCAGTTGAAGTCATTGTATTAAAATTTGATTCGAGATACTTAAGAATGTTAGCTATAGTTTAAAGCCTTCATTTGATTTCGGCAGCCTAGTTTGGTCCTATTTAAATAAAATATATCAATTTCTAATTCTTACATTGTGGCAATGAGCGTTTTAGTACTTTTATTAACAATTTACAGCTCTCTTAATGATACATTAGGTTAATTTGACGAGCAAATGTAATCCAGTCCCAAATTTGGGAATATCTTTTTGGCTTGTTTTTGTGTTGACAGGGAACGTATCAGCTACAATCCCACAATGTGATACAATGGAGGAGGGAAATAAGGAAATAAACGAGGATATTGTCAAGATTTACTCTGATGTTGATCCCTATTTCTACTTTGAGTCCAACAAGGATTTACAATTATAACAAAAATATAATTACTTATTTCGATTTTACATTGATTCTTCATAAGAAAAAATACTGTTTAAGCTAAGCAATGCCTTGAAAAGTGTTATTGAGACTCTGCTCTATCGAGAACAACAATTAAACGTTGATTTGCTGACTTCAAAAGTGGTCGTAGAGCCACCAATATTTTGTAGAATTGAGGTGGTAACAACACAAAACATTACAAATTCCATAAATTCGTTTTGTATGATTGGAAAAAGAAGTGTGATGAGTTAGCTAGGCATCCTAAAGGTATCAAAATAAAATTGGCCTTTTATGTTTAATACACATTTGTCCATGAGGAAACACTGCTTATTGTGAGTCCCATGTTTGCTCACATTTGATCAAAAACAAAAACGGGATGATGAGTATGAGCAGTGTATAGCCTTGTTATAATATAACAAACCGAATTTTTTTATTTTCATTATGTGACAAAACGTATCAAGGGGATTCGCATGAAACATTTTTGCCTTGTACATATTCGCCGTGAGACACTTTCACCTTGATACGTTTTCGCTTTGTGACGCTTTCTCCTTGAGACATGTTTGCCTTGCAACATTTTCGCCTTGCGACTCTCTTGTCTTGGATAATAATAGAGGGAATACTACTTTTTTTTAGTTACATATTTGTAAAAAAAAATTCCCCTTGTATTCCATCTTTGAATACTAGAAACAAAAAGGTAAAAAAGGTAGATAATAAAAATTCTTCAAAACCTTCATTACATATGATACGTAGGTTTTCAAGCATTGCGAAGGAATCACGGAGTGCTACTTCTACGTTCCATTGCAAAGAATCATTAGAATTCCTATGCAGTCCCTATTTCAATATCTACTTATATCAAGGAGTGTACTAGAGTTATAGATCAAGATGAGGACCTCGTCCATGAAAGTCTACATGTAGGTATTTGTGAATATGATATATCAACATACTTCGTTAACTTATGTAACTTATGCTTAAAGTTGGAATATAATTTATTAATATAATACTAACTATAATTATTATTTTATAATCAATTTCATACTCATAAAAACTCAGAAAATTATAAGCTTTTGTTGGAAAAAATAATGAATAAACTAAAGACCAAAACCGGTGATCTGTAGTTAGATAATTATTATTATATTTATTACCAAATTGCATAAGATTTAGTCGCATTTGACTTTAGTTTTTGATATTTTTAGATGGATTGCAGCAGACACATCACGGAAAACCTTTTTGATTATTGATGCATTAAGTTTGATATTTTGTTGATTTTTAAGTACTCGAATCCAGTATCTATATTTATAATTGTTTCAAATAATTTTTTTTCATGAACTCAATTTTATGTATCGTTAGTGAGTGATTGGATTATATTTCCCTTCTGTATTTGTTATTTCATTTATTACAGTTATTAAAACGTTAACAAACATACAATTTTTTAAAAAATATCTTGGTTTTTTTTTTAGGTATAGAAGTCTATTTTTGTGGGTTCTACTAAATTATATTCATGATCATCTTTAAAATATTAACATAAGTTTTCTTAGGTGTTTTATATCACCTTATTCATACCAATCAGGTGTTTGATGAACTTTTTCATTTTGGTACATGTTCTTTTAGGTTATTATAGGGTAACGAAGATTGTGGGGGACAATGGCTGAAATAGAAGTATTTATTGGAGTAAATAAACAAATATAATCTCTGTTAAGTTTTTTTTAAAAAGATTCATTCAATTTATTTAATATAAATTACATCTTTAATATTTTAACTTAGGATTGTTATAGTCGATATAGTATATACTTGAAAAAACAATTACTACTCTTTCGTACGGGATGCAAGGATCAGTCTTCAAATAGGATAATAACTTATCAGTCATCATAATAAATAATTGTCAAGGAGGATCCTCTATTGCACAATAAATCCTAGAGATCTTCTAGATACTTCCTAGTCAACCTTCCAATTAATTTATAAAGAATTTTAAAAGTTCTTGCTCCAGCTATTATCTAACTAACAGAAGGATTTTTTTCGACACACGGTGAACAGTTAATTATATCTATCCAAAATAAGTTCATAAACGTATTAAATGATTCCTTAGACAAATCATCATGAAATACAATTTCAAAGGACCTTAATGGTAATGTCAATGAAACTCTAATTGACAATTGCTTTTTATACAATCTTTTTCCTAAATATGGAAAGTTGAATAAAAATAAACTGGAACCAATAAATTATTCTGAATCACGCCCCAACTTATATATTTAATGAAATTGTTAATATTGATTGATTTACTTATTGTATTATATAATGAAAAGGGGCTTCTAACTCCCTATCTATATTTCTTGTATACCATCACAATTACTCATTTGATACGATTTGGAGGTGAGTAGAGTGACAACTGATAAGTTAACGAAGTATGTTGATATAAACATATTCACAAATACCTGTAGACTTTCATGGACGAGGTCCCCATCTTGATCTATAACTCTAGTACAATCCTTGATGTTAGCAGATAATTCAATATCCCTTTATGGCATTTTGATGAAGAAATGGACTGCATATGAATGTTAACGATTTTTTGCAACGGAACGTAGCAGAAGCATTCCTTGATTCCTTTCCAATGCTTTAAAACCTATATATTATATATAATTTAGGTTTGAAGAATTGTTATTGTCTTGCTTGTTTACCTTTTTATTTCTAATTTCTCAAAGCTGGAATACAACGGTAAAATTCAAAACAAATATATAACTAGGAAGAAATAGTATTCACTCAATTATTATCCGAAGGAAAAAAGTAACAAGGCGAAAATGCCTCAAGACGAAAGCTTCACCAGGAAAAAACGTCACAATGCGAATACGTAGAAGGCAAAAACATAAAATGCAAACATGCGAATCCTCCTTGAACCGTGACAATAAGTGGAACATGTATCCATCGCTTCACTCCAAATCAAAATGATCATCAGCTGGGTGGATAGCAACTGGTGAAACTCTTCCAAAGCGCCCAAAAGTACAACAATCAGATTGAAAGGTTATGGTCTCGGTATTTTTGGGATGCACATGGTATAATAATCATTAGACTACCTTGAGTAGGGAAATATCATCAAAAGTGAATATTTTATGGCGTTATTATAGCGTTTGAAGGACGAAATCACAGAAAAACAATTATAAAACTACATAAATTGAACTTCTAATTACTTCTGCATTCAACTTACTGTTCAGAAACTGAGGACAATTTACGAGGCAAAAAATAAAACTTTTTATACAAGTGAAATGTTAAAGCGGGATGGAGATCATTTTGAGCGAAAAAAACCACCCTGTTTTCGTTATTAAGTCTAAGACGTTTCATCCCATGTATTATGTATGCTGTATAAATAAAAAAGGGACTAAGAACGCATAAGATGTAGTAAATTTCCGTCCTTCAAAACATTTTAGTACTTTGTTAGGCATCATTAAATAAGAATGCATACACCGTATCATTTGAAAAGTATACATTATAAAAAAAAGTTTACCCAAATGATTCTTCAATATGGCTTCAACGATTAATATAATGGATTAGTGTTCTGGCTTACCTAAGAACAATTAAATAATGAATTGAAGTCCTACCCAAGTCATCCAAACTACAAAAATAGGACGGAGTAAATAATGGGGAACAAATATATTATGTCGGGTAGGACACAAAAAAATTTAATCATATGATAGTATAAGTAATATATTTTTCTGCCACATTTCTTAATGATCCATTTTTTCTCAACTGTGTACAATAAGTATTTGGGGAATGTAATTCGAGATTCAGTTTTGAACGTCTCTCAAACCATTTATTTTTCCGTATATACTTTGATAATTTGATATCTAACAATAAAAACATAATGCTTAAAGGAGTTTCTACCACATGCATTATTATTAATGGATTCCTCTTGTGATATTATTTTTTACAAAAAAGTCTAATTTCATGGGTTTAAGTTAAAAAAGCAAAAACAAAAAGCAATTATTTTTTCTACGTTCCTATTTTTAAACATCTCTTGTATGAAAATGAATTTAATTCAGTTACATTTATTATTTAAGATTTAATTTTTGAATTGTTTTTCGAAAAAAAATAATTTTTCAAGTTTTATGTTAAAAACATTTAATTTTCAGTGAACAGCGAAGAATTTTAAAGATTTTTTCTAATTTGTGGATTTTTTTTCGAAAAAATTCCAAAAACCAAGCCTCCCCTCCAAAATAAACTAAAATATATAATTCTGTAGATGTAGCAAACTATTGGTGCCATGGATCATTCATAAATCCTGTGGTTCTTTTTTCTCATATTTATGAACCCCCGAGGGAGTAGGTCTTAGAGAAACATCAAATACACTGAGAAAATTATTTATAGGGCTCTCAAGTTTAAAATTGATCTCTGAGTGAGATTTGTGTATTTAAAAGATCTTTATCTACATATATTTGTATACTATTATATATTTTGAAAGGCTGTCATTTTTATTGCTCAATCGTTATTAACATTGATTTCGGTTTATATGGTTATTTCATGGCAAAATATGTCTTTGAATCGTAAAAATATCCTTAAAAATGTGAGTATTTTTAAAGGGGTCGTTAGGCCAAACCTAGATCTATTGAAGGTTTAAAAATCACTTCTGTGCTTAGAATTACTATAATTTAATTCTTATTTTACAGGTATATTATTGTTACACTTCTTATATGTTGAAATAAAAATTGAAGGAACAAATAATTTAATTTGGGGGCAATTTGACAAACAGTGAAATATGCTAAATTTCGATGAAATTTTTGTTTAGAAATGTATTATTTTATAGTTTGACATCAAGATAGGAACTTTTTCTAAAATGATCCTTGAAATGAAACAAGTTAGTTTGTCAGTTTGTCAACATAAAATACTGTCTGTTGTCAATGTATTTTATAAATAATAAAGGAGATATAACTTATATAATTACAATTTTTATGAAGAAAACCTTAACAGCGTATGCCAATCTATAATTATTAATTAATGGGTTCTACAAGTGTTATTTGCACATTCACAACACTAGATACCAGAGCTGCAAAGTAGGAGTCGAACTCGCCCAGAGTTGGGGCTTTAGCCCATATTCGAATTCGGACTCGCTATTTGTTGGAATGCACCTGTATGGTTTACTTTGAAGAAAAAAAACCCCAATCATGGCTCTTGTGACAAATTTATTATTTTAGCTTAATTTTACATTATATACCTACGTTAGTTCCTGTTGAAGAGTCACACTCCCAGGATGTCAACACTACGAATCAACCTTTCTGGACGAAAACATGGTCCAGTATCGTAATATTTCGACAAATTACCTTCAAAATCTGTTAAAGCTTTCAGAACCAAGTTTAAAGACTGCCAGCTGGAAATGCAAGGTCTTGTATCAAGATTAAACTCCCAAAGAGAGAAGTTTTAGCAGAAACAACAAGAAGCAGCAGCCACAGAAGAGGAGCTTGATGATCCAGGTAAGGAATTTAGTATCTGATAAACAATTACTGCAATGTACGTACTATGATTTTTCAAAGGCAAAAAAATCTTGATGGCAATACTTAATAATGATATTTTTTTTGTTATTGCTGATAAGTGTTTAATTTATTTTTTCGGGAACTACAGCCACAGCATCAGTGTCTACATCTGAAGAGGTCTCTGCACCATTGAGACGATCATGGTCACCCACTGTTTCTGCTGCACAATTTGTACATGGCAAACAACCGGCAACAACATCTCTGGACAGATTTATCATAAAAGCTACACCTTCTCAAAAGGGTAGTCTAGATGAAGAAGTTGCTAGACAGATATTTACGAAGAATCTTCAGTTTGTCTTGGGCAGCATCCTCAGCTTCGCAAGATGGTGGAGACACTTAGTCCATGTTACACTCCACTATCGGGAGAAAAAATAGCTGATATATTTGTCTATGATTTATATGAAGGAGTATGAAAATCTAGACATTTTGTATAGTATCTATGCTCATGACCATGATGCAGGGGTTTCGATTCGGGTAGATTATTTTGTATCGGCCTTTATAAGGATACATTTATTATGTAATAAAAAATGATTCAACAATCTTAAGAACAAAAACAACGAAATCCCATTATATACATCATAATAATAAATCTACCTGAGAAAGTTAAAAGCGATATTGAATTTAAATTTCAAATTAAATGTATTTTAAAGTACTCGAGTATTAAGTTAAAATAGGAATAATTCTATTTAAATTACTGTCTTCTATAGTCCTTAGTTTATTTAAAATATACTGTACCTTGGTGATCATGGCGTCAATTTTAGCGTTTTTACTGGTTGTCAGAAAGTCGATCCTTCCAAGTCTCTTACCATGTCGCTCTTCAATGAGTTGTATAATACCCATATAGGTCAAATGTAGTTGGACACATTCCCACATGATGTGATCTGTGGTTTCAGGCATTTCTTTGCAGAAAAAGCATAAATTCCTTTCGTCTTTGAAAATCTCGTCAGTGACTTCAAGTGTGCCTGTTACTAAACGATATATAAACCATTTTTCGGGAGAAGTTAGGAACTGAATTCTTTTAGCATTTATACAATATGCTTGGCTTCGTTGGGACATATTTCGTCTTTTTAAATAACTTTGGAAGGCCAGAAGAGAAGGAGTTGTTGAAGAGTTCCTTAGGAACATATAGTTGTTATGTTCATTTTATTTCAAACTTCCTGAGCTCTCCAGCTTACTTACAAGTCTAGTAAATGCCACTTGAATGTGATTGACGAATTTTCATTAGTATACTCCAAACAGTTGGGCGTCTCCAGGACCCCCATCAACGCCGTCAGCAAGTCGAAAATGTTGGAGAGGAGAAGGGCTCTGTCAAAAAGCCTAAGCTGGAAATGAAGAGTTAAAAAAAACAGCCAATGCCAATCATCTCAAGTGTATGATTGTCCAAACAAGAGATCTCAGGATTTCACACCACCAAGGGCGGCTACATTAATGATTAAGATAGCTCAGACACACATCTATTTATATTATTAATTTTGTTCAAATTCTATTGTTAATTAATAAATTATATGTTGTTCAATTTTAACATTCAAAGGGTCCAGATTTGTATGGACCACTTGGTATTTGAATTAATTTTTTTTATCTAAAGTTAGTTAGTGTAACTATAATTATGTTTAA
Source organism: Lepeophtheirus salmonis (assembly GCF_016086655.4). NCBI lineage: Eukaryota > Metazoa > Arthropoda > Copepoda > Siphonostomatoida > Caligidae > Lepeophtheirus > Lepeophtheirus salmonis. Next base: position 24,132,253 of record NC_052139.2, on the reverse strand, counting down.
ATAGTGTTGTGTCAGTTTTAATTTATTAGTTCCAGTTCAGTCGTGCCTTAAGACCGATCCTATCAGTCTTAGGGACTGGTCCGTAAGTGCGTCAGTTCTTCGGATTGTCAGTTCTAGAACTGATTAAAAAATCAGATATTAAGTTGTGTGACATAAAGTTTTATGGCTGATATGCAGCACTAAACTGGACCGGACCAAGACAGAACTAGACGAGACTGCAGTCTTCTATCCAAAATAAAGACCATCACAACACTATGTTTAAATATGTACTTTGTAAATATTTTTGAGGTCCTAAAATTAAAGAAGAGATACTTATTTACTCCACTTTTCAGAATATACAGTCATTAAACCTTTCTAAGAATAAAAAATTATATTTTTTAATTAATAATTTTTATAAGATCTTACAATATATATATGCCTGTATTTTATGATTCAACATTTATATAATAATTTCTTTGTTTAATCAATAATATTAATTAATTTCTGTTATTATTTCCCAACGTTATATGTTTTTTTACAGGTTGAATACTATTTAATGTAAATGTATTTTTTACTCACGAAATGAAATGATAATTTTCATAAATAACTCCTTTAATATTATATATTTCAATCTTATATGTGGAATTATAGTAATTTTTAGGTACTGATTTAATAAGTCCTTTAAGATTAAAATATAGTACATATATCTTATTCCTGGAAAAAGATAAAAAAAGTACTAGGTTTAGAAATTGTAATCAAAATGTCGTTTTATTTAAAATTATATGTTATCAATCATTAACAAACATGAGCAAGAAAATAAATAGATATGCTTGTTAGTCGAGGCATTATTAAATAAAAATAAGGATCCAATTAGGATGTATAAGGAAATACATTAACAGCTGACACAATCAAAGGATTTAGAAGCAGCATTGCAAACAATCTGAGGATACAAAGAAAAACACTTTATGGAGGCAAGAAGTAGGGTGAAAGGCCAGCCCAAGATGACGATCAAGCATTAACACGGTTGGGGGGAAGGCGGAACTGCCAGCCCACAGATCACCAAAAAATGTATTTGGAAAAACTTTCACTTTCACACAAAGATGTATAAAATAAGCACAAGGAAGCGGGAGTGATTTTTTCTAGTTCCTAGTCTGAACAGGGTTTCTATTTTATTGTACAAAGCTGTTATGATTATTACTTAATTATTGAAGACAGAACATCTAAGTATAAAAAAATAACTAGTCTATGTGCTCATGAAAAATAGAGAGTATCAATGAGGGTTTGCTCGGAAGCTATACATAGGTGTAGAATTTAGGATCGACATCAGAGTTCCAGTCTAAAAAGAGTGGGACTTGTGTTTATTTCCTTCCTCGTATGACTGCTTGCAGCTGATCTATGTAATAAAACTTTTATATCTTCAAATTATCAGGATGACCCCACTAATTTTCAGTTTCTTTTATTCTTACATACCGGCAGGAAATTTTGAGACAAAAGTGAGCTAGAATGATTTGAATTAAAATTCAGTTTGGATTACATTTGTATTCTTCAACGAATTATCCTCATTTAATATCATCAAATAATTCTTATTTGGGATATATATATAGATATCTTATAGAGTGATCTGAAATCAAATGAAGATTCTAAAATATAGAAATATATATTATATTCTTGAGCATCTTAACTTATCCACCAAATTTGGAAACAAAGTCTCAATTATGTCTATGCAATATTGGGCTACATGTATACAACTTACGAGTATTAAGTCGAATAAAAAGTTCACAAAGTGACTTAGAGATACCGCCATTAGGGTTCAATAGTTTGATTTTTAGTTAGTACGTACGCTGCTATATAAATTTCTGGCCTAGGCTTCACTCAGTAGTGTTGCCAGGTGCAATTTGACATTTCCTTTGGTATGTTTGACATTTTTTTAGCATAATCGTACTCAGAATGTTTTGACGTACGACCATCATTTGTGTTGTTTACAGTGACTTGAAAAAATTGATTTGGCAAAAAAAAAAAAAAAAAATTAAGGCGTGAACATTTTCTTGCGATCATTTTTCACAACTTTTGACGTGGATTATCACGGAATTGATGAACTTGAATCATTGTATGGCGATGAAGCGCTAAACTTGTTCTAATCAAAATTGAGTCTCTTAAAAAGAAAATAAAAAATCGCCACCAGGTTCGTAGATATTTATTAATGCTCTTTTAATTGATCAGATCAAGTTGCACTGATTAAGTACTTGTAAACATTATAATATTGCATTTACTGCATCTGAGCTAGGAATCTGCTTTGAAGTCCATAAAATAAAGTAATTCCCTTCTCCAAGAACAACTGGGGCACGTACCTACAAACATTGAGTTCAAAAATAATAATTTCTCTCAAGCACGTTGTCAATTGAGCTACGTCGGTCCATATTTCTAAAAATTATTGATAGAACTTTATACAGGTTGTGAGAACATAACCTCTTTAGTCTAAAATGCAATAATACAAGTTTTATAAGTCAGAAAATTTTAATTTTTAATTCATGGTCATCATTGTACACGTGTAAAGTTTTGTTTTAATAATTTTTCAAAATTATATAAGTTAGGTGACGTACTTCATTGTCTATCAAATCAATAAGCCCAATGCTATTAGAATAAAGTTATTCAACAGGAATGTAAATAAATACAGTAGAATTATTAAGTACTCTCTCTCTCTATTTTTATTTCTGTTGACATCATTTGGAACCTTGCTTGAGTAAATATAATACAAAAAAAGAAAAAAAAAGCAGTTTAACATATATTAAAGAAGTAGTTGCTGGACATTACATACATTTAAACATATATAACCTCATAAAATTCCCATAAGGATGATCGTTACTTTAATTCATATTGCATTTTTTTCCCCGTTAATTTTTCTATTTTGAAGTTATTTAATTTTTGCTACTTTAAAAAAAGTCAACCAAGAAAGCCAAGAAACGAGCACATTGTGTAGCTTCTTGACATGTCTAATGAGAGAAAATTGCTTCCTTTAATTTAGCCTTCCATTTGAATTAGAAGTAATTTTTCATCAATTTCAGACTTTTTGGCTTTATCAATTATCTTGGTGTTCAACCATTTATTTTAAGATTTTAATAGTATAATATTTCAAGGATCTAATTCTACATGGAAAGAAAAGAAGATTTTTGATTTCGAACTGCATATTATTTATATATTTTTCTTGTATTGACTCATTAAAACTAATGATAGCTAAAATAAAGTCAAAATTTACATATTTAAATTACTTGTATTTTTTTGATAGTAGTCTTATATGCTGGGTCTTCAACCAAAAGACGTATATTACCTTTTCTAAGTGATAAATTTTACTTTCAAATGAAGTCTATGAGTTATTCAACGATGAACCTTAATACAGTTTACCAATTCCCCCTAGCATATGAACCAGGTTGATCACTTCTGGAAGTTTAAACTTGAAAAATGAACAATATCATTATTAATGTTGAATGCTACTTAAAAAAAACAACAACCTATGTTTATTAATTTGAATGGTATATGTATTCCAATTGACAATAAAGTTGCTTTTTCGCATCTCAAAAATATTGTAACGTATCCTCGTTATATTGGATTAAAAATTAAATTATATTCTTTAAGTTTAGAAAATGAATATTTTGTAATTATATATCCTTCTATTACATTTTATTAATTAAAAATTTATATAAAATGATAGAAGCTTCTAAAGATGGTTAAACACTTTGAATACCCAGTAATTTACAAATGTTTGTTCAATCAATCCCGTATTTATTAATACTATATTTATGTTTTTTTAATGTTACTATATAATTACATTACAGTATTATGAATCCCAATGACGACTATTTTAGCTTTTAAAACTTTTTTTGCATATTAATAGTTGATGCAAGTAACTGATTTTCATAAGTGAGAGCAATAAAAATCCAGAAACTAAATTGTAATGAGTGTTATTGTTTAATGAAATATTTTGTCAAACCATTTTATAATATAATTTCTATGGCAAACGCACGTTCCTTATTACTTCAACGTATGATAGTAACTGACTATATTTTACAGAAAACTTTAGACTTTTCCCTAAAAAAAAACTATGCCCGCCCGTCTAATGTCTGATTCCCAGACATTCTAAAAAAAGAAGTTATGTTACCTATCCTGTATTACCTTAATAGGTTATTTAATATTCGTTTATAGCAGTGGAGGGAGGCACTCCATGGGGTACTTGAGATTTTGAAAGAATATTTCAATAGTGGTACATAACTGAGGGGCTTTTGCAGGAAGTTGGCTGGAGTGGTTGCAGTCCCCCAAATTAAGGAATTTTTGTTTTTTTTTCCAGGAAATTTAATTTTTGATCTTTTTTTCAAAAAATTTGATTTAATTTTTTTTGAATAGATTTTTAAATTTTTCTCCAAAAATTTAATATTTTAAATTTTTTTTCTTAAAATTTTATAATTAATTCCTAAACAGTTTTGTACTTTTTTTTTCAAAAAACAGCTTAATTTTTTGTGAATAGCTAAGGTTTTTTGATTTTCTTGACAAAATATGATTTTTGGCGAATAAATATGGATTTTAAAATTTATTTTTTGAGAACATTTATGGATATTTTTAGAATATCTATGTTTTTTTTTAATTTTTTTGTTTTGAATAAAATTAGTATTTTGAAATCTTTTTCAAAAAAAGTTAATTTTTGAAATTTATTTGAAAAAATAGAAATTTTTTCAAATAAATTCCATAAACCAACCTCCTAAATTTAATCTTGCAGACGTCTCTGTCACTGAAAATAAAAATGTTTTGTCTCACAAGGGGGTATTTAGGTTAAATAAATATATTACAAGTAGTACATCACTAAATAAAAAGTTTGAGAATCCCTGGTCTACGGGATATGTTTATATTTTTTTTTTTTTTGTATATTATGTTACATTATTTACAAATATTTGAATTGTAAACGAATGATTGAGTACTAATAGAAAGAAAAAAAATACTAAGGAAAATATCATTATGGCTCTGAAGTGTAAAACCTCAGGGTAATCTCTTGAAAAAGACATCCCAGGATCCCAGGAGATCAACCATAATACGAACCATATTAATGAATTTACATATATATATAAATTACATACTCATATCTAGATACTTAGATAAAAAACCACTAAATATTGTATAAAGTTATCTAATACTAAATATTCTACATGGATATGTAAATGATCTCTAAATGGATAAAAATATTTACATATCTATATTTAAATGTATGTACTATATATATTTTCTGATCCTGGGTACTTATTATTCACAAAAGTATAGAACAATCATACATAAGACGTTGGAAAGAGTTATAGATGTAAAGAATAGGACCTTATACGAGCGCGATAGTTTTGATTGTTGTAATTTGAAGAGGTTCTTTAGTTGTCAAATCTGTCAAATTGTTATTATTTAAAAAAAAATATGGAAAATTTAAGGATAATGTATATTGTAGTGTATTTCCCAAAATTAATTCAACATTTCAATTTTTTTTGGCCCTTACATGACGGTGTAGACCATACTGAAGTCAATCACTTAAACCAACCATCTCCAGCTTCAATCACAACCTTCAACCTGACCCTAAACATGACATAGGCTTTGATGAAGAACTTTTTGTCCATGTTGGCCCGCGAGGAGTCAACAGTGTTATAATATGCACGTTTATTCGACTCTGTCTCGAAGACACCCACTCCATACATATGTAGTATGCACTTTGGTTTTTCTCTGGAAGAAGTTTGAATTGCGTTCCTTGCTCCTAAACAATCATGAATCTTCCTCGCAGATGTTTCCGACCCATCAGACTCATTCAAAGTTTTGGTTACATCGTACAGAGTTGATTTGGGTGGCTCCGTAACTATGCACGGCGTTATTATTCGGAAGACATCTTCAGGAATTTGTATTATTCTTATACAGTTTTCTCAGTGAAATCTAATGAACATACTTATTAATTACAAGGACATTGATCTCAGGGTTGCCTGGATATCAAGATTTAAACTTGTTTCGCATCTAAAAACTCCCCCATATACATGGAGATGAACACTGAGGAATGGTTGTTGGACCAACTAAGAGCTGAATTGAGGATTAACATCGGCTTAATTCCTGTCTTTACCCCTACCAGATAAGTAGGGGGATGTGTGTATAATTTCTGATTGAATAGAGGATCGACATTCGGTATCTTAGTAATTTCTGCCTCGTAGTAGGTCAAAACGTCGACCGACAAAATGTTGAATGGACAAAACGTCGACCGACAGAACATCGAGCGGAAACTTTTACATTTCAAAATATGAAAAAAGTTTCTACGTTATTTCACTCCAGACATTTCCCGCCCGAGATATTTACCGCACCACCTCTACATAAACAAAAAGTAATTGACCCACAGAAACCTCCATCTATACCTCCAAATTTGGAGCTATTTCGTGTAACGCCGGGGCCCAAAATGAGGTGAAACCTACGGCCATTAATTAAATTACTTTTAAGGGCTCCTCTCAATACCCCAATTTATTCCACAAAGTTAATAGTTATAACGTTAATACATATTAAATATTCCTATTTATTTTATTATTTTCTTGTACATATAAAATAGGAAATTTAAAATTATAAGAAACATACAGCAATAATGACACCTCAACCTCCCCCCCATTTATACTCCGAATGTTGGGACATTTTCATGTATGGCCAGGTCCTACAAGGAATGAAACCTACCACCGTCAGATAAGCTACTTTCAAAGGTCGCTCCCAACACCTCAATTTATATCCAAGTTGAGAGGAACCCTTACTAATAGTTTAAGTAAGAGTGGTGGAGGGGGTGGGGTATGTTTCAGTTGGGAAATGTCTGAATGGGATATATTGCAAAACCATTTGGAAGAGGCCCTTATTATATATTCAACGGTCGATGTTCTGTCGGTCGACCTTTTTTCTGGTAGACGTTTTATATTTTCGACTTTAGGCCTATTCAATGTTACGTCCTTTCGACATTTTGTCGGTGGACGTTCTGTCGGCCGACGTTTTGACGGCTTTAACTTTTTGAGGAACTTAACTTTCTCCCACGGCTCTTTTTTAATTAGGTGTTGCAATTTCAAATGATATGGATATGCCCTTCTCCCCTTTAATTTACTAAGTTATAAAATTAATATGATTTTGGTTATTCGTATGCATGACAATGTCAATCCGACATTTCCAGCATTGCTATTAAATCGATTCTCACATTTTATTTATTACCATACATAAACTATTTTCTAATGATTTTATATATCTCCTATTGGACAATGAAAATGTTTTATTACTCCATAAAAAATGCCAACGACATTAGTGGCAATTAATAAACCACATAATAATATTTGCTAGTCAATTGTATTATAAAAATTATGAGTAAATCATTCACTTTGCAATAAACATATCTATATACATAACACTATAATATGAGTAAAGACGGACACATCCACATCTTCTCAGATGTGAGTCAGTTCGGATCTATATATCTTTTGATAATCGAGTAAATTTCCAAATCCAAACCAAAATTGGACGGATACTTGTTTCAAATTCTATGAGCCTTTTATTTTAATTTGGAGCTTAATAAAATAGGATCCAGATTACCGTTACATTTGACTAATTACTGATTTTAAGATAATGAATAAATCAATGTTATTATTATTAGAAAAAGATAATTAGTTATTATTATAAAAACATTAAACACGTCGCGACCAATATTGTGAAATCAAGCCAAGAAAGGGATTTATCATTAAGGCCAGAATCCAAAACGGATCTGAATTTTTCTCTCAGTCATTTGAATTCTGAAATACCTGGAATTATAGCAAATTCGGTATTTTAGTTGTTCAGAATCATTTTTTACTCTTGCAACAATTTTATGTAAAAGGTTTTTTTTTATGATTAAAAAGTGTTTTTATTGATTCCATATCTTAATCTTAACTGTATATATTTTTATTTTAATGCTGGAAATGATGAAAAAGGGGACTCTTCTTTGAACCCTTATAATTTATTCATTAAACATACTGATATAGAACATCACAGCTTATATTATAGAAAAATATTGAATGTATAATTTAAAGAAAGATCTATTTAAATAATATGCATCTCCAAGGATTTTCCTTCCATTTTGTATTTTTTAAGTGATCCTATTTTGAAATATTAAAATTCTCTACTCATCGTGAATGGATCGCTTTATTGTTTCGATCCTGGTATCTTATTCCCAAGGAAGGAGTCTCCTCTACTCACTTATGAGGCTTGGTAGCTTTCCTCTGATGAATTTTCCTACCATCTTCCCTCGGTAAATTCGGAATTCGTACATCTCTTGAGATAGATGATGAATTTAGAAGTATCTTCCTTTTCAAAGGAATGGCGTCATGAAATTGGCATAAAATCGGGAAAAATATGATGATAACGTTGACTATTTGCTAGTAGAGCACCATGAAAAATGAGGTCAGCACAAAACGGAACAAAAAGCTTTGGAGATAAATACTTTTTAAATTATACATTGAATATTTTTCTATAATATAAGCTAAGATATTCCTCCTCAGTATGTATGTATTATGAATAAGTTATAAGGGTCTAAAGAAGAGTAGTGCCCTTTTTCATCATTTTTCAGCCTTAAAATGGAAATACATATTGTTCAGAACAAGAAACAGAATCAATAAAAACACTTTAATTAATTTGTACGAAATCCCCCCCCCCCTCTTAATTATTCCTTAGTGTTCTTGTTCAATAATAGTTGATATTTGTTCACAGATTCCTCAGATGAATTCGTCCCTCGTGGAATTTAGAATCCAAACTAATTTGTGTCCAGCGCATGAAGATCTATTAAGGCCTATTAAGATCTCTGATCAGAGGAAAAGTAAAAGAAACATCGAAGGCTGAGTACCAAGTACATTATACATGTTTATGTTTTCGTGGTAACACTGTGTCAAATAACCCCACATTTACATCTGTTTATCCAGTTGGGCTCCGAACCCTGATGAAGATCAATAGAGCTGCTACATACAATACATTTTTTATAACAAGGATTAAGTATTAAATGATGCTATAAGCTTTTCAAGATCCGGAAAATCCATCGGATCTTTTTTATGATCCTTAACCGTTTGAGTACCCCAAGGCAGTTCGGGTACATTCGGATATACATTATTAACTCCCCCATCAGTCATCAGTGGCCCTCGTTATCTTTTTCACAGAGTAGTGATTACTTTATACTTAGATTTTCTCACGTCAAGAAGGAAATAATAATGATAACAGTTTTTGAAATTAAATAAATCCGTTTGAGGTTGCAGCTAAAAAAATGTTTTGGAGTCTTCCAATGTCATATTTTTTCATTTACAAAGCTGTTATCCTTATTCTTTAATTATTGAAGAGGAAACATCAAAGTATAGATAGTGTGAAGGTTGAGCTTAGGGATAAAAGAGAGTAAAACTCAGGATTTGTTGTACTAACTAAGAGTAGAATTGAGGATTTACATAGCTGTAATTACTGCCCATATTATTCCTGTATACGAAATGGGATTTTTCCTTATTTACTTCACTTGAATAACTGTTCCCAGTTATTCAAATGAAACGTCATGACAGCAAAACTGCTCTTCTCCTAAACATTCTTCAAACTGTCTGGGAGACCACGTGAATTTTTGGTTTACATACAAGGATGTATCATTTTTTAAATAGATATTGTGTTTGAAATAAGAAAATTATGAAACGAAGACCTTCACAGTAATTTTTGTTGTGGATACATTGTTAATAGGATAATAAGTTGAATTAAAAGCATAATCCATTCCAAAGAAGTTCTTATAAATCAAAACTGACTCAGGGATTGTTTCTTAAAAATAATTGTATCACTATTGGAATGTTTGGATCTAAATGTATAGTGTGTATCGCATTAAAGTATAAGAAGTAAAATTTTGGCAATTGTGCAGTAACTAATCAAAGAATACTTGAACTTGTGTTTATTTCCTTTTTGCTTGCAGCTCATTGCTTTTGATTGCCCAAAATTCATGTATATTTTATTACCCTATATCAAATGTACATTAATAGGAATCATGAATAACAAGGAGGAGGATTGCATTTGTTTATCCTTACTCCATAATACGAAATAACATTCCCCATTGTTAATTATCCTAAAATGTACCTAAATATTGAAACTGTTATAACTGTCCACAATAATATGTATTTTGTTCCGATTAATATTGATTATCAATGTTTCTAATGTTACAACATATTATGTATCAACAAATATACAAAGTGTAAAATAATAGAGTTTCTTTCATTTTTTTTACAAGGATGGTCTGAAAATTTTCCGACCTCAATGTAAAGAAGATGTCAGCACTCGTAAATAAAAGCTAGACTCATATGTCTAGCAACTATTGATAGATACTCACCAAAATTTTGGCCATTTTGGACGCGCAGTTGTTATGTAAAGATCGTTTGAGTGAGTTGATATGAAGGGTGTTGTGAAAATGGACTCAATCGAGTATGGAGCTGTTGTTATTATATTTTTTTTTGAGAGTGTAACTTTTAAATAGATTTAAACAACAGGAGACATATAAAGGCTTGTTGTGCTTAAACTCGACGCGATAAAATGTCTTTTATCTTTGTTAGGTTGGAAACGGAGTTGATGCGAGTCTTTTTGTTAAATAATTTTCTGCATTTTAAATTTAGTGACTAGTTTTTATTTACAAGTGCTATCATGTTCACGTTGGGGTTGGAAATATTTCAAACCCCCCTAGTATACATCATTTATTATATCACGCAACCTTTCCCCAAAAAAGAAACAGAAAGAAGCTCCGAAATTATCGGGTAGTTAGCCAAATAAGTCAATCATACCAACTACCATTTATCTCTTATACACTCCCAGACTATGATTGTCATATTATTTCTTCACCATTTTTAAAATGAATTACATATAATTATTAAAATTTACATAGTATTTTATTCGATATTTTATTATAATATTGCTTAGTAATCTTTTATTAAAAGAGTAGTTATTATATTATTTTAATGAAGAAATAGTCAAAATTTCTTCATAGAAATAATCAAACGGCCGATATATATTCAACAAGAAATTATATTCCTGTTCTTTTAAAAACGGACCATTAAAATAGAATAATGACTTATTACTTTGTTTATTTATCAAAAAGAATAGATTATGAAATCGCCATGACGTATCAATTGGAATAAATTATGAAATAGCAATGACGTATCAATTGAGAGGAGGGAATAAACTGCTGATAACAAAATACATAGGGGATTTTTGTGTTCGTGAGGTAAAGCTGTGATATATTAATAGAATATTAATATATCAATAGACTTATAATAACTTCGCAGGCTCTTTTTTATGATAAATAACTCGGAGCATGAATGGGTGGAAGATTATTTATATTAAAATGGATTTCTAAGATTCTTATAAATTACAATTTATACTCATCAATTAGTACAAAATAGATACTCTCATTTTATAAATAAGTTAATACCTTGAAATTGCATAGGTATTACTTGATGAAAGAACATTTTTTGATACAATGTACATAGATCTTTTCTGCATTTTTATCCATGTGCTTATATATATAGTAGAATGATGCAGTTGCCCCTGAAATTAGAAATCCTTTTCGGAATCAGGAGAACCTAATTTTGGTACTGCTGCTAGTAAGTAGAACACAAATACAAAATTTTAGCAAATTTGATTAACGTTAATCTCTAGCACAATCGCAATTTCTAAAGACACGACACAGTTAAAAGTAAATCCGTCAAATTCTACTGCGTTGTTCATACAAATTTCTTTCTTTTTTCAAATATGTATGCATGAGTGACAAATTTGTATACACAGTAGTGCATGCATTGTTTTTAGTAGCATTGGTAAATATTTGATTATATGGTTAAACTAACTTTTAGCCTTTTTCAATAATTTTGTTGTGTATTGCATTATTTACTTAATAGTTGCATTAGAGGTTCTGATTCTCGTTTAGATATTTTACTTGAGAGACCAGGGTCCGATCATATCAAGATAACTGGATCTATACTCCCAAAAAGGGAATCAAGTTCTGATATCTCATATGGGAAACTTGGAGAAATTAAGGAGGAATGATGTAAGAAAATCTACCAAAACATCAAGGATGGCTGCAAACTTTGTTGTCGAAGAAGTGATGCTAAAGACTCTAATGATTACAATAGCTAAGATAAAGATGGCTAAACCGGTTGAAGCTTTGTATCAAAAATAAGTTCATATAAGAAAATTCAATATCAAAAGGAGAATTAACTGTCAAAAAATGGTGGTACCTAACTGAAGAACTAGCACCATTTTGCATTGTTTTGTGATCAAGTTCGAAACGACATCAAAACAGGGGAATTACTGACTTTAAAAGTTCAAAGTTCTGCAACAAAAGGCATGCTCAAAATATGGAAAACCTACGTTCCCACAGATTCCAAAAGATTAACCTGGATTTATGGTTTTTTTTTTGCCATCATGTGGGGGAGCCAAAAGTTTCTTGGGGAAACCAATCGAAAAATGGGAATTAGATTTTGACTTTTGCATAAGCAAAGAGGAAATTGATAACTTGGTTGTGGTTAATCATGGATTAGAAAGAGGGATGAAGAAAAGAGGAAAACTTAGAGAACCTCCTTCAGGTGGTTGAGAACGATAGATATTATCTTCCAGATCAAAGAAACAGAAAGAAAGAAACACGTGTTTAAAAATTGAGGAATGATCTTATTATATGTCTAAAGTAATTACTAATTTAATTATAAATTTATATTCTCATATGATGATGATGATAATTAGTGAAAAAACAAAAACAAAAAAGAAAAACTTGTTTTTTCTCCTTTTCTCAACTGAAATTTAATAATGTCTTCTTTATTTATTAATTCAAAATTAGTTATTAATAAATTTAATTTAAAAAAGTTAATTCCTCTCCGTGCTCAGCTGTAAATATAATTCCTGGTTGGCTCCTATTAAGAAGCTTGAATCCCCTCCTTTGTTAGATGTTTAAAGTCAACCTCCTCGACCCTCGGCCTCTGATCTAATTTCAACTCCCACAATACATAGAAAAAATGTTTGGAGCACTGACAATGAGATATTTTCTATTATATTAATGGTTTGGCCCACATGAGATCAAATGGTCTTTGATTGTCCCAACTTCTTAACTGTGTTTTATATGCTTGTCTTGGGAATTGAATATGTATCAACGAGTGGGGTAGTCCGTACTTGTGTCTTTTTTAATGGACCCAGGGCAGATACCGATGCCTCGAATTTGACTCAGAAAATATGAAAAGTTCGGTTATAAACAATAATATTATTCGACAAACAATCAAAAAGTAAATATTTTGTGAAAAAGTTACATAATGGTTTCAGAGTAACCGATCAACCCAACTGCTATCGTTGTGGACTTTTTAAAATAACTCATGATGCAATTTAAATGATTGAGCCACTAGAAATGTAGTTATTTCTGAATTGTTACTTTCAAGTACAAACCTGCACATTTGCATAATATTTCTATTTACTTTTTTTTCTTGAATTTTTTGGACAACGTCGTCTAGTTTTGCCATTTTAGTGACTTGAAACCGTTATTTTGTCTACAAAAATTACCTCAAATAAGTCATATTATCTGTATAAATAGTTATGCATAGGTGTCGGTGGAATTGTATAATTGAGTCGATTCTGATAACCAATACTTCAAAATGACAATTTTTGTCTATTCCTATACCTATATGAGTGTATTTGCACGTAATACGGAGGGTTTGTTGGGGATTTAGTCCTTGTTGGACTCAGAGTACAATTGATGATCAGCAATGGAGTATGCCTTTTCCTTTCTAGATACGGAGTGGGAGCGGTGTTTGTTCCTTCCTCTCAGAGCTGTTCTTTGTAAATATAGTAAAGGATACTCTTCTTCAAAACAATCTTTAAATTGTCGGAGTTTAACATGTCATTTTACGGTCTCTTTTATTTTTACATATAGGTAGGTCATATTTTATACAACTCTAGACTATTACTGCTTTTATATATATTTTGTCCAGAGAAGAGGGGGAGGGCTTACGAAAATGACAAAATCTAAGATGTTTGATGAGGGTATGTGCTGTCTAATGCACATCCAATTTTTGAGTACATTTCTAATTTTTTCTAAAAGAGGTCATTTTAAAATATAAGTTTACTTCCCAAAAAAACGTTATATTTAATTTAATATTTAAAACGTGTTGAGCGGAAAAAATGGGCTGGTTAGTAATGGACGTCAAATGTATTTTTTTTTTTTTAGATGAGATCGAAAAAAGACAGGAGAAAGGAGCTAATATTTTGGATTTTTCAGGGGATGTCATTTTATGTACCTATAGTGTTGTTGACATTTTGGGAGGAAAAAATAAACTTTATTAATTAAAAAACAGTCCTTGTGTGTGCTTTTTTCTCATTATTTAATAGATTTTCATGTTGTTAACTTATCTCTCTGAAGTAAGCATTATCTCCTATCTTTGGTGTGAATTATTTTAAAAATGCATAGTAATATATATAAATGGATTTAAATATAGTTATAGTATTTTCCCTTGATTCCCTCATTTTATATGATTTTGCGGGAGAAATTGAATTACTGCTAACAGGGAGAGCAAAAGTCCAGCTGCTATTTTGATTGCTTATAACTTTGTCCAAAGAAGAGATAAGTAAGTTTGATTGTATGATTGCAAAATTATATCGGCAAAATGGTGAGCGAAATTCGAAAATAAACCATGAATCTTAAATTTCACCAGACAACCTTTGGATTGCATATCAGCACTCAACTCGTTGACCATGATCTCACGGTATCAATTTAAGGACTAATTGAATTTTGTACGGGAATATTTTCAAAGTTCACCTTAAACTGTATGCAGAAATGTGTAACTGGGAAGCACGTCTCCAAATTGATGACTCTGGAGACTCTGCAACATTATCTAGCACCAGAGCTACATTTTCAGGGTTATGAGACGTCTGTGTCTTCCAGAACGAGGTCTGTCTGCTGTCGTACCGTACTGTCGAAAATTGGAATATAAACGATAAATTGTGGTTTCGGGAGGGACTGGACGATTAGGATATCAAAATGGTAGCGGGGCTTTTACTCTACCCGTTATAAAGAGCAACAACATACGATCATAAACCACCCAGAAAAGAGAAAAATTCTGATGAGCTCAAAACAGCTTTCATTAGGTTGCTGGGGATGATTTCCTGAGATCCATTTATTTCCACTTTAAAAACTGAAAGTGGTAGTCAGACCCAAACAACATTCCGTTTTTCTAATTCTATCATCCCTAACTCATTCTCTTATACATTTACGTATATTTATTTCGAAATCCAAACTTTGTTAATGTATTGATGATTAGTTCTGGGATACGTTATTGGTCGAACAATTTCTACAATTGAATCTGGTGTTCAATCATAAATAGATTCTTCGGAGATTACTTTTTATTTTAGCCATATATATTTTTAGCAAGTATGAACTCACTATTGGTCATTTTATTGCTTCTCATTTGTAAAAAATATAATATAAGATTTTCATTCCATTTACCATGGCTTGCTATAATTGATTTATTTAGTTTTATATGGCTTCTCTCTAGTAATCCATTAGTTTGTGGTATGTTGGATTAAGTAATTGTATCTTTAATGAAATATAACAATATTGGAATTACAAACTCTCGACCACGTTTAAAATTTGAGAGCCAACACTTTACCTCAGCTTTATCTACTGTCTAGGCAATTGGGTTAGGCATTGTGATAAAGTATTTGTTTTTTTTTTTAACTAAAACCTTCAAATGGGCTAACAGTATGGATTTGAGTTTAGCAGATGAGGTAACTGGAGTGTTATACTTCCATGGAAATACCATAACAAATACCATATTTTATATAATTGTTATACATATTTGGGAGGATATTTTTGGATTGATGTAGCCATTTTTAAAGAAGCCGTATTTCTCATCTATGCTCTTATTTTTTTACAACTCTATAATATATACTATAATTTATATATTTTGAATGACTGAAAAAAGTTTTTGTAAGTTACTCCGACAAATGAATCTGACTCTGATGTAAAAAAAAGTGATTTAAAAAACAAATGATAAAAAAAAGATGAACTGTAAAACATATTAGGGACTATTTTTCATAAATCTTTCATGGCATAAAATATGTAGGTACATATAAAGGAAACAGTCAAATAGATTTTAATCAATAAGTTTTCCAATTTATGTATTTTAAATAGAAACAATCTAATAAATGTGTAAAGAAATTAAAATTATTTCTGAACTCTTTTGCTTCATACAAAAGAAAAGAAATGAAGAATTATTTTCCTTGCATGTTTTTATGTATCTTTGCACACTTTTTTAAAAGAGATTATCAGGTTTAGAGAAGAAAAAATTGTATTGTTAAGGATCCTTTGTTTGATTCCCTCTTCTTTTGTTTATTCCTTAAGACATAAGATCTCCTTTAAAAAAGGGTTCAAAGATACAAATATATATTCCAAGCGTATAAATAACATTTTTTTAAACTGGTGGAATTGACGTAGTTCAGGACAACACGCTCGGGATAAATTATTTTCTTAAGCTCAATCCGCGTAGGTTCGCACCCCGGTCATTCTTAGAAAAAGAAATATACTTTACTTTCGTGGACTTGACAAAAGATTCTAGGTTAGATGGAGTAAATGAAAAACTACAATGTTTACTTATATCAGTGCAACTCCATCTAACCAATTAGAGGAACATTAAAAAAATTGACTAACTGAAGAAAAATGTTACTCTTGTTTTGAGGTATCCCATTTATCAGCTTATGTAAAGAAAAGAAAAAGAACGCGTGTATTTGAATAAGAGAGAAGAATAGATCTTAGGATGTTAAAATTAATTATATACTGTGGGTATGTTTAATTAGTAGTTATATATTTATTGCACTTATGCAAATTTTAAGTATGATATATTTCATTAATAAATTCTGTGATTATAATAGATGTTTTCTATTTTTGTATTAGCAATAATCATCTTGAAGTAAACGTATTCAAGAGGATATTTATCCACTAACAAACGATTATTTAATGTAAAACAAACAAAAAATAACGAGCTTAAAATTTTAAGAATTATATATATATTCGGCCTCTACTGGGAACAACTCGATCGTTTGAGGCTGTCGATCGAACAGAAGCGGCCATCATTGGTGAATATGAGACAAAAAGACATCATCAAGCAATACCAAGCCAACCAAATCTTTAATGACGCTCCAGGGGCTCGGATGGGAAGTTCTTATACGTCCGCTTCACAGTCTGGACTTGGCATCAAATGCCTACCACTTGTTCATACATATGCCCAACGCACTTGGGGGTACAAATTTGGCAATCAATAGAGGCCTTTGAAAGTTAGTTGTCTGAGTTTATTGCCAATAGGGACAAGGTCATCTACGAGAAGGGTATTATGAAGTTGGTTTCTCGTTGGCAAAAATGATGACCAAAAAAATCCTACTTCGCCTCTATATGTTATCAATAAATAATATAATATCTACTACTTTTAAAATGACACAAAAAGAAGCAAATTACCATTTCTTCGACTCAAAAAAAGTTATTTTTTTAAAATATTGAATCAAAAGAATAATTGTCCATTTGCAAATCTTTGAGATCAAATTCTAGCCAAATACAGAAATTATTCAACTACACCAAATCGATTCCTCGTGGAGTTTGAAGTCCACATTTCATAAGAGCTTGTGTCAAAATCTCTTATTTCTGATTTTTAAATATAATTTAAATAAAATTCATTTTCATTATAATATAAATTCAGAGTCGCCCTCAATTTAACACGCAACTTTATTATATATTAAATAATATATCATTCTAGGAGTGTGTTATGTATTTAATATCTCCTTACATGTTTTTATCTTCTTGTATATTCGTCTATGTATTATAAGTACTGTGTTTTACGTATTATAAATAGTGTCGTCTTTTGTAAACATATTAGAGTATAGTTAGAATACACATGATCATATAAACAGTGTTACATTATTCCTCCACGTGAATTCTTCTCCACGTGTCTCTCGGTATTAGTTTTTGATAGAGAGATTTAAATCAACTTAATCAAGAACAACATATATATATTGTACATATTTTTAATTATAGCTATACCATATGATATCAACAATTATTTCTTAAAATGCCCTCCTTTTGTGGCTACTATGACCTCGAGTCTGGACTGGAAGTTCTTGCACACGTTGATGACGTAGCTATTGGACATATCAGCCAACTTCTTCTTAACAGAGGCCGTCTGGAAATCAACATTGCGGTGGGGAATTTGCAGATGTGGCTCTATCCAAGTTCTTATTCAATAGTCCAGTAGTGAGAGGTCCGGTGATGAGGGTCCTACAAGTTTGAAGGACAAAAGTTTTGCTTGTAACTAACTTGATTTGTTATGTACTTATGGCCAAGTGCTGAGTCATGCTGCAAACAGTAATCCCCTTTGGGATATTTGGCGTCCAAACAAGGCTTTGCAACCTCTTTCATCACTTATTGGTAATGCCAAAGTCCACATCGGTGAGGAAGTCTTCAGAGAAATATAGTTATATCTTCCACGTTCAATGGCCTCCGACCTTACAGAAATATCAGAGACTTGCTTTACAGGGTGATGGATGCGGAGAAGATCTACAATCCGGTGTCTTTTGGCCTCCATTGTCGTCGTTTTTTGTTGACGTATCATAACTTACAATACAGATTTTAATAACTCAACATTGATTGCAAGTAATAAAGGCTGTATGGAGTTCTGATTTGGTGGAATACGATTTACTTACGATCACTGTGTTTAACATAAGATTTTTTTGGACAGATAAAAACATTTAACCCTTTTTGATCCTAATAATATTAAAAAAGTTTTACCAACTTCATACTCCAGCGATGTCATAGTATAGTAACTTAATTTGTGTGTTTCCTTGATATTAAGACTTTAAAGTAAAGTAAAATATACAGACTTGGTTGTCCATATGTCTCTTCTTTCCTTTTGAATATATCATTTTTTAAATATATCGATATACGTAACAGCTTCGATATTTAGGTCTAAGAACGAGAAAAAAAAGAAAACTTTTTAAAAGATTATTGTATATTGTATCCAAGGATTATCATACGCTATTCACAACAATTAACATAGGTGTATTTAGTTTACAAAATATCTATTAAATATCAAATATTTAGCATCAAAACCAAGGTTCAATATCCGTTTTTGTAGGTAGTATTAACAGATGTATAAATTATGCAAATCTTGTAACAATACAAGGCTATCTTATTTAATATTAGAGATGTGAAAATTGCTGTCATTGTTGGCATCAGTTGGCGACTTGCGAACGATTTGGTTTCTTATGAACGGAAAAAGTCGACTCGTAGCCAAAAGTGTATTGTAAAAAAAAAAAAATATTCGTTCCAAACGAACCACAAGTTCAGAATATGTTTCAAATGTGGTATGTCCTCTAAATTAATAAATATAAATGCAATACATCTTAGACATTTAATATAATTCAAATTATATTAGGACGTTACTTTTATTGTATCACGCAACCTTTCATCGGAAAAGAAATCTGAAAAAAGGCACACAAATAGTTAGTTGGTGGCTCCTTCCCAATTATTATTTAAAAATTGTTGGGAATTGTTCACACCTTCAAAAGGGCTGATTCTAATTCAACCAATCAGAACACTGATTATGAGA
Organism: Lepeophtheirus salmonis; assembly: GCF_016086655.4. Classification (NCBI taxonomy): domain Eukaryota; kingdom Metazoa; phylum Arthropoda; class Copepoda; order Siphonostomatoida; family Caligidae; genus Lepeophtheirus; species Lepeophtheirus salmonis. The sequence goes on along the minus strand of NC_052139.2, from coordinate 24,112,598 downwards.
AATAAACAGAAACATCGTTCATTTGACAACAAAATTTTGTTTTGTTGATTTTTTTGTTGGTTTTGTCTACAAGAACTTTTTACACACCCGTTTGGACTGATACGTCTGTCCAGATTCCGATCTCAGACTCTAGACCAAAATTTAATCGTTTTCAAATCGTGGATCAATTTTTCGACCTTCATCTATGGACCGATTTTCTCCTCTATCCAGATTTGTGCAACGCATTTAACTTCCTGTTTTTAAAAAAAATGTTGTTAACTGTTCGCAAATTAGTCTTTTTGTCTCAGATATAGCATAATTATTTTCTATATATTGTTCAATTTTAAAATGTTTATGTAATATAATCCTTGATTCTTCCACATTAAAAGATCTCCATGGAAAATTGAGAGCTTTTAACATCGCAATAAAACAAGTATAAGAGCAGACTTCACTCTAAGAAATATGGCTGCATTGTTATTTTCAGAAAGATCGACTTCCTCTCCTTGTATGTCCGACACATTTGTCAGTAATAGTAGAATGCCAGAATAATCACAAATAATGTTCTTGAATATTCAAATCATGCAAAATTATTAAATGCCACTTTTATTTTTAGAAATTTTTTAAGTCTTCCATACTTTCACAGTTTATAAATTCACTCTTCTGTTTCAACTCTCTGTGACAACTATTGCAAAGAAGATCCCCAAGCCTGTCCGGAGTCAGCTTTGATCTCAACTTGGAACATACTCTGTTCATTACAGAAAAGCTACCCTCCACAGTTGCCGTACTTGTTGCAATGGTATTTTTATGTTGACTTGCTGCTTCATTAGGTTTATATTTTTAGGAAAATAAACATTAATTAACAGTCCACGTGGATCTCCTGCAATTAACACTCATCAAAGTTGCTCATAGTCTTGATTATGTCCTATGTCTTTTTTCCATTTTTGAATTTTGATACCTGTTTTCAAAGATCCTCCGCCTGAACATCATTCAAAATTCTGTTAAAATTCACTGAGAGCAATGTCTTTGTGAGTGGCTTTACACAATTTGAAGCATATATTGACATCCTGGCCATCTTGAGCTAGGTTGACAACAAACATTACATTCAAAAATAGAAAAGGTTGGTGATACATACGGAAATCACGTTTTATATCTCCATCTTGTGGCGAAATGTTACAAACTATGGTAACTTTGATGTAACAAAACTTCTACCTAATGTTAACTAATTAAAAAAAAAAGTTATGCATGAAATTTCGTAGTTTTATTTTAGGAGATACGTTTGTATTGGATATTCTCTCGTACAATATAGGCATCGAAATGATATTATAATGATATCATTTTGAAAGGATTCTTTGGTTACAAATTAAATTGGAGCCCTGCAAAAATTTAATGAGAGATATTATTTTAAACTAATTGTCTGTTATTTTAAATAAAAAGACCAAAATCAATTTAACTTGTTTTATGCAAATACGAAAAGAAAATAATTTAGAATATATTCTAGCTACATATTTAATTAATGGTTTTTGCATTTTTAATATTTTTTCGTATTAAATTAACGGCCTACGAAGAAAATTTAAGAAAGTCTAACTTTTTGAGCCTGTTGACCTGACCTATTTGCAAAAAATACATCATTTTCTCATTTATCTTCTTATAACTTTTTTTACCCATGGAAAAAAGTTACCTTAAATAGGGAGACACGTTTTTGTATCAAATTTTTATTGAAATTAATTTTTATACACCTAAGCTATCCTTTCCTGATTTATGTATTTGATTGAGCTAATTTCTTAGAATTCTGATCTTTTTTATACAAGGTGTACAAGCTACCTAGTTATTATTAGATAGTTCATTTAAACTTGCACAATTTGGAAAATAAAAATAGAACCAATTGACAAATTTGCTGGCTCAAATATTTAGAAAAGGCAGGAATCCCTCCTATGGACCAGGAATAGGTTCTCCTTGGAATCAGTCAAACGTTCATTCATAAAGTCAAGAGGAAATTTAAGGTTTTTAAAGATGATTTGTGGGGAACTCAGACGGTCAGAGGTCACATGGCTCCAAGAAACTTTTTATGAGTTCATTCGCTGGATCTGAATTGGATAATTTTTCGATCGAACAACACATTAACCGAGCCTGTTGCGACACCAAAAACAAACTTATCAGTTGGGTCAAGAAGGAATTTCAGGATTTACCAAGGGACCAAGTGGTGAAGGCCTGATCGAGCTGTGGGTCTCCTTTAGATACAGTATTTGTGAATGGGGGTGATTTCATCAAATAAAATAAATTGCAATTTATCAAACTTTTTAGAAATTTGTTTATTTTTTTATCTAATTACTGGTGTAAGAGAAAATTGTTTTTAGAAAATAATCATTTTCTGGGACAGATATCTTGTGCACCATCTATGTTGTTAATTACCATTTTATTTACACTACTCAGTATGTACGATATTTTGACAGTACATATACTTCATATAATTAATTTTATAAGTTGAAATTATGATTTTTATATTTAATATTCAATCATAAAACTCTTAGACTTCTTGAACCAACAATTTTTTAAAAATTAAATTAAAAAGAAGTTAAATTGTTAATTTGTCCATATGATAACTCTGCATTTTCTAATTGATAAATTAAAGATTAAACTTTTGTCTTTTAAATGCTTATCGTCTTCTTTCTTCCAGGCTGTTATTAATAATCAAAGAAAATATATTTCGCTCCTTATTGTTAGTGGGGATTTAAGCGTTTATCTTTTTAAATTTCCTCCCCAACCCATGAATAGAACCCTTTTGAAAAATATAGTTTGCAAGTTTAATCTTGTAGATATCATCCGTATGTTGAGCTAGTAAGATATCTTTTCTTGAAGAAAGGAAAGCCAAATGTCACGAATTTATATGGCTTTGGTCTCTCCTCAATTAGTTCGTTTGTTAAAAACATCATTAAACAAATCAGAACCTCATTCCCATTATAAGTTAATTAATATGGAACTTGATGGAAAAAGAAACAATAACGGTTTTAAAATACCAAAATGCATCCTGGAAGAAGATAAATTTAAAATTAAACTTTAATTGTGCTATGCGAGAATTTTCGAAGATTCATTTTCACCAAATCAAGCAGAACGGATACTGAGAAGAATTATATAAGTTAGTGTAAGGCAATTTCTTGAAAAAAAGAAAAGAAAAAGAGATTAGGATCCAAAATGAAATTGAAATGATTCTTGAGGAAGGCTCAATTTTCTCTTGAACCGTTATGGGAGACTCCCTCAACTATTTTCGGGTTGCTGAGGCAGAAATGGAGGGAAAACGTAGTTTGGAGAGTATTTTCCATTTTTGACTAATGCAGCTTTCAGTAAAGGATAATTTCTCATCGTGAAGAATTATGAAAATAAAATGCATGGGTATAGTTCAGATGAATACGAGTAATATTGTGAATTATTTTCATACTGGATTCTAGAAAATAATAGGCAAAGAAAGAAAATGCTTTCGTAAAAGATAATCAATCTCGAGTAATCCCGAGAATATAATATCTACGATGGAAAATATTGTTCATTACATAAAATTTCATATGAAGTGTAGTAAAGCATCAGGTCCTATTGATATATCGGGTAAATTTTTTACACATTTTACGGATGAGGTTACACCTTATTTACAAAAAAATGGTTACTCCATGGCGGGATTCGGGAAAATGCCAAAAACGCCGACGAAGGGAAGTATTGCTCTCATTCCAAAAAAAGGGAATGGAACAGATTTTCATCAGTTCTCAACTAATCCTATAGATTGAGGAGCTTGTAATAGATAGGTCAACAAGTATGGCGGATTTTGAGGGTGATCAGCATCTCATCGACTTATATGCGGAAGCAGGTTTGGAGGTTCAATTAATAAAGAGCTTGGAATGATTTTAAATATATTTGGAAAATTTAGGAATAGTTATAGTCTGTGGTTGAGTTGAATTCGAGTGAAACTACTATCATGTCTATTGGTTCATGGAATCCTCCTCGTGAGTTCAAATTTGGGAGTCGTAATATAAAAAAGAAGATTTATTTATTAAGCATTACATGGGACCAACTGGGATAACTTGAACCAAATTAAGTCAACAGCATATCAAAAAATAAACCTCTGGAAGAGGTTAAATATACATAAAAGAATAGACCTAAACAATACTTGTGTTATTCCTGCAGTAATCTATAAAGCTTAGCAAGTTCTTTAGTTGCAAAAAAGGCGATTATGGAGGAAGAGGTATAGCTTGATATACTTTTTTTTAAAAATAATACATCAAGGTCATAAAAGAACAAGATCTCATCTGGGCGAAGGCATATCCCATTTCTTATCACTTATCCTTCCACAAACATAGTGTAAATTTTTTGCAGACGTGTCGGGAATCTCTTGCTGGAAAGGAGAAGGACAATTACTGAAACCAGAATATATGAAAGGCTTATGATGGGAACCAGTCTTACCAACCATGTAACCACGGCACTGTCTCAAGTATGGGGTGCATCTCAACGATCTATCTGGACTAATGATCATGTCTTTAATGAGGACTCAACAGTAGATATTGTTTGGAAAAATCAAAGTAAAAAGTTTTTCTTTAGGAAATTAAAGGAGCATTCAATTTTGGAACAACATGCTATTGTTGGCAATGATATTTTAGCTGGATACGATATTTACTCCTCAGATCTATTCAATGATGGGAGATTCAAGTTTCCTCTTGAGAGGACTTCAGGTCTCTATATTATGAAATGCCCTTTGCATTTTGTTATGTATTTAATATGTCCTTTCTGGTTTTTATCTTCCTGTATATTCGTTTATGTATTTAAGTACTGAGTTTTATGTATTATAAATAGTGTCGTCTTATGTAAATATATTTAGAGTATAGTTAGAATACACATGAGCGTATAAACAGTGTGTAGTTTCATTCCTCCACGTCCTTCTTCCTCTCATCTCTCCCGGTCATCCTGGATCTCTCCTATTATAAATAAGCTTGCGTCTCTCCCTCGTCAAGACGCAACATTGGCGACGAGGATGGGATCAGGATCACGTGACCTCCCTGCTGTGGGATCATCGGCGAAGCTAGCCCTTTTGGAGTTGGGTAGCCCTTTTTCGTCGATAGGGAGAACGCTCGTTCGTTTACGGAAGGCGGAGCAATATGGACTGTGCCTATGTTTGGGCCTCGTGGAGGAAGGAAGAGAACCTTGGTCACTTTCAAGAAGTGAAGTGTGTGTCCGGGTGAGGGACCACATAATTAACAATGGATTTATTCCTACACAATTTTGGTTCTCCTCTGTTCCTACTCTCCCGTTCACATCATTGGTTGATGGATGTGGAACGGTCTCTCTTGTGGATCATCCCGAGTTGGATGAGGGTACATCGAGCAAGATGTCTCCCAGGGACGAGCAGGGTGCTCGGGTCCTTAAAACCTCGACAAGGGTGAGTGTTGTTTCTCCCAGGGACGAGCAGGGTGCTCGGGTCCTTAAAACTTCAACAAGGGTGAATGTTATTTCTCCCAGGGACGAGCAAGGTGCTCGGGTCCTTGAAACCTTTATGAGGAGTATTGTTCTCCTTTCTCCGGTGCGCGTGCTGAGAGCACGGCACGTCTATGGAGATAAACTTTTAAAATACAAGGAAGAATGCTTTGTCCTCGCCTGGACATGGATGGAGCGGATCTATAGGCTGCTGTTCATGGAGAGGAACCTGTTTAAGCACCGCCATGGATTTGGTGCTTGGGGGGGTGATGTTATGTATTTAATATGTCCTTTCTGGTTTTTATCTTCCTGTATATTCGTTTATGTATTTAAGTACTGAGTTTTATGTATTATAAATAGTGTCGTCTTATGTAAATATATTTAGAGTAGAATTAGAACACACATGATCTAGTGTAGTATCATTCCTCCACGTCCTTCTTCCTCTCATCTCTCCCGGTCATCCTGGATCTCTCCTATTAGAAATAAGCTTGCGTCTCTCCCTCGTCAAGACGCAACACATTTGAAAATTGTAACACCTAATTTTGAAGGTGAGCCGGATATAATATGTGATCCACATAGAAGACGATTGAGTCTCCCTGAAAACTGGACGAATAGAAACAAGTCATCCTTGAGAGGAATAATTGACATAAAAACATTCACAGTCCAAGTCCAATTACAGATTTCTACTAGTCGTATTTTTACTCATGGCCCTGTAAGGACTTTGATAAGATGTTCAATGACACAGTTCATGGTTTTGTAGGTTGACCGTCTTTTATCAGTCTTAAGCAATTTGTAAAATTAAATGCAAAAGGGTTGATGGGTGGAGATGAAAAGTAGTTAGCGGTTGTACTGTTTGGACTTTCACGGAGGAAAAAAGGAGCTTAACCCAAAAACAAACAATGGAATCGTCATAGCTCATGGACAGCACACTCAGGGGTATTCTCTTGAACTTGATGCGTGTACGTTGCGCCCCGGTGATTCCTAGAGAAAGAAATATACTTTATGTATATGGATTTTACCAAAAAGATTCCCAGGTTAGATGGAGTAATTCTAATACTATAATGTATACTTATACTTAATCAGTGCAACTCCATCTAACCAGTTAAAATAACATAAAAAAAAAGAAAAAAAACCCCCAAAGCAATTGACTTTGCTCTGCTATACTCAAAAGCTCTTAATAATAGCAGACTGACGTCATATGAACCGATTGTTGGAGAAGAAGCGACGGGTATAATTTTGGCTGTGTCTGCGAGATATGTAGCCTTATGGCTGAAAATTACAACTGATACATGGTCGACAGACTCAGAAGTGATCAAGTTTATTCCATTTATTGGATCCAACAAAGGAAGAGTTTTTCACAGAATAATCAAGAATTTTAGGAAAAGCTTGTGATATAAGTTATCGTTTTAACTTTAGGTATTGCTCATAATTTGGATATTTAAGTAAATTTGTTCTGCATGTAGATTTATAGTAGATATGGTTATGCTCCGCAGCCATAAATTTAAATTACAATGTTTTTTTATGTATCTGTGCGTAATTGCTCTGGACTTACATATTATATTTATATGATCGTTTTTGTTTATATATATATTAATATGAAGAAACTGAATAAAAAAATGCCATAGATATCTACATATTGACCTAAAATTACAAAGAATTAACGGCAATCTTTTCATATAGTTTTGAACTTTGATAGAGAATAATTTATAAAATAAAATTTATTTATTAGAATAATATCACCATTGAACACAATTCTTAATAAGTAAATCCAACATATTGGAGACAATATTATATAAATCACTAGGGGAGGATCCTTACGTTACAGGTGAATACCTATTAAAAATTAATGAAACAAAAATAAATGAGCCAGAGAAAATGATATTGAAAGAGACTGATGGCGAAGAGATAAGGGGGAGACAGTGAGAAAGAGAAAGAGAGATATATATATAGAAAAAGAAAAGGGAATAGAAACTTATATTTCCGTCAGAAAAAAAAACACCTTCTAACTACCTAAAAGGCCTCAAAAAACATCATAAGAACATGCTTGGTTATTTTATACGTCTACAAACTTGATAAAGTTAAAACAGTTTTGAATTCCATGTGTGAGAGCACCAAAATATACTTATAAATATGATGTTGTAAAAAGAAATCCATAGAAAATCCATTATTTAAAAAAAAAATTATATCCTTGGTAATCCAAGCAATGCCACAATTTCCATTATTTACTTTAATTAGTTCGGCAAAGTTTAATAATTGTCTTTCCAGAGCGTGGTGCATCTTTGACATCAAAATTGACTAGGCAGAATCCCCAAAAACCAAAACTTACATAATTGGCTGTTACAACATCTGGACAGTAAACACTTTTTACATTTCAGCTGCGTATTTTTCACTGCTTGTGTCCACTCTAACGTGTACTCAACAATAATATGTCAAACAATCACAAAACTATCTTCAAAGTTTTTTTAACTAGAAATATTTTCTTTCTAACATCAGCTACTGTAAATCGCTTGCACTTATATAAAGTCAGATGTACCTTAGCAAAGCAATCTGTTTAAGGAATAATTGATTTCTTTTGATTACGCCTCTAATATTTGGCAGATGTATTTTGTGGTCTTTTACATTTCTCTGCGACAGATTAAATGCAAACAGTTCACTTTTTTTTTATTGAATCAGTTAAATAATCTACGTCAATTTGATGAAAATAAAAATGAGGAGAAATGTTGTAAAGGTCAGGTTTAGCTACATTTCAAGCAACATATATATGGAAACTCTTAGATTATTAATATCAAGAAGCAATATACTTTTTTTTCCCCGTAGATTGATACATACCAAAATAATCATAAAAATGAAATATTAGGGCATCAAATTTAAGATTCGTATGCTCAACGGCGTATGAAAATAGTAATTTGTGCCTTTATATACTTACTGCATAGTTTGTTATCTTTAAAGTACAAACTGTACATTTATTTTACAAATCAAATAATTTATGATAATATCTTATTTCCTGAGGATATATTGACTTTCTTAAGTAACTCATAAGATAATGGACAAATCCAATGTGTATCAGCATTATATTTGATATATTTTTCATTTTTTTCTAGATATAAAGCGTATTTAGAACTTCTTAGTATTAACTCATCTTTCAAATTATAATTATAATATACATTCGAGGATGGCTTGAAACGGCTTTTGGTCTGAACGTGAATATGGCAGCACTTGTAATAAAAGCTTGTTACATTTGTTATGGGAGTTATTACGTCAGAGTCGTTTGAATCAGTAAATATGAGTGTTTTTGTGATACTGGAACAAAGCGAGTATCAAGGTATCATTAAGTATTTGTTTTTGAATATGTAGCCTTTAAAACATTCAAATAATAGTAGACATAGAAAGCCTGTTGTGTTAAAGTTTGACACGTCTATTTCAATCCAACTTGGAGTACTTGAGCTAAAAAAGAGTGTCTCGTGAACGACTATTTTGCAGAGAAAAAAGGCGATTACTATGTATTTCGACTGGTTAAAGAGATGGAGACATCGTTGGGAGAAGTTTGTAGAGTTAAAAGGAGACTATATTGGAAAATAAAAGTTCAGGAAAAATTTATTATTTCTTTGTTAGGCCAGAAACTTTTTAGACCACCCTCGTATATAAATGAAGTTAACGATATACAGGGAGCGGGGATCAAATTGTCGCCAAAATATTTTTCTTCAGAAAACAACACAAAATATACATTTTTTAACTTTTTTATTGAAAATCAAAACTATGACGATCATATAGGTATAGAGTAGCCATTCATTTGATATAATCACCGTTGACATCAATAACGGCCTCTGAGCCGGCCACAGGCTCTTCTGACCATCTCATTGTCCATGTTGCCGAATACCTCCTTGATGGAGTCCATCAGGCTGGCCTTGGTGCTATGGGGATGTCTGTTGGTATGTCTCTCGACATACCAACAGACAAAATAGTCCAAAAGATTAAGGTTGGGAGAGTTAGGAGGCCACAAATACTTGGTTACGACGTCATAACAGTTCTCGGTTAACCCCTGTATGGAGATTTTGGACACATGGCAGGGTGCTGAGTCCTGTTGCCACACCCAGGACAGCCCAGATCCTTCGCCATGACCTTCATGGACCTGGTAGGGTCATCCTCAATCATCTTCTTCACCTTGTCGACAAAGTCGGTGTCCCTGACCTTCCTGTCGGCGCCCTCCTCCTTGGGTGCCCTCTTTATGGTGGCATCAACATCCCAGGTGTCCTCTAGCTTCTTACGGATAAGCTGAACAGTCCGTAAATTCACTCTTAAGGTTGAAGCAATCGTTGAATTGGAGATTTCACCTCCATTATTAACCAATGCCATGACTACAGCGGACCTCGAAAGCTCCTCGTTCCACTTATAGCTCTTTATCTCCTCATATGATGAGGGCATGATGCTAACTGAACTACGTATTGTCAGCTGACAAGACAGCTTTCCTATTTAGTAACCGGTTTTTTATTTCATAATGTCGTCTTCAAGTTATCAAGGTTTAAAGTAGGCGACAATTTGATCCCCGCTCCCTGTATCACTAATCCATATTTCATCAAAATGCTAATTTCTTCATCTTGAAGACCTCAAAACTCAGAATTGGATTATGTTACAGTCATAGGAAAATATCAATACTATCCTTAATTAATTTATTTCTTTAATATACATCAATTGAGTGTTATTTTGTTGTGTTTCAAATGGTTTATCGACTGTATGTCCGTTCGACAAAATGTACATTCGGCAAATTTTCCTTCTACAAAAATGTTTCTTGTCTATAGTTCACTGACGATATATGTTAATATCACTTTAATTAATCTGATGGAGTCGTACTTATTATGTATAAGTCTTTATTTAGGACTAAAGACTGTATTGCCGTCCAGTAGAGTCCAGTCCGCTCTAGTTCAGAACCAGGATATCAGTCCTAAAACTTATAAAGTTGATGACATCTCTCAACTTTTTTTTTTTTTTAATCAGTTCTAGTACTGACAGTCCAAGGACCGATAGTCTTAAAGACAAGTCCCAACGATAATTAAAATATAATTATGTCATGTTCATAATGCGTCTAAAAAGGTGAAAAAAAGAAGAAGAAAGAAGATTGATATGAACAAGATAGTGCTAGCATATAGAAAGATAATAATAACTTTGTTAAAATGTCTTTGTCTGTAGTAACGTTTTTGTCATATTGTCTCATTTTTCAATTAGTTTCGATTGTTTTGTTTTTTGTCTTTTTCTTGTTGCATATATTTTCTCGCCAATAACAAATATTCATTTGTTATTGCATTTCTATAACAAAAGACATAATTTTGTACTTTTTTTTTTCTGTTGCTACTTTCTAAGGTAGTAGTGGTTGGAGCTCTATTGATATTTTATAAAAAGACATTACAGAGTGAGGAGCCAAAACTTGCAGTAGCATCTAGTTAAGATTTAATTGCTGTTTTATTTTTATTTAAGATGTTTCCTAACGCAACCAAGCAACAGTTGAAACGCAAATATACAAATTTTGTTTGTATCTCTTGTCTCTAATTATAAAAATATCAGATCAAAAAACAATGCGTGTGCGATCTTTTCCGTGTGCTGTCAAGCAGTACCAAGGAGGCTGCTGCAAAGACAATCGTCATCAACATTCGAAGTACCTACAATATCAAGCAGTCTATAATTTCCCCACACAACCGAGATGAAAAACAAAACTTTTACATCAACAATATGGCTGACTTCTAATTTTATTCGGATCTAATGAACTGATTCTGTTCTACATGAAAAAAATCGAAAATTGAGTTGCTCATTTTGTTGAAAGAAAATTCTACACAATATGTTTTTTGGTTTTAACTTATTTATATATGTTTCTATGAACCGACCGATTCTCATACTTATTATAATCAATATTACTATTCATTTTTTTAAAAATAAAGCATACATTAAAATTGAAGTTTTTGAATTTTTTTATTCTCTAGATTTAATCAAAAATAATAGCAGGTAGAAATATGTTAAACATTAAACTACTCAAAAAGTTGACCTAATACAAAAATAGGAAACGTGGATTCTTGATTAAAAACTCAAATACTATTAGACGGAAACATATAATCTGAGACTTTGTTTTTGTTTATCAATTCAATGGTCTTTTTTGAGCTTAATGTAATAACTTCCTTAATCTCAATTTTTTTTATTTTGTGCTAGAATGACCAAAAACTAAAAATGTTGTATTATATACATCAACAAGTGAATCAAAATCAAAACGATATTTTTACAAAACTAGGCCTTTAGAATCAAATACATTTTTTTTCAAATGAACCTCTATTTGTTTAAAACATCAATTGAACTCTTTTGGCTTAAAATCATTGAAAAAATAGACATCGTTCATTTAAAGCAAAAAAAATTACCTTAGGATATGTTGGTTTTTTATCCAAATAAACTGCATTTTTTGACGAATAAATGATCACTTATAAAATATGAACGTACATTTACAATCAATGAAATGTTTTATAAATAATAAAATAATGTTCGTGTGCATTACAAACTTTTTTTTTTGACTCAAAGATTGCCTCAAACTTATTAAAATGGGTAAAAATATTCTATAAAAACTCACATGGAAAATCTCAAAAACTATACTTCTGACAAAAAACTCTTTACAGATTCATAATCAACGCGTCAAGTACAATTGAAATTGAATATATAATTTAAAATACTTTTTTTTAACTTGTGTTAGTTAACATCTCATTACATCAAATGTCATCCAACCTCCACAATATCTCCGTGCATGAATAACAAAATAAATTAAATAATAAATTATTCTTCTATTTCATGGAATGAAAAATTCTAAAATTATCATAACTATAATATAATTACTTAAATGAATAGATTTATTATTTCATTATGCATATACATTGTGGGGGAATCCAATTAGAAATATTTATCCCTACTTCCTTTGACAGGCTGATTCTCATCAGCCCCAAGAGTTAGATCAATAATTCTTTTTGAAAGAGATTAACAGTAATTACAAAATTTATTTGTCAAAATGCGTGCTCTATGCAGCCAAGAATACCTCTACACGACACCTGATTACCTTGCATGACAAAATCTGGGCATATATTGAACCACTCCCTCTTAACTGTAGCTTCGAGATCTGCCACATTTTGGTGAGATGTGGCACAAGCCTTCCTCTCGTCAAAAGGTCAGGTGATGAAGAAGGCAACATTTCCCATTTTCAGATTCCCCCCAAGTTTTTCTTGCCAATTTTGAATCAATGATCCTTTTTTCCAACCTTTTCTCCCTAACTTTGATGGTCAAGGGCTGACGGGGCCAGCAGAGAAGATCCTTTAGAACCAATCGGATCGTTTTATGATCAACTTAAAGTGTGTTGTTAGTTTGCCCTCCATTTTCACTAATGAACCTGACAGAAACTCATCAGTGTATATTTTTTTCTAACCACCACAACCAGACTTCTTGTTATAGATTTATACACATTCAAACTTACTCATAGTAGCCACAAGCATCTTGTAACTGGGAAGGATTTGGCAAATATCTACAGTTGAGAGTTGTGCGTCAAGAAGATCTTGGACTCCCTCTTGAACTGAGTTGTCCATAGATAGAAATTTTTTGAGATATCATAATTGTCAAGTGTGAACTACGTAACAGCCTGATACCATAAAAAAATTACAAACGTTGAACAATAGGTTCTAGAAAAAGTAATTTCGTATTTTCACTTTATTTCAATGTTTTATAAGAAGTGCTACAATCATCCGATTTAAGTCAAGTATGCCCTGTTCTGGTCTATAACTTGCTGTCAACAAGAATGCAACTTCATGAAGCCCTTCTGGTAGAAGCCCTTGTCCCTATTGGTAAAAAACTTGGACGAACAATTTTCAAATGCCTCTAATCAGACCAAATCTATAAGCCTAACCTCATTCGCCATACTTAGAAACATGTGGTAGTCACTTGGTGCCAGGTCCGGACTGTAAGGTGGATTCATAAGAACTTTGCATCCGAGCTACCAGAGATTCTGGCGCGTCATCAAAGATGTGTACGGCCTGGTGTTGTCTTGATGAAGTCTTGTTGTCTCCTATTGACAGGTCACTTCTGTTATACCGGCAGCTTCAAACGATCGAGTTGTTCACAGTAGATGAAAAAATTGAGAGGAAAAGAATCACTCGAACCATTGGCGTGCAATACGAACCGAAAAAGTATTGCCCTTGTATACACCTTAAATTTTCTTGGTCGTTTTCGACTTTCTGCTATTAAAGTATAAAATATGGTGAATTTCTTCCTTTGAGATCTCCATACTCGACGCACGATAATTTACAACTGAACCAACCAAGTGCAATACTATCCAATAAACACTTGTAGTACACATTCACTCCTTTACAAAGCCTTATTGTATGTTCAGATGTTACCAATAATGAACAACATATACTTAGTTTTTTAAAAAAAAGAGTACTTTTTCCTCAGCCTCATATACAAGTAATAAAATTAAAGGTTTTGTTTTGCTTAACCACACTTTCAAACTTTTCAAAACTTTGGTGGAGGTTGACCCCATCCTCAAGAGACTCGCGGTGTCACTGGGTCCCACACAACTCAGCCAATTCAATTGTTATAAAAACGTTAGAGGAAGGGAATCGATATCTAAAGAACTAACATGAAATTATTGGTTCACCACTAATTGGATTATGGGGTGAGGGAAAATACAATTCTATACAAATGTTTACCAATGAAATATAAATATACTTAACTTAACAAAATTAGTATAGTATTATGTACCTTCTTTGTAATAATTGAATTACAAAAGTGATGTGATGTCATAGAGAATGCGAGGAGAGTACTCGTATTCAATATGTTAAATAATCCTTGGTTATGATACCATGATTTATTGGGGTATTGTATCATTAATAAAACTAACCTTATAAACTCTTATTGTAACCTCTTCAAAATTAGAAAATTATGTCTATGGAATAATAGGAATATTCTGAAACACTAAGGATATCATATTTCAAACACTTAAAAATAAGCTCCATCCTAATATTGTACATGGTTTAATATTAAAAGGAAATATGTATTTTAACAAGAAGAGGTTTCCAAGCAAAAGGTATTGATTCAGCCTTTTTTTCAAAAAAGGCTTGCTAAAAAGTATGTTCGACCAAGTATACTTGTAATGATCATAATACAGTTTGCCTAAGCCTAATGACGTACCACGTCATTTAGAGCTACATAAATCCATCATTACTTGGAATCGATGTTGCTTTATGAACAAGATGAAGAAGATTTCATGTATAATAAATGACTTGTTCAATTTGGAAATAAAAGTCAAGTATAATAAAATCTTAGCTCATCCTTTTAATAATTTATCTATCCAGGGTAGATATTTTAAATCTGGAAAATTGAAGGATAATATATATTTTATATATTACAATTGATTTACAAAAGTTCATTCAGCAATTCACTAATCTTGTCATATTACATGACGGGGTTCGTAGTGAAATCACTCACTCAAACCAACTACCTCCATCTTCAACCACAGCCTCCAGTCTGATCCTGAACATGGCACAGGCCTAGATAAGGAACTCGTTGCCCATGTTGACAACTGCCTCGATAATGGAAGACCAAAAGGAGTCAACATTGTTATGTGCATGTTTATTGGACTCTTGCTCCAAGACGTACATAGTAGTCCAAGGGGTTCAAATCCGGCGAGTCAGAAGCCATAATATGTACATTTATTTTTATCGTTTATTACATTAATTTATTGCCTGTTATTAATCAAAAAAATAATTATGAATCTTCCTTGAAAGTGTTCCCTACCCAAAGAACCTTGATTTGGGCAGCTTTGTTTACTCAATAGTTACATTGGGCGTGAGCCCTGCATAGAGGCCCACAATAATAGCCACAAGACGTCTATATTCGGGATTTATTTCAAGGACTTTATATTTTTTCACTAAATCTGATAAGCACACTCTTTTATAAATATAGATCACAGGGGTGCCAAGATATTGAAGTCTAAATTTGTTCAAGATTTAAAATCCCCACGCTGTATATATATTAATTGAGAATATATTTCTTCTCCTTACGTATATTACTTATTTCTATAAAACCATCTTCCATTTTTCTAAAAATATTTTTTCTTTTTAATTAATACTAAATCATTTTAAATGGCTCCTATAACATTTATTAATGAATATATATTTGAGTAATAAACGATTAAATTATATTTTCTTCATCTTGCACAAGTTATTAAATGTGTATTTCAACCTTTTGATAATAGATAGATGGACAAATTATGTCTATAGGTAGACCAATAACGATAAATTAAATTGAAAATCTCTAAAAATATATATTATGCGAATAAAATATGACATGAAAAAGAGATTAGATAAAAATAAAACTTCACAGGGTGGTTGTTCAGAATTAGAGTTCCATGAACTTATATCGTATGTAAAAATTTATTTTCGCTAGTCAGAACAATTATGATTAGGATTTGTGGGGGAAGATAATCCAATGTAAATGAAATAGAAAAATAGAGCAAGGACAATTTGAGCATATATGAGGCATAGCCTTTTGGGTGGTCTGTTCACTTGATCTTAACCCTCTTAAATTTGTCAAATATACGAAAAAACATGCAAGGAATAACTGACATGTTCTCATAGATATAACTATTATGTTCTAAACTATTTTAATTAATATATTTATAATAATGTTAAATATTATATTTAATACGAGTTGCTGTTGCGCCCTTATGATATTTACAGGCATTATTTTGCCAATTCTGCCCTCCCCCTGTCTTTAACACTAGAACGACGAAGTTATCATTTTGGATGACCATTTGGGATTCAATTAAGTGTTGTAAAAAACTTCTTAACTATATTTGTTCAAAATTTCTTGAATTCTTTTAATTCATTTTATTAATCACAAAAAACAAAATTAAAATTAATGATCGTTTCCTTGATATGGTGAACACTACCTAAACCGACGTGGGTATCATATTTGATATACGCTCATTTCAAATAATGTTTTGTCGTACAATTGTGTATGAATAGGCTCAAGCAAGGTCTGCTATGAATTGACAACTTTAGAAAGAAATTGTGTTCCTTCCTTATATAAATATGAACATGGATTATGCTGAACAAGCATTTCTGATTCAATTTGTTATTGTGCAAGGATGTTGAAGAAAAGAATATTCATTGAAGAAATAAGACATTATCTTGTGTCTACATCGTGATCCAATTCTGAGGATTTCAAATTGGAACAAGGGAATAATATATCCAACCATCTCAATCAAGTTTTTCTGGTTACTATTCTGAAGTTTTGACAAGCCTTTCGATGATAAATTTTTGATTATGAGGGAAGTCCAGGCTCTATCATCATTTGCAAAACGTAACATCCTTACAGATGTAAATATTAAAAAAATATATGCGTATCATTTTTGATATCCCCCGTTGTTTAAGGGGTCGTTACTATCCGTCGTTCTAGTGTTAAAAATATTACAGATTCTTCCTATAAACTTTAGATTTTTCTACTTAAGCAGTATATAATCCACATCGTTTACAGGGTTGATCTAATTTAGTGGTACACATTTTATATTTGTCGAGAGTAAAATCTAAAGGAGAGGTTCTGTGAGGATATAAATCATCTGAAAAACCCCTCTCTTCCACACACACTAGTGTCCCTCTGAGTGTCAATCTATCTATTGGAACTATATAGTTTTCTTCTGAGAATCCTTTCTGTTGCATATGCCATTTAAACAGATTTGTAGTTAAATAAAATATGATATCATATTTAGATGATGGAAAACAAAGATAATAAAATATATTTTCAGATTAATGGAAGTCTAATAAAATCTATACAAAATAGGCCCAGACAAAATTTGTGTACTAGGAGGAAGAAAATAAATTAAAAATAACCTTTCTTATATGTAAGGCTTGTGATGTACCTTCATATTTACTTAATAATAAAAATTGCTTACAAAAATATCCAATGTAAAAATTTTAAATAATTTATCATATAAGTTGGTAGAAATATCTTTTTGTTTATGCCAAATTATTACAAATTATATGAAATTATATCTATAATTATTAATTATTTGGCAAATAGAATATGAAATAAGAATACACAAATATATAACAAAATATAAAATGAATAACATAGCTTAGATTTTTAACGATAAAAACAATTAAAGAGAAACAAGTTTCCCATAGTTTTATCAGCCAATGGTATGTGCTATATTTTTAATTAACTTAAATAATGTTAATATAATCCTAGACAACATTCAGCGAAAAATGCATGCAGATCTCTCCTAGGTTTGAAGGAGAAGAAGAAATATACCACGTTCGTAAATTTTGTGTTTCCAAAACTTAGTTTATCAATCTATTTTCACTCCTACAATTAAGGATAGATATTAAATGAACACACATTTTAATTTTAATTGGGTGAGCTGTTGAGGTTTGAAGATTAAAATATGTACATTTAAAAAAATATTTTGTCTAATTACGTATATGGCCTCAGTGTTCACGCAAGATAAATGTTTTAAAGCACCTTCATTGATAAATAATTCATTTTAGTACACACAAAAAAGGTAAAGATAAAATCCCACGAGTATCAAAGATTTAATTACAGCAAGAAATATTGTCCACATAATTAACAAACGAATATGTAACATAAAAAAATGGGGTCTTATCAGGGATGCACAAACCAAAAATAAAGGTGCTCCAACAATAAATCTAAAGAATTTTTGAGAGGAGAGTTGCTTTGCTGTCACGACGTTTTATTAGATCGGCTGCAAGCAACTGTGAGAGGAAGGAATAGCCAGAACCCTTTGAAAGGGTGAGACAAAGTATTTATTGGGATATTTGTGTTTGAAGTCAATGAGTAGCCAGAGGACAATTGTCATAAAAGACAACTTGAGACATTAACAAACAGGAAGAATGTGTTATTTTTCTATTTTGTGCAGTTCCTGTTCAGGGTGGTATAAAATGTATAATTTACAGCATGTATATGATCCACCTGTATATCAAAATAACATGATCACCCTGTCACTTTTTTAATATTTGGGAGAAAATCAGCTTAGCTGCTATGAAGTTTTATTAGAGGATCTGGAAGCAGCTGTGATATAATAACCACACAAATCCCACTCCGTTTATAGCAAGTACAGAAAGGATGAAATTACTCCAATGTCGATCCTCAATTCTACTTTGAGTCAAAGAAAGACTTCCACGTATATCTCCCGCGTAAACCTCTTTCTTACGCTCTGTCTTTTAAGAGCCCACACACCAATTATCCTTCCAGGATTAAATAATAATAATAACAACAGCTGGGGAAAATAAAAAAAATCAATTTCCCACTTTCTAGGAATTATTTCATATATCTCTTGGTCTCATTCATGTCAGGGCGTAATTTACCTTCATATTCGATTGATCAATTCATGTAATTTAGATAATTTCATAGGAAATATTTAACACTTAAATTAACAAAGAAATGATTATTTTTCTTTTCAAGATTCTTTACTAAGAATGGTCCTCATCATGTTTTGCAGGCTTATATAAGTAAAAAATAAATAAATAAAGCATAACCTGGTCGTGATTTCATTTTTGACTTTCCATATATTCTGGATCACCCTGTAAAGTCTTAGATTAAAATAATTTTTGTTAATATCTTTCTACACAGTCCATCTCGTAAATTAATAATACTTAGGTTGAATGGGGTTGTTCATACATGAGATGTACGGTTCACAGCTCTAATTTATATTGAGAAAACTGCATCATACATTCATGATCTTCAGATCTCAACAATTCTTCCTTTTGAAATGGGGAAGTTCTATGACACCCTAATACTGCGTAATGGTACAAATGATGCTACAAAATTCCGTATCAATAGCATTTTAACTTGCTCGGTAATTAGCTTAAAACTAAACAGGGAGTTAACTGGACTGGTGCTTTAGTTAATGTGTTTTTTTTATTATTATTGATGCGCTTCATTTTTTAAAATTTTAAATCAATAATTCTTAATATTCCCTCTAGAATACACAATTTGTATGAAAATTTTGTGTTTTTATTTTCATAATGCCTCTTTGATATAAATTTTTGAAACATCTTATATAAAGCAATGTCATTAAACTTTAATGATTATTTATGTATATTTATTTATATAATTGCCCTGCACTTATAAAAAAACAATGAATAATAATAATAAAAAAACCCAGTAATTTTTGTGCTTTAGCCAGTAATTTGATTCAATTTGGAGGTCAGTACAGTGTTTTTAATTGTTTGAAAATCTGACATATTTCGTTGGCCTGTAACTTGTTTTTCTTCACAATAAAAAATAAGGAATGCATTCTTATGTATCATTTGAGAAAATGAACATTAATGAAACTCTAGAAATTCAACAATATAACCTTGAAATTAAAGCTTCTAAATTTCTTTTACCAATAGAGAATGTCGTTAAAAAGGTCATTTTCTAATAGCTATATAGGGTCATAAAACACAGTTTTAGGACTAAAACTTTACAAAAATATATTTTTATTAAAATACAACAGATGATTGAATTAACAGGTTACCCAAAATACATACGCTAAAATAAAAATTTAGACAAGTTTGACTTTTCTTTGTAGGCTTTGACCTTTTTTTTAGCCCCTAAAAATGTACTTTATTAATTTAAAATATTATTTAACAATTGCTTTGAGCATAAATTGGCTTTTATGACAACAACATTCGCGAATTTTTTCAAATCACTTTGATAATAGATGAAAAAAATACACATTCATGGATAAAAAAATGTAATTGGGTAGGTGATTTTTGTCCCACACCAAAGTACTATCAAAATAGGTAGTCATTAGAAAACTTCGGCTATAATCTAATTGGCTTTTGAAACTTTTTCCAAAAGATTTAATTCTTTTGTGAACTATTGTGGATTTTTTTTCTAAAAATTTTTTTTTTTGTGAGTGGCTTTGGGCTTTTGAAATTTTTCTCACAAATAATTTGTAATTTTTGAGAATAACTACCATGTGGTATGATCGTATGTGTAAATGAATAAAACAAAATTATTGAATTGTAAACTACTATATTATATACATATATTATGACTGGTTTGTACACCAAATTGAATACTACTACTGAGAGGTTAGGAATAAATTATGCTAGAATACATTAAATTGATAGTTTCATCACCCACCCCTCCGCCTTTGATACGAAATCACGGATGTCTGGAGTATCCCTGAGATTGAATCTATTGAGCTTGATATAATTTAGTTGTTTTTCTGGTTCGAGTAATTCTGAGTTGAGTAATTTGTTCGACAATTATTTTCGTAAATCATCCATTGGTACAATTTCTTTCAGAAATTGTCATCAGAATTTTTTTGTTTCTGCTGAGGCATCTTCCAGAGGGAAATAGTAAATAATGCCTTTGGCATTAGAGTTCTAACGACTTGAGCGAATGCATCTCACTTCTTGGTTAGTGGGTCTTGGACTATGACGTGAGAACAAGTAGGAATTTTACAGCGAGTTTGTGTACATCTATCATTGCAAAACTTTCGCCGTGATTTAAATTTTAGACGTCATTCGTCTGCTTCCTTTCATTGAAAATACCATTATTTGTCAAAAGATTTCCAATGGGCAGGTACTTGAGATCTTAAAGTTGAACGAATAGACGTTGAACATGAGATAAATCATCATTTGATAGAAGAATTTTGAATTCAAACATTGCTGAGTAAGTTCATGCCTCAGCATTTTTATTAAAAATGGCTAAAACTGGAGGAGATGTAAGAATTTTCTTAGTTGTTTCCAAAGCTTTGCTATGCTCAAATAACAATTGGAATTCATTCTTGACCTCGAGGAAATCACAGGTGAGTTATATTTAGATATATGTATGTTTAGAGAGTTCATGGGAAAATTTACCATTTTAATTTGCTAATCCCATGAACGACCTAATATTGGTACGAGTTGTCGGAATAAGGAAATAAGCTATCCCTGAACTTCCTTAAAACTGCTTTGATTGGGTTTTCGGAAATTTCATATCCAACAAAATTGATATACTTAGTAGATAAAACTGATTTAGACTTATATAATGTTAATCCATGTTTCAAATATCTTTCTCACTTTTCACAAACTAAGGTAACAAGTTCATTGAGAATGGCTTGTCCCATTCCCATATGATTGACTACCTTGTTAGAGGGTAATCCATCAATGCCGATATCTCCTCTATATGAGAAGGAATCTTCTGTAGTAATTTGTATATTCTGTAAGAAGTAATGAATATTGCTAATTCTTGGAAATCTGAATGTAGAGGTATCTGTCAAATTAATCTATTTTTGCAAATTAACAATGTACTTTACTAAATTCAGAAATAGCGTTTTAAATTTTAGTAAAAAAGATTACACATTTTTTGACCAGTTCAGAAAATTTAGAGTCTTATTTTTGTATGACGTTATAAGTACCAGTTCAAATATTAATTGAGTAAATTACCATTTTAACTCCATCAATAACCAATCACCATTATGTTTCCTGTATATCGAACAACACAAATATGTAGGTTATTTATGTAGATAAGGATAGTTCTAAATACGTTAAATCTTGAATAAATAAACAATTACTTTCTAGTTATTGATGCCATTATTGTAACCTATGGTCAGACAATAAAGAATATTTTTATTATTACTTCTCTGCTCATACTATCAAAAATATTATTGAAATATAGAAAAATAATTTATGAATCAGATAAGTAAATAAGTTGTACTCAAGTATCAGATGTTTTTTTTTGTTTTTTTGTATGTAAAAATCTAGGCATTTCCATATACTTCAATAATAAAAGTCTACAATACACAGAATAGCTCTTTATCAATTACTTCATTAGACTCTGAGTAGATTGAGTACCAGTAATTCGACATTAATGGAACATACATTAATGCAAAGCCTTGTTTATCAAATACATATAACTTAAAGAGGACAACCTCTCTTTATCAACCAACAAGATTTAAAAAAAAAAATACCCTATATATATCATCCGACTTTAATAAAAACCTATGCTAAATGAAAACTGAATAAAAAAATCATAGAAGTCAGCCTCGGAATGGGAGGAGTCTTTATGACAGTCTCTGCTGGTATACTACGGGCTTCCTCCGGGATCCTGGACATCAGATCAGATCTTGTTTTGCAAGAGGTTTATTTGGTGTGTCATTCAACTGCGTTCCACACAAAGAAGTCTATGGGATTGAGTTACGGCGAGCTTAGAGGCCGAAAAGTGGGTCCAACAGAGAAAAAAATCCAAGAACCAGTTCAACATTTTCTTGCACTGTCATACGAAGCCAAGACGAATGACCTCCTAGCTGGAACTACCTTAACTCGGAACTTGACATGAGATTTAACATTGTCTCGTCTCGTGCCAACTGTTGACTAATTCATTTTTATAACTCACATTAAACACTTTTGGCTAGCTGTCAAAACAACAAACACCTTCCTAACTGTGCATGCAGTCAAAGTTCACTATTAAACACCGGCGGCACCCTGTACAGTTCCATAATTTACCTCTCATCGTTTTTTCGAAGAAGTTTTGCCTTTCATATAATTTTTCTTGGAAATGATTTTCCAAGAACGCACGTTCTTTATTATGTCGTATTCTTGTCCATAATAATCATATTTACTACTCTTTGGAAGAACTTGTTCTTGATTATATGTTTTGCAAAAATTAATTCCTATATATTGAATTAATAGGGTGGATATAAAGGACTTCTCGAAGACCCGCATAGTTCACAAAGTTGTAACTTCTAAAAAGAAAAAAAATACATTAAAAAATAATATCCAATATATTTGGTGACTTTAAACGCAAGTCTCAAAATATTGATGTTAAAATATAAGTTGAGAGTATTTAGTCCTTCAACTTTTTAGCTAGTTAATCTTCAGACAAATCAATTTATAATATTTCAATTTTTACTCCGATACTCGAGTTGAACTCATTTCTACATCCCACATAAGAATTTCTTTATTGACTCTTTTAAAATGGTGTACTACAGTATTATTAAAACTTCTTTTTCTGTCAGTCTGTTTTTTTTTCTTCAACAATTGCAATCGGGGGCGTACGTCCATGGGACCTTTCGTATAAAAGGATGCAAAATCAAAACCATAGTGAGCCTGAGCCCCAGCTGATTCATCCCCAGTGAAGCGAAAATGAAGAACAACATTATACACTTCAATAGGCTTTAGTTAACGTTGTTGAAAGCACGATTATTATCTCATTCTGTTAAAGAAACCAAAAAAAAAAAAAAATTAACCTCTGGTCGAAGAGTTTAGAATTCCCTTTTTTTACAGCTTCGTTTACATTTTTCTATCCTCACAAAAGAGCCTTGGTATACGACATTCCATATATTTTCTTTAGATTAGATAGTATTTCAGGAGGACGATCAGTTAGATTTTAATTCATAATTCTATCAGGTTTCCTCTTTTCAGGTAAACACTTTATCTATATACAAGGCAAGATGTGTTCCCTTGAGATTGGGAGGAACACAGACAAAAGGCGAAAAAAACATTACTCATGATCCCCTGAGGATGAATTTAGGGGTTAAATCCATCAAATAGAACAAATTCTGGACTCCAAAATAGGTATACTATTTTAACATGATCTTTCCTTTTCGAAATGCTCTACGTTTCCTAAAAAATAAACTTTTTCAACACTATTAGAAGAAAAACATACAATTTTCAAAAGAAATGACATATTCACACCATCTACTAAAATTGTTACAGAAGAAAATAAATAACCATCCCAATTCTAAATTTTAATGGACTGTATTTTCCTCACTACACCTTGAAAGGATTATGGGAGGCTTTTACAATTCAGTCCTACATGCTTTCGTGGAGTGCAAAGTGGTATAACATATGTTATGTATAATATTTAAAGGCCTCTTTTTGTTCAGAATTTCTCTACAAAGGAGTTCCAGGACAGAAACCTGGTCCGTAATCTATGCATTAATAAGTTACATAGCACTTATATCAAGTGGACTTATTTCTTGCAATGAGTTGCTATTCGGGAAATTAGGAAAGTTGTCATAGGATCAGCAATTCTTCTTTACCTTGTGAGAGAACTTATTTGGAGTGAACCTTCACCTCAGATTTGGTTCGATATTCTCCTTCTTTGTTGGTTCAATATTATCATCATTCTGGGACAGAAAAGAATGGCAGAAGAACCATCTGTTGGGCCTTTTTTATTATTACTATGAATGTTCCTTAAAATTAGTTTTTAGTTATGGCTAAGTTGTGAATATTTCTGGGTTGTATGTGTATTTACAATAATAATAATAACTTGTACGTGTTTTTTCAGCTCTCTCGATGTTAACATATTTTGAGCAATCGTATGTGAAAATTGTTTTTCAATGTTGCATGTTGCAAAGAATAATTTTAAACTGGAATATGATATTTATTTCCAAATTTCCCCATATTTTTTGAGTACTTTATGATGTAATCTACGAGTATGTTTGTTATATATTTTTATGAAAAAAATATACATTGCTTGTGCCAAAACAATTTATCACTTTTAAATTTTATAAATCCAAAAGAGCAACAAGACTACCAAGAAACTTGAGTTCAAAATATATTTTAAAGAAAAAGTATCGATATTCAATATTTTTAATTTATTTACTTTTTGAAAACTCCATCCTTTTTTTTATTGGACAATCAAACCTTCCATCATTAGAGGCTTTTATTTTTGAAGAGAAAGGATTCAAGAAATTAAATACATTTTAAAGTTTCTTGAATTTTTTAAAAATTATAATGTGTTTTCACTTCATAGTTATGAATTTTTGAGACATGAACAATAAAATTTTATAGAAATAAAAGTTTGGATTCTAAAACAACTTTAAAAAAAATGTTTTTAAAAAAATTAAAATTTTTGTCAAAAATCAAGTTCGAAATCTCATAGATATTTTAATTAGTTACTATTGTGATTAAGAAAATGTTAATGCCTTTTATTCAAAAAAATAAATAAATAAAAAAAAGCTATTTAGACAGTTTTCGGATTAAATTAAAAACCAATAAAGAAATAAAAGAATTGAGTTTGTCATAATTTATAGCCCACAAAATGAGCGTAACTCATTAATATTTAGAATTTCCTTATAAATGAAATGTTATAAATTCGAAAGAAGTATGGTTTGATACAAATGTAACAAATTGACATGGGATATAACTTAAATAACACTTTTAAACGGAGCTATTTAAAAAAAAATAATTGAAATCAACAGTAGTCATTCCCTAGAATGGAGATAAAAAGTCAACAAAAACAATATATGAGTAAATTATAAATGACATTAAAAATATAAACATTGATATACAAATGAATTTAAATTTTAATATCAAACAATAAATGTTTATATTTTATTTTTGCAAATTGGAAAAATTTGCTTTTATAATGGAGAAGTTTTTTGATCAGTGAGTACTATTAACGATACACGTTCATCATCTTCTTGATAGTTATTAACCACATTGAATAGGAAGAAACTATTTTGGAAGGACAACATGACTAATATTTACTACAGACTAAATGTAGATCTACACACCTTATATTTAAAAAAAAGTACATTTGACTAAAATGTATTTTATAAAAAAAATTACATTTAAACAAGAGTAGTTGATTTTACCTGAAAAAGAATATGAATACCTTATTTCATTTTTTATATTTTATTGAAACTTTAAGATCATTTATTAAGAGTGTATTACTACACTTTTAATTTTATAAGCATTCCTTAAACATTGAGTTCTTGTTGACTTTTTGAGGGTCAAACTTTGTATGGGGTTCCTCAAAAATGGCCAAAATATTTTCTTGAAACTCTCAAAGAAGTTCAATATAGACTTTAAAGAAAGTTAATCCTGTTTTTACATGCGTGCGTATGAATATAGAGATATTTGTAAATTTGATTTTTGGAGTGAATCTCTACAAAGTAATAAAAAAAGACGAATATTATTTATCTAAACATTGAATTATGAAGGTATTAACTAATAAATGGTTTAATTTGGAACAATATTTTTGTGAATAAACTTTGCATATAGAGGAAATTTGATGTCTGTAAATACTATGGAAGGGGAAATTGGCCAAGATAATAATCTGTGAATGTTTATGCCAAAAAAATACTAATTTTAAAGAAAACCCTGCATAATCTAACATGTTCACTTTTATCAAATATGAATAAATGTAACCAAGTAATTGTTCAGAAAATCAGGCGTTTGTATATTCAATTTTAATGCTTTAAAAGATGAAATTTCTACTTAATTATTTTCATATGAGTAATGTCAACCGTCAAATCTTTTCACTTATAACTAGGGCTGTATATAATATGACTCACCGCTATGGTAAATAAAAGAAACGGAAAAGGAACGTGATAATCCTGACAATTTGAAGAATATTTGGGAGGTGAGCAGCTTAGTTGTCATAATGTTTTATTGTCTCGAGAGGAAGGTGAAAAAACACAAATTCCCTCTTTATATAGCACAGACATATAGACTGGATTTACTCCGATGCCAATACTCAATTTTACTCCAAGTTCAACAAGAACTTACACATACAACTCCCGAGGAGCAAACCCACATAGTTACTCTTTCATGAGTACACACACTAGTTATTACTTTTATAGATAGAAGTTCCCTTATTAAGAATTCAATGACAGCGATAATAGCTTTGGAAAAATTAAAAAAAATAATTAATAACGAACAATAATTTATATGTAAGCACCACTCCGGACAGTGATATTATTTAAATTAAACATAAATAAACTTAAATATGAAATACTAATGATTAATAAATAAACGGACTATCTATTAAAGGTAAAATCGTGTTAAATTTGTATATGGCTTACGTATATGAGTCATTTTAGACCCACAAAATTCCTGAATCCTGATATTATATGTATATTTATCTTTCAAATCATCATATATTGGAATAGGGTCGTCATATTCAAACTTTTGATCAATTGTTAATAATCCTCCTAATGATCTAATAACAAGTGGTAGTACTTAGCTTTCATCATTAAGGGGGGGGGGATTATTAATACCGTAACAGGGGTGTCCGCAAGATTATATTTTGGGAAGGCTTGGTTTTTGAAAAATTTCTTCGACTTGCTGGGATCCTCATTTATATTCTTCTCCAAACTTGACTTTATAAATCCCTCTTTAAATTATGATCTCCACTTCCTGACATTCTGGAGAGGTCTTCTCCATTTTTTTATCATCTTGGATAACTTAAAAGCCATGCTCCGAGAACACTTAATAATGCCCGTAATCTTCAGCACATCACCTCTAGCATCTAGGAGATTTGAGATGCCCTTCCTTTTTGCTTGTTGCTCGCTCATGATGATGATATGACTAAATAATTAGTATAGTTTGTTTATGTAAAAAGAACAGCGAAAATAGAATATCAAAAAGTAATCACTAAACCTTTTCACAGTAATGAGAAAATAAACATTAATTAACAGTCCATGTTTTGCTGCCTCACCCTGATTTAATTTTACATTCTTTAAACAATTTACAGCAAAGATAGGCGGAAATAAGTACTTCGGAGAGAAAAGTTAACGTCACGACGACCTATTGAATAATGAAAAAAAAGAAGAAGAAAGAGCACACGAAATAACCGTTATTCATTAAATTAGATGCTAGAAGGCTTGTAAGCGTTCCGCTATTTTGGTGTTACGTTCAATTTATTTCTTTGTTCAGTGTTCATCGTTCAGCCATTATTTCACTTACTTTCTGCGTTCCAATGATAAGGCCTCCGCAATAATGCTGAGAATCGTAACATCAGACGGAAAGAGGATCCCCCCTGGGCCACTGCCCCGAAATATGTCTTTCAACAGATTATGTAGTTAACGTGTAATTCTTTGGGAAGTAAATTACTCAGACTTTAAAGATTTTTTTATTATGGTCAATATCGACACCTAACCGTATTTAAACACTAATCATCATTTTAAAGAACAGCTAAACAAGCTAAAGTGTAGAAGTTTAAAATATAACTCATGAACTAAAAAGTCCTGGGCTTCAGAAAGAAAAAAAGTTTTTTTTTTCCTTCAAAATTTGATTATATTTATTCATTATCATTTTTTGTTTTGTTTTATAGAGCAGAGCACCAATTACACTTTTCAAGCCTTTGCTTAGCTCCAACAGTAGTTTTCCACTAAAAAAGCAGTGTAAAATTTAAAAAAAATATTTATCGATTGTTTTGAAAATAACAAAAGTAGCATCTCACTTAGGAAAATAATATTTTAAAATAATTTGTGGAATTTGATTTTCTCTAAATTTATAAATGTATTTTTATAATTTTTTCCTACGATTAACAAGATCCACAAATATTAAGACAATAAATTAATACTTAAAATGAAGGTTTCTAAAAAAAACATTTCTAATTCTGTAGCGTAAACGTGCTTCAATTTATATTTATTCAAGGTCTCCATTTGAATGTTGTACTTCTCAAGATCACAAATCTTGTGAAGAAGAAAAAATAATTGACTTCTTGTAAATATCT
This sequence comes from Lepeophtheirus salmonis, assembly GCF_016086655.4. Lineage (NCBI taxonomy): Eukaryota > Metazoa > Arthropoda > Copepoda > Siphonostomatoida > Caligidae > Lepeophtheirus > Lepeophtheirus salmonis. Next base: position 24,083,696 of record NC_052139.2, on the reverse strand, counting down.
AACTTAATCTAATTGTCTTGGTCTTGCTCAAGCAAATAATGGATCAAGCCCAAGATCGTTCTATTGAGTGACATCACTAACACCAGCCTTTCACTTTGTAGAGGATTTTTGTAAGATGACATTATAGCTACATAATAATCCTTTAGTATTTTTTTTCTAGAAGTATCTCGTGTAAACAACCTCTTATAAAAGTGTGCCGCAAAGAATCTTAAGGCAATAATCTTTTTCCCAGATTATTTTTATATTTTCATAGAGATAATCCTTCCGTCTAATAACTCTGATTTTTTTTTTAAAGCTTCTAGATTGTTCCAACTCTTTTTATATTAACTTTTTCATTAAATGCACAAATGTATGTAATGTTATGTACAACTTGGACACACATAATTAGAGTTAAATAAAGTACGAGCTAGAACACATGGAAAAATTTTTCTTGTTGGTAATTTTTGAAGAATATTTTTATTTTATTTTCTAAATATCTTACTATTATTATTTAATTCTTGAGACGGGAACGTGTAAGTATACAGTAATCACTTGATTGTATTCATGAAAGATGGAAAGTAACTATGAGGAGCTTTTAGGGAGATATAAGTGTAAGTTCCTGTTGGACTAACTAAGAGTAGAATTGAGGATCGAAAACAAAGTATTTCCTTCTTTTGAGCGGGATTTGTATTTATTCCTTCAGGTACCAGCTCCTTGGAGCTTATCTTATAAAACGGCATATTGGCTCAGCTGTTGACGTCGTTAAAAAGAAAAAAATATGGCACTAAAAACATTCTTATTTAAAAAAATATTAATTGTCATAATACAAATTTATATAATTATATAAATTTAGAGATGCCAATAGCATAATACAATATTTGGAAAATATTATTTTATCTAGAATGTAAATAGTTCGAAATAAATTCGAGAGTATGATCAAAACTCTGGTCCCTTGAATTCTCTCACGTTCACAATTTTGAAAATGATTTATAATTTATACTCTTAAGATTATTACAGTAGAATATACTACATATATAAAAGTTACTGCTCTGGAAATACAATTATAGGCAATACAAGTCCTCATGTTCCACTTGGGACTATATATATATTTATATCTTTTTTATAAAACACAAGCGTGTAGTAATGATGTGATGTAATGACTAATGAAATTCAAATTATGCTTTTAATTAAATAAAGAATGGTGGATATTAAAGAAGGAAATATTATGTTTACTTACATAATATTGTATGTCTAGATTCCCCAATAACATGAATGAAAAAAAACCTACAAATTATTTCCGTGAGTTAGATATGGTCCTTATAAAAATGATTTTAGATTCCATCTACTTCCTTTCTGTTTTCCAATTTTTTCATGTCCAATACCATGCAAAAGTTTTTACGCATGGACAAGGGCCATTATTGTTTTTTAAAATAAGGGTTTAATACCATTTTTTAGGCTTTTAATATTGCAACGTTTAAGATTCATAGACATTTAAAAAAATGATTTTTTTAACAAATGAAAAGAAATTGACTAGTTGAATATAACATTTTCACACAAATTTAACGAAAAAATGCAAAGTAGTCTATTGGGATTTTAAAAGTAGTTAATTATTTACACTATACATAAATTGTAAAAACAATATACATACAGTTAAACCTACTCTAACGGCCACATGTTTTAAGCAAATGAATCAACAATGCCGCCATAAGCACTTTTCAAATTTATAATTGTTACAAAATAAGAAACCTGTTTTAAAAGTTTACCTGCATGTATCAGTCCCTTTTTGAATTTCTCCTGCCTTAATAAAACGGTCAATTTAATACTAGTTTGACTGTAGTTGTAACTTTGTTGCAAAAATTTGCAAAATCAATGAACTAATTCCAATGAAAGATGAATTATATTGTTTGAAATCTTTTATTGCATTAAATGAAATTTTTGACCATTGCTTACAATATTTCAGAAAATAAAAAATTGTTATCACTATTTTTTAGAAGTAAAATTCAAATCAAAAAACTTTCTAGAAATATCAATTAGATATATATATTTTTTTTACTTATCTAACAGATTCTACATATTTAAAGAGAAAAATCTTTGTGATATGTGTAATTACTTCAATTTAAAAATAATTGATGTATATAAATATGGATTGAACAACAGGAGCCATTAAAGCACCTCTATTACTTTATTTTTGTAGGTGTTTGTCTCAAATATATATAAAAACTGCTCTAATATGACGGATAAATTATAAACAACGCAGATATACATTTATTTTGGCTTTCATGAGTTGAACAGGTTGACCTGTTAAATATTATGAGCTACTACCCTTTCCTTCATCTAATTATACCTCCATAGACAGCTGTTATTGCATCCAAGAGATCAACTCTTCTTATGCCCTTATTATATTTAAAAAACACTATCTCGAAATGTGAGGTACACATACTTGGTTTAAACTCTATTCTAACCTTTTGCCTGGGAAAAGGAAATATTTTTGAAACTGTATGTAAAATTTTGTTTATTGTAGGACATTTCCTATAATTAATATATTGTTATAAATCACTATGCTTAACTTACTAGCGTGAGGTTGATTTGAACTACCTAATTTCAAAATAATTTAAAAAAGGGGAAAAAAAATATTCTGAGCAACATCAAGGATTATAAACATTTTTAATTAAAATTTAATTTGTAAACATTATACTACTACACTCTCGATTTGAGTTAGTCTGTTGAGTATTGCAGGGCCCCGTTCATAATCTATACTTTTATTTTTATTTAATATTTGAGTAAAGTACTGAAGACGACAGATGAACAAAAAGCTGGATCCGTACGAGATTGCCCAGGACATCCAAAGCTTCTGGCATAGTGTGGCTGAGATTATGAAGAAATGTGGATCTTATTAGAAATAATTAAACGTAGTTTCCAAATTTAAAAAAAAATATGGCTCTATCCTATCTTGTGGGTTCGTTATAAGCCTTTAAATATTTTCCCAATTTATCATCGTCTACCCTGCACTTACAATAAGAAAACTTACTTGCTGCTAAACATCGGAGTACTGAGCTCCGATATGTATGAGTACATATTTGAAATTCTATTTGAAAACTTGTTGCCAACTGGAATCCAACTCCATAATGTCCGTCTTGTAGAAACTGTGTCCCTATTGGCAAAAAACTCAGACAAAAAATTATCACAGGCCTCAACTGAGGCCAAATTTTAATTCCCAAGCGTGTTGGCAATATACAGTAACAAGTGGTATTCACTTGGTGTCAGGACCGAACTGTAGGTTGGATGCATAAAAACTTCCAGTCTGAGCTCTCTGAGCTTTTAGTGCGTCATCAAAGATGTGATTAATTACTTCTTTGTAGTTTCTTCTAAATAAATTCTTTTGAAAAGGTGAGTGTTTTAAATCCCTTCATAAAATAAATAATAATTAAGCTCCATAATTCAAATAGTTATTTCAATATGGGGTTGGCACAAGGTCTGAAAATTTCCAGGCTTCACTCATAATAAACTCACCTCATTTTCAGTTAGTACAAACATTCATAAGAACACTGTCAAATTTCATGACAATCTGTTATTTAGTTGGTTAGTTATTGTGCTAAGTATAACGCTACTTTTGTTATTTAATAAAAAATAAAGTAGTGTTGTAATTTTAGAATACTTCTTCATTCAAAAAATTCTGTTCAACCTATGCATTGGCTATTAGAAACAACCATTAAATAATGGCTTGCTGACTTCAAATGTGGTGGTAGAGATACCAATGAACGTAGTGAACGTGCAAATGAGGCCGTAACAAGAGAAAACGAATCCATAAAATTGTTATGAAAGATCAAATAGCGAAGTTGAGGGAGTTAGCTGACATCATAAAGCTATCAAAAGAACGTGTTACTTTTATATCGCATTAACATTTTTCCATGAGAAAGCTCTGTTCATAGTGGGTTTGCTCACTTTAGGCAAAATCAAATATGAACTGATGATTCTGAGCATTATTTGGCCATGGTTAAAAGTAACAAACCGAAATTCTTGCATCAGTTGGTCACAATGGATGAAACATGGATCTATCACTTTACTCCGGAATCAAAACGACAACAACTTTGTTCAAGTACCAGGAAGCACAAGAATAAGATTCATAAACTACCATGAGAAAGGAAATATCATCAGCATGAATATTATATAGCTTTGTTAGAGCGTTTGAAGGAAAAAATCACGGAGAAAGAGCATCCACCTAACTCTCAATAATGGGCTCCCAGTGACTACTAGCTGTTTGCAGACCCTAGAAAAATGTTTGCCAGGAATACATTTTTGAGTACTATTTAGAGGCAAAAGATAAAAAGTTTAAAAAAGTTGCATTGAAATGTTAAAGTGGCGCTGAAATGATTGCAATGCTCTTAATGGAGATTACATTGACGAATAAAGCCAATTTAGGACGAAAAAAAAAGATATTTTTTTTTGTTAAGCCCAATTATTTTTAGCACATATTTATGTCATCACAGTATCATTAAAAATTATTTAATTCAAGATTGCTCAATTATGTCATGGATTACATAAGAGAAGGAAAATTACTAGAGAAAACTCTTTTCTACTTGCTATACATTAATGGTACTAATAGTAATAAGTAATGAATATTGAAAAAGCAAAGAGATTAACTCTAATTTAAATATATTTCATATCCATTGTATTTTATTATTATCTATGACAGATAAATAAATAAAAGTAGAAGTGAAAAAATCAATCAAAATCCACATTTTTTTGGACAGTAAATCTTTTGAAATCTAATTTAAAGTTTATTGAAAAAAAAAAAAAGAATGAAAGATATGAGCAACAAGTGATCTTTTTGGAGCTCTTATTTTTATTCTTAAAAATTATAATTATAATGAAGTTTTGCATTAAATTTGTGTATATGTAAGTGAGATCCTAGATATTTTGTGTCTATATTTACTGAGATACATATTTTTCATCTTTAAATTCTTATTGCCAGCGATCAGGTTGTAAGAGGTTGCACATCTTTGTTTATCACTTGATATAAGAAATAGTATCATAAAGATAAATCAGGAAAAAAAAAGGAAACTAAATATCTAATATTCATAAATTATGAAACTTCCATTTGTGTCAAAGAAAAACAAGAACTGTCCCTCGTCGCCTCCACATTAAATTTTATACACGATTAGTAAGGCTCCTTCTTTAACATAAAAATCAACAAAAAAACGGCAAAATTCAAATGACTAATGATTAAATATTTTCACAGAGAAAAATAGCTCTTATAGCTCAAATGGCATCTGTCCCAAGATCTACCCAAAAACAATATTTCAATATGGAGCTAAGCAAAAATCCTAGTGGCCTGAGAATACTACACGTAAATTTAAACGGACTTTTGTCAAATAAAAAGAAAATAAAACTATTTAAATACTTGAATGCCATCGACCTACTAGAGATAGTGCGTTTAAATGACACAAGAATGCCCAACATAAGTGAGTGGTCTTTCATTCAATCAAAATATAGTAATTACTCTTCAAATACAATAACAACTGGATCAAAAACCCTGCAAGGGGGGTCAAAATCATTTTCCAGAAATGATGTACCATCAAAATCACTGATCGTGGATGAAAATGGAACTATATATCAGCTGAGGTATGGTTTCAGAAATCGCATTATAAAACATTAGCTAAAAATATATCTTCTGGAGATAAACTTTTCTTCAGAACTAAACTAGCACAATTTGGGTGTGACCCCATGAGTGAAAAGTAATTTTAGCTGGAGACTTTAAAACTGCAGGAAAACCAGTATGAGACTTCACCTCTCCCTTTGGATTTTCAAATCCCAAGGAATTTATTGCGTGGAAGGACATATGGAGACAACGTGTTTTAATGATATTACAAATGAGAGGCAAATAGAAAATATAGACAGTGCAGCAAGAAAATAAAAGACTGAATACATTCGGAAATTTTATCATGAACTTTTTGCATCCAGAGTAAAACCAATGAAAGATACTTTATCCTACCCAAAAAAACTATATAACGAAGATAAAAAGAGTCTCCCACGTGGTTTTACACCATCTGAAATCTATTGATACATAGACAAAAACTTAAATCTGACAAGTCACCAGGTCTTTCTCGATTTACTGCCAAATTTTATTTATAATTCTTGGAACTAACTAAATATGTAGCTCTACTTTTTAATATGGCATTTTTTGGTGAAGGTCATACAAGAGAGCAAAAACGTGGACTCATAATATTATTTCATAAGATTGGAAAGGATAGAACAAAAATAAAAACTGGAGCCCTATTATGTTATTAGAAACTGAATAAAAAATTTATTCTGGGTGTTTAACGGAAATAATAAAACCAATTTAGAAGAAATTCAACCTGAGACTCAGTTTGATTTTCGAACTGGACGTCAAATGGAGGATGTGACCATATCCTTACAATCTATAGTTGGTCAGGCGAAAAGAAATGAGGAAGATATTTCTCGATTTTGAGAAAGCTCTTGATTCGATTGAGCACAACTTCATCATTGAAAAACTCTCTATAACGAATTTTCTTGCTTCGTTCTGCTCCGCTGTAAACAGACAATTATTGATATCAAAAACACACCTTATTTAAGATTAGGACGTGGAGTAAGACAAGGAGATCCAATAAGTCCTCTCTAGTTTCTTACATCTGTTGCACGGCTTCAGAATACAATGAATGCGTGTCTTGAAGGGATGGAAATCGTAAGAAAAAAGGTGACTAATATTTTCTTTGTAGATGATTGCACTGACATCCACTGATTGTGGAAAAAATATCAATGATAATACTTCAAAGCTTCACAATATTCTTGGTAATTTTCAAAAGAAGTCAGGCCTGATAATAAATATATCTAAGTCTCAATTTATTACGTATATGTCCCCAATACCTGTTATCTTAAAATACTTCAAAGTAGCAGAGGCAGCCATCGTGGTGGGAAATTCAAACTCATTTAGAGATACAAGTGCTGAAAATATTGAAAAAGTCAATGAAAATATAGATCGCTCCACTCAAGAAATAAGAAAACATAGAATCGCCATTTTAGTGCAAATTAAATATTGGAACATTGTAGTCATTCCAAGACTGAACCATATCCTACCCTATAACAAAACACAAAGTCAAAAATGGAGACAGATAGGGGGGACTTATTCGTTTTTCTCTACCAAATAATAATGCACTTGGGGGAAAAATAAATTAAATGTTCACCATGGAAAGAGATTCAATGCATACCCAAAGATGTATTGGCTCGACGAGGAAGGGAGGCCCTGCTCTTCGAGAGTGAGCTTCTCCAAATAAAAATACCTGCAAAAGTGAAGACATCTCTTGGATTGAAAACGGTAGACGATGTTTTAAAAAGGCCGACTACTCAACCCTCGATAATTATAGTCCCAAATTCTTGGAGAATTCCCATTCAAACCAATTACGAGGGAAGGGAATCCATATAATATCCCGAATGGAAAGATGAGAATCAATTTGGCCAAGGACGACTTCAGAAATAAGTTTGCTGGGGAACATTGAAAACGAAAAATAGAGACCAATATCTCAAGACAATCTGGGATCCCTTTCTTAATCCAAAGGTAATGTATATGAAATATAGAATATCGTCAGAGATCTTCTCTACAGGGAGACATTTTAATGACGCTCGGGTGCTCTGTGTGGATTGCAGGGAAGTAAAGTTAACCTCTCACATTTTCCGGAACTATGGGACTCGGAGTGACATCCTAACGGACGTTGGAAAGGGTGAAAGAGAAAAAATAAAGGAGAACCCCTGATCCAGATAACCTTCTGTACGGCTTCGAAGGGACCAACGAGGGACTCCATTTGGCGTCAAAGGTGATATGCAGGCTCCAGACTCTTATCTCTGCAGCACGTTTCAGCCGTTTCAACCTTTCACCAAAAATAGCTGATTTGGCTCTTGGCAAGTTTAAATTAAAGGGACTATATCCGCACTTTGAAGACATTTAATGTGATGGGAATGTGGTGATCGGGATTGCTAAACTTAATGTTTTTATTGTGGTTTTTTTTTCTTTTTAAACATTGTGTATTTGTTTTTATTATTGGATTCATGTATGATGCGAATTGTGTTGTGTTTAGTGGAAATGATTTTCATTACGATAAAGCTAACGTATGTGAATAATATCATTCTAGCTTAGGAGAATATAGTTTATTTAAAACTGTTTTATAACTTTAAATGTTAATTAGATTGTAATGAAGGAAAAAAATATATATATATATTCGAATTTTAATGGTTAAATTTGTTAAAATCATAGAAGGTTCTTCAAAATATTTTAATTTTTTTAATTTTTTTATTGTTTATTTAATAATAATAATTTATTACTCTAATTATATAAATTAAGAGATGTCAATAGATTAATAAAATATCTTTGAACAGATAAGAAAAAAGAAATAGTTTTTTTTAATAATGAACGAATCATCTAGTGGGGGGATCCCACGACAAAATAGCTATTTAAATGCATTGAAAAAATATTTGGATACAAAAACAATTTGAAGGAAAATAATAATTTATATTACAAGTATTCATGGAGGTTGCATTTCTAAGCAACCAACGGTTCCAGAAGTTAAGAACTTAATTTTTGGAACCCCGATGATAGACACTCTCCTTCTTCAAGGAATTCATATTTGTCCTTGATCTCAAATCAATGGAGTTATAAGAGGGTTAAGAGCCCAACGTCAAAACGAGTCCGTAAATTCCATTGTATTTGAAAAGAAAATAACAATTCACTCTCCCCATGAGAATGTTAAGGCCATCGAGATAGACAATGCATTAAAAGATTTCGACGAAATTTTAAAACCTGAAAAAGAAACTACTTTTATTGATGGAAGATTAAAGCGCCTTAATAACGGAAATTTTATTTCTGGATTGATACCAAAGCGTGACATTCTAGGATTAATAGGTTTTAAAGGTTTAAAAACTTGGAATAGTTACGCAGGTCAGTCAATAACATGTGCAAAATGTTTCACAACAGGTCAGTTTGCAAAAAATGTACCAATCAGTTTTTGAAATGGGGAGGTTATCTTCCGTCAGTTAAATAATTTTTATCCGAAGACCCATGTAATGGATAATAATAAAACAAGTGAAAACCTTTGATAATGGTTCCGTAATTGTTGACAAGACTAAAGATAACATATATAATGTTGTAAATTCAGGGGGGAGGAGAAATATAGCTAGCCAAGAAAATACTCCTGGAATGACAAAGTAAACACTTGTACTGTTCAAGAAGACGTTTCCGTAGGCGAAAATATAACTCCGACGGAGACAAATTGTAATAAAGAAATCATTTTATTATCGAATATTTGCGCAGGAATTAATTCAATCTATGATGATATTAGGAGCGCTAAGGACCCAAATGAAAAGAGAAGGGTAAATTAACCCACAAGGCCTATTATTGATATTGATAAACAGTAAATTTTGTATCAGAGGAGCTCTGAATAAATAACGGGTGTCCTTTTTGTCAATTTTATTTGTTTAAAACTTGTCAGTTATGAGTAATACCAAAATAAACACAGGGGAAAAGTATAAATACGATTCGATGATTTTTTCGATTATAGAGTTAAAAAAACTATGAATGAACTTAAACCAAAGAGCCTCGGGATTATAAAGTAATGTCCTTAAACATAAGGGAAGGAAAAAATCGGAGGTCACACCATGTCTTGACGAAGCATTTAATATCTTACAGACCTGATATAATCTGTCTTCAATATTAAACGTAATATTTCCTCGTCTTGTGACATAGCATGTTCCTCTTGCCTACATAATCATTCAACAATATTTACGGGAAATGGTTCAACAAGAGGGGATCTGACACTTAAAAAAACTGTAAATAAAAGTACAGGATTATATATGAACAAAATCTTATAAAGGCTCTAGGCAATGTCATAGAATTTTAACCGACTGTTTTCTTCGAGCATATATTGGTGGATTATACCCAGCTCTAAGTAATCAAATAGTTTTTTGGAGCCCTTCTCTCAAACTTGGGCAGCCGTAAAAAGAATTATATGCTATGGGGATCCTACCTTTGATTCTTCGTCAACAGTGGATAGTGTCTTTTTTAATTGATTTTGTTTAACAAAATATCATACTTTTAAAGCAACAATTTTGAGCAGAGAATAGGGCAATACAATTCGCTCTTTTGAGTGCGAAAGCCCTAATTGGCAATAAATTGGTATAGGGAGAACCAATTCTTAGAGAAAACCCAAGAGCAATAGTTTTGTCATATATAGCAAGATATCGTACTTTTGCATTCAAAGTACAAAGAATGAGGTGTGATTCCTGGGACTAAACTATTGACATTGTTAAAAATAAATTGTCAGATTCAACAAGATAGATAACTACTTTAAAAACAATTGGCCGGAGGTATGAACGCTTTCATCGAAGGATAGCAATTGATTAATTTTTATGATTTATATTATTGAGTGTGTGATCATTTTTTATGACTTTTTGATTGTCGGAATATTTAACTGTTTTTAAGTGTAGATCTTGGCTAGGAGTACTAATTTTAAGCTAAAATGCTTATTTATGCTAATACAACGCAATTCCTCCAAGCAATTTCATATTATAATACTTTATGTTTTTGTATATATTAGTGTATATTTCTCTACATATATAATATGAATAAAGATGGGGAAAAAAATCAATATAGCAATGAAAATTTTTTTTTAGCTTCCAAATATGATCCTTCACGCACATTTTGTAGGAACTATACTCCAGATAATTCAATAAATTTTTTATTTTGCTGCAGTCGTATGTATCCATTGTTATTACCGGCTTGCTTTTCAAAAACTGAATTTTGTTGAAAGAGTAATATGCCTTCAATTATTAACTAATAAGTTACATCATATGACTTTTCACAAGTATGTATGTATTGATTTGATTACGAGTCAATTTCTTTGTTTATGTAAATCTGAGTGTAGCATTTATATTCAATCAAAAACTATATTTGTACACCAAAAATAGCTAATTAACATATTGTAATTGAAACATGGATTCGTTATTGCTGTTGTTGATGTGCCTCTTTTGACACATTGAATTTAACACAAGTAGTTACCAGTTGCAAAGTTGAAATCTGGGCACTTATAATAGAAAGGAATACCAAAACAAAAGTGAAGTATTGACAATTCCTTCTATCAGCTTACAAGCTATGTATTGACACCCTATCCCAAAAAATTAATACAATTAATCCAAAAATTACCCCAATAAGAGACCAAGGAGTCGATGTTGTTGATCTACCTAGCAGGGAACACACAGCAAAGGATATCCAAAACATGACTTAGGCAAGACGGTAGACTATTTACTACGTCAAGAAAGCCTTTTATGACGTATTGACATTGAGACAAGCTTCAACAATATGGTACACCGGCACAAACAGCGAATGTTACACGGCCCTATGTGGATACCAATATACCATTTCGCCCGAAAACAATGTGGCCACCATATTCGTCAGATAACAGCCTCCTCAATTTTTCTTTCTGCCCACATGACAAAGCCGGAGCCTACCAGACAAGGGCACCGAATCTCGAAGCTCTGAAGGCCCGGAAATCCATGAACTCCAATTACATTATTACCAAATGTCAGAGATTCTTTCTGCATTTCAAGGCTATTATCCAAGTTGATAGAGGTTATATTGAAGATTAGAAATGGGAACATGCTAACCCATGTACAAAGTTGACTTAATGTAGCCCCCTTAGTTTCCGAAATTAAACTGGGTAAACTCCCAGAGATCCGGAAAGAGGCTTGTTCCTCATACTCCTTGGTAGCTAAAATTTAATTTAAAAATAAAATCTACTGTTGTATATCTTATCACTAAGAAATAAAAAGGAGCTGATATATTCCTCAAACATGGGAGAGTAGAATTATGCGTTTTTTGGAAGACATCAATGATGAATGAAAATTCACCTCTCAATTTCAGATATCGACTAGCTTGAGTACTTTTTCATTATATTGTAAAGACTGTGGACTAATAAATAACGAAATCAAACGTGAACTTTTGTTTGTTCTTAAGCTCTGAAAATTATAAAAGATTCTATATACTTAATTCCAAATATATTTTGAGCCAAGATACTACGAAGTATTTGTGCTATTTGTATTCCGTCGAACAGGAAGCAAAGTTCAGACGAGGAAAAAAAACATTTGGTGCAGCTATCAGTAACTATGTGGCGTTTATTGCTCAACAGCTCACAGAAGATAGGGTGATTGAATGAATAAATCTAAGGACTATTTTGTGTATCGGCTGCAGCTTGATAGACTTCTTTAACCGCGAGGTTAAACGGTAAGACTCGTCGTATAATTATTATACCAACGAGTTAATTAATTTTTCCAACGATATCACTTCTCTAATGAATTATTCGGTGATATAAGAAAGAAAATACAGATGGATTTTTATTTATTATTTATTTGAGTTGTTTTGCGGTTTTTATTAATTACATTAAATTTTAAAAATATTATATTATGTATGTGTGAATATGTAAATTTTTGTATTTATTAGGTTGTTAGAGTTTGATGGTTTATCGTTTTTAAGTCTTTCGAAATAAATTAATTATTAAATATAATAATGAATGATATTTTTATACAAATGGAAATTAACCTTTATGTGTTTATTTTCAAAGATCTAATATTTATAAATAAAGACATTGGAGTTGAGAAAAAATATTCCAGATACAAAATTTATAATTTTCTACTGTGCACTTGATAAATATATATATACATATGCCATAATTTATAAACGGGACGTCTGCAGTAGAGGAGGGGAGGGGGGGGGAAGGACTGTAGAAGATGGATGTACTCAATAATTAATTCTCTATATAAATCTCTCTCTACATGATATAATCACTGAATATACAATATCAATATTAGGAACATTAAATATATATTACAATCCCTTCTCCTAGCTAAATTTTATTATACATCTAAAACCTTAGAGATCTTTTAAGATAATTCCGGATCCATAATTAGATAGATCTGATTTGCTGTAATAAGAAATATTTTTCTCTAGTTCAATTCATGAAAGAATTTAAGTAACCGGATGTTTCTCTAATACAAGCGACATGCTGACTTTTACATGAGATAAAGCTATAATTGTATCGACACTTGTAGGAGAGAGTTGTGCTTTCATTTTAGCTCTAATTGAAGTTTCTCAAAAATGGGCAAAAATGCTACATTTTCTCATGTTCAAAGGGCTAAAATAGTGACGTTACACAAAGATTTCTGAAATACACTCCTTTCCTGCTAAAAATAAGAAAATATCCCTACATGTTACAGTATTTTACAATTAGATAATAACAACATACGGACACACACAAATATTAATATGTATTCAAGACCTAAACACAATGTACTTAAAATGTCAATATAGTTTTAAAAAATATTTATCAGACACCCGTCAAGCTTGGAACCAGATTCCTTCTTGCCGTAAATAAAGAATTGAATTTTGAGTTTTCACTGAGTTCTCGAAGCGTTTCTTTATCAGCTCTCCCAGAGTGGTGTAAACAATTTTTAAAACTGGACTAAGACAATGGTGACTGTTGGTGATCAATGTTTATATTTGAGTACAGCATTCCTGAGATTCAATAAGTACATATTTTACTTCACTGTAATACTTCTTTACACCTTTTTTGCTTCGTCCATATTAAAAACTTCATGCATTCAGGAGAAGTTTCATGTCACAACTACAAACCACAAAATTTTAAGTTTTATTTCTGTCATCATATTGCTTTCTTTAGTATAAAAAAAGTAGTACCGATATTTTCAACTAAAAATGTCTTGAAGGAAGGAGTAATTCACATACTCTTTAAAGGGTTTATGTTTGCGATGAGGGATACACTGGCTTCAAAATTGAGGGGACTATGTCAATGGCGGACTTTACTATGTTAATACTGGTAACACAAATGTATATCCTTCAGGCTTAGCATCTTACCAATTGTAAGTACTAATATAAGTCAAAGAGACTGAAATGTTTAATATTACTGTTCATCTATATAAAATTATTCTTTAAATTGTTTTTCTTTAACAAATAGGGTTGCCGGCGTTATCCGGGGGACATTCAGAAATTAAAGTTAATTCAGTATTATTCTGCTTAAAAATAAATAATGTAAAACTTTAAAAATTATTCTCGTTGCATGTTGGTGTTGGTATATAACTTTGCATCCTATTTTTATAAGGAGATAGAGTAGGTTTGCCAGGGGCATTAAGAAATTGAAATTGATTATCAACTCTTCTGCTTTTTGTAAGAAGATTATAAGGTAACTTGAATAAAAAATATTCAAGTTAAACTATCATTCGCTCGTTATTCATATTATTGTCAAAAATCGTTTGTTTTTTTCTCTTTCTTTTTTCTTTTGTCTAAACCTTATATTATCCTTTTTAAAAAAGTGTCAAAAGATACATACAACTGTTTTTATTTTTTGTTTTATATCAAGCAGTCGTTTGTTAGTCAAAAGTTAGGTTTGAGTAAAATGCTATTTTAAGGCCTCCATGGCCTTAAATGGTAAACAAATTATTACCAGAACCATCTATTGAACCTTAAAACCTACATAAAATTTTTGAGTCTTTTTGTTAAGTGTGATTCCGAGACACACCAGAGACAGACACATACATTTACATTTAAGATATAAATTATATTTTATTTATTTTCATCAATATTACACATATTAATATTTATTGCAATGGCTACACAGATTCAAAAAATAAAAAATATCGAAAAACAGAAAGAAAATAAAATCATTAATTTCTAATAGAATCGAAACAAATTGAATTATCCAATTTAGATGGAAGTGTACTTCACTGTTACAAATCCATGCTTATAATCATTAAATAAATACAACAAATTGGACAAACAATATAATTTTAGAATACTTTGAATACAAAAAATATATTTAATAGTCTATACAATATTACTAACTTAATTATTTTCATGACTCATCGGTTTCAACTATTATTATACATTTGATTATTAAAATTTGTGTATTAATCAAAAAATGTATTTTGATAAATACACTTTGTATCTTGTAAATACTTAAATGAATAATAAAAAATGAAATTGATAAAAACGCTTCAAAATTAGAACCAATAATTAGATAACTACAGCTCAACAAAGAGAACAAGAATCATTGCAATGCTCCTCATCGCAGTAACAGAGCATGTTCTTATTATGATGACCATATGAACAAAATTCAAGGAAAGGTATAAACTCAAATTTAACTTTCGTATTTCATCTATACATAGTGTCAATTAAAGGCTTATTATTTAAATTTCTGTGATGATTTAAGATAACCAAGAATTTTATCTATAATTAGTCACTTTTATTTGATTTAAGGGGCTAATATTGATCCCGACATTACCGTTTTAATTTAAATCTATTCATATTTTATTTTTTTAAAGTGAGGATCAATTTTAGGTACTTGAAACGCAATTTGTGACCCACTCAAATAGTTAATAAGAATAATTTGTTGATAGAAATGGAGGGAAATTCGTCGAAAGGTAATCCACGCTCTATTTGAAGAAAAAATTCTATTTGGCTTTTGTATTTTTGGCTACAAATATCCTTGCAGTTGTAGATCTTTAATTTAGAGGATCAATGTAACATATCCTCTATTTCTGAATACAAAATCCCAGACGAAAGGTTTTACTCATGGTGTACATAATAAATACATACTCATATATTATATTGCATAATATTACATGTCTAACTTAAAAAAAATTAAATAATCTTTGTCATTTATGCTATTTTATTTATATTCAAAACACGTTTTGGCTTTTTTACTGCTCCATAATAATTTTATATTCAGTGATTATTTTTAAGTTGAATGTAAAATGCTTTTATTTTGAAAGTTTTTGAACATGTTATTTATCAGAAATCCCATTAAGAAGTTTTTGTATTTTTTTACTACAATATTATTTTCGTAGAAAGGAATAAGTTCAAATAAGCTATATTGGCATTTATTTTTGGAAAGTGTTTTTATTTTTTAAATAATCACAATCATTAATTATTACAATACATTGAAATAAGTAAATTTGATAATGGCAACGTTTGAAGTAATACAATTTTAAAGGTATGTAATCACAAGGACTCACATTGCTAATCCAAATCAACCATATAATGCTTGCACAAAGTAAAAAAATATACATCATATTTAGTATTAGAATCGGTGGTTTTTTTTTGTCATAAAAAAAATTATTTATAATTAAATAATTGTTGCAGTTAGTTTAGCATAAACATTAGCAGTGTGACAAATAATCAGAATATCGAGAGCCTTTCTTGGAATTGTCATCGACAAAATAAAGTGTTATTTCCGATTCTCCTATTCCGATTCGCATGTATTATTTTGAGTGTTACTCTCATTTTTTCATGAGCACGCACGCTTACACGTAACTACTCAATACATTGGTATATCAATTCATATGATAAATTATCGCCTCAAGAATGAATTAATAATAATGTTTGAGAAAAAAACAATCAATATTTTGGAATGACTGAAGATTACTTTAGTCTCTAGATCTCTCACTAACAAAATTCATTTCAACATATGTGTGCTTATATTTTATTCAAATTTTAACATAATACCTTAAATTAAATTTTATTAAATTTTAATGAATTATAACATACATAAGATAAAAATAGAATAAAGGTAAAGTGGTTATGTTATACATGCACACGTCTGCAATATTTCATTAATACGATTACATTATTATTTCTTATATCAAAAATATTTATTTTAAATCAGGGAGCATTATATAGTACATACTTTATGCACGTTTGATGCAGCATAAGCCTGCAGCATTTAATTAATACGACGAGATTGTTATTTTTTTAAATCAAAATATTTTTATGATATACATCATGGAGCACTATATACAGACCACCCGGTGATGACTCGTTTTTACATATTCATACAGATAAACAAACTTTACTTTATTAATTTTGATTATTGTTATTTAATTTTTTATTATTTTTTCTTTTTTCTTAGTAATGAAAAAAAATGAATATCAAATATTTCCCTCAAGATACAGGAAACACCATATGTATTTATGACTAGTCTATTATCTTTATAAAAGATCAAATAAAATAATATAGGATCAAAATATGCTTGAAAACTGGAGATAAATAAATGGAACTGAAACTGAATACAATACAAACAAAGGAGTCATAAGCACATGTGTTTGGTACAGCTATTGCTATTTGAGTGTTTTGGAGATGTAATGCTTACTGTGTCATTTCTGATACATTACCGAAGGTTTTTAAATATTTATGATCATTGTACTGTAGCGGCTTACCTGTTAGGCTCCCTAGTAATGTTTTACTATCGTTCGACATACAAGTGCGCAAACGTACTTATTTCGCTCTAATGAGTGATTGTTTTAGGTAAGTAAATATATATAAGACGTAAAATACTCTAAAGACTGCTAGTAGTCCTGTAAATAATGTCAAAATTAGATGCCTTATGAATTTCGACGTCGACGAATATACAAATTTTGCTTCAATAATATGGAAGATAGTACGCAAGCAAATCATCGGTGTTATCCTTCGCTTTTTATATGTACACTCACCCTTATATGTCAAAAATTGAGTGAGTACCTCCTACTCACTCAATTTTATACATTCTCTCCTCAAGAATAAAAAATACAAATATAATAAAGAATAAAAAAAAAAAAAAAGAGAATAATAACAGATTGTGAAGAAAAAAATAAATATTTGTTGAGCTAGAGAGTATTTAGGCTCGTTCCTAAACTTCCTCCAACGTCCCATTCTTTTTTTAAAATTCTATGTAAATTCATTTTATACAGTGCTTCCTGTATAATTATTATCTTAATACTGTATTGGTATATGAACCAAGGAGTGCAGGGATGCCCCCGGTGACGTATTTTTTTTCATAACTTATTTTTTACTCAATGTTACTTTTTCAAAAAATTTCAAGACCGTTTATATATATTTTTTTTTTTTGTAAAAGAACATTCATATGTTTCTCAATTCCCTCAAATACTATCAACTCAATAATTGCTCAATTTTTATTTTATGGGCCTATATTCAAATGCACTCATTGCCTTACTGGACCATCATTTTAGATTGAAGGAAGGAAGTGTTGATGATATTATAAATAACAAGGAGTATTCTTTTATTTAATTAATGGGGATTAGATAACTAAAATTTGACCTGAGCACCATAAATATTCTTGCCTATCTTACAAATAAGTGATTCAAAATTTATTGAAAATGAGCTACTTTTTTCAAAATTACAGCCTTAAGTCTTTTCGGGGAGGCATTGCAGAAGGCACGGTTATCACCCTGGGTATGTTGTCACATTATCGAACTAGGGAAGTTTTCAGTGAATCTAAATTTGGACGATATTTCTTTCATACCTTATCCTCCAAAAAAGGTCCAAATTCCAAAATCCATGAGTTCAGATCCGCACTGGAAAGAAACCAAAAGTCACGGCTCCAAAGGCTAGGAAGATGAGTACTACACAACTCCTGCGTCATATTGGACGTATGAGAAAGGTCTAAGTCAAATTTTTGAAGCAGGAATTTGCTCATGGATTCTCTATCACTGACTACATTTTTTGCTTTTCATATATTTTATGTGGCGTATCATATACTTTTATACCCAAAACTTGATCATTTTGAGAGTTCTATTTAGTCTCAACAGATAAACCTTTATCATGACAAATAATAATTTTGGAGTAGTTTCTTGCTTTGTTTGACTCTCTTTTCTTTCACTTTGACAAAAAAAGAGCTGTCTGATCAGATGATCTTTATGAAGGCACACCTTTGGATTTTTTCCAAATCCTCTCTAATATAATTTTGATGTTCTTATTAGTCAGTGCTATTTGTGATCGCCCACATCCAAGACGATATTTGACACTTTTTGTCTCCTTGTACCTGTCCACTATGTGTTTTCTGAAGATTATAATTTACTTCATGACTTTAAGGCCTTAAAAATGTATGAACACTCTTTCTCAAGCAATGAAGCTTGACAACAGCATCACGTTTACCCCCCATCCTTGTGAATGAAGGATAACAAAAAATCTTTTAAACATAATTTTTTGACAATTGATAACTTATTTAACACGGGAATTTGTACAATCATTTCTTGAAATCCCTATGAGTCCAGACATTTATCACAGTATTTAGGGTATGTCTTGTATAATGTAACATTTTTTTTATAGAATAATTATGCAATTTTTTTATTAAAGACATGATTTTTATTTTATTGATAACATTAATTTCATTTTAAACTAGTTAATAAATTTAAGTGAAGGATGTTGTATTTCAATCTGCCACATCCCTACGTAGCCATCCATAGTGCTGTATTAAATATGACGAACTGGTATGTAAAGAAATAAAAAATAACAGAGTAATTCTGACAATTTGAAGAATATTTGAGGAAAGCACAGCTAGCTGTCATGACGTATTATAAGCTTAGCTAGCTGTCATGACGTATTATAAGCTTAGCTAGAAGCATCTATTCGAGAAAATAAATATTCACAAATGCTACTCTGTATCTATCAAGGACAAATGCTGGAATTACTCAGATGTAAATCATCAATTCCAGTTTGAGTCCAGCGGACTATCAATTATAACTCCCCACAAAATTATTATCATTCTTAGACTCCTTCTTTCTTTTTAACCCTTTGGAGGCACTGCAAATGGCACTAAAATTAAATATAATTGATCGTTACAATGAACATAACAAGCTTTCATTATAAAAAAAAAGTATTTGGCGTACTACATGTAGCTAGTAGTTTTTCGAGTTTTGATTTACAGAAATACATAAAATAGTCTTATAATAGGAAATTATGTAAAATTTTGAAAGAACATTCAAATCTATGATTACATGAAAAAACTCAAATTTCCCTTGTCTATTGATTAGTGCATATCTAATCCTTATTATTCGTTTTATTTGTGTTGAAAAAAAAGAAAGCCTTTGTCCCTTTTTTTCATAGATTTGACCCTGACAGCTTTTTACTGCTAATAGAAAGGTTTGTTTTCAATCTCACTTAATTATCCTAGATATATATATTTACAAACATACAGATTGGTACATTTTATAATAAGGACAACTGTGTTATTATTTCTTATACTTAAGTGGGCTTTAAATGAATTATCTTCCTTCAGATAATAATAAGGTTTATCCTTTGTTTAGACATAATAATAGAAACATAGTTAGGGAAATGGAATATCATTATCTGTTAATCAACCATTGTCTGATGTTGACTGGTATTGAAAATAATGGAGCTGTTTAAAAGTTCAAGTAAAATATTAAATTTTATTCGAGTCTGGAGCATTTTCACTCTAAGTCCAAAATATCGAGTGTGAATTCGTAGAGACTCATGGGTGACTGAGTCATAGTCTGAGGAATTGGCTTATGAACACTGCTTTAATGAAATTAGGGATTTAAAAAAAGATTTTCTATAATCTTAATAAGTACTCAATTATGGTGATAAATTTTCACAAATATAATTAATTTGCCTAAACAGCCTAGTGAGTAAAGTACTTAGACCTATTAAAATAACTTATATACTACAGATGTTGCTTTTAAATTAAATACAAACAATGGTAAAGTTGAGATAATTGTGGGAAAGGATTTGGTCAGGGAAAAAGATCCTCGGAACCAACGGCAAAGGAAGCTAGAAAATGAATTAAGTCCATAACTTTTATTATCAGACGTCTGAGAGTGATCTTACCACATAAAGAGCTCTATTTGCCCTTATTCAATTCTAGCATAAGGTATCGACTAGCCGTCTGGGAGCGGACAAGAATAAGCTATCAAACCCAATATCATGCAAGAATACAAGTCAAAAAGAACAAATTTTTGAAAATGATTTGTAGATTTGAGGAAAATTGAAGAACTCTTGGACAAAAACACATTTTCGAGTGTGAATCAACTGTCTGCTCAACGCACAGAAGGAGTGTAGAAAGTGCTCAATTTTAATATCAAAAAATATCTCAAAAATCAATGGGTATGAAAGACCTTATGGTCGTGCTCAGACAAGATCAAAGTTAAAAGGGAACTTAAAATCACAAAGGTAAAGAAATATGAAATATTCAAATAAAATGCAAGAGAGTTGTGGAATGAGTTAATTCTGGGCATTAGAAAAAAGGTATCAAATATTATTTTGAAACATCAGTCAGGACCTGTAGTCAATTTCTTCAAATACTTCAACCGATTGTGAAATTTTTTGCATGGTCCTTGACGTGTTTTCTTTTGAAAATTAGTGTAAAATTCATGTCATATCCCACAATGCGATCTTTACTATGTATCTCTTTAAACATCTTCAAAATCAGTTGGTTGTTCCCTAAATACGTCGTTCTTTAACTTTTGGACTTTTCCTTAATTACCAGTATGATTTTACTACTGGCCTAACAAACTACAACTTCAGTTCAATAAACCAAGGACGTCATCATTAATAAGTAGTAATAATTCATGGATCATCATCGGCTTTAAAAAAAACAAAAAAACATAGAAAATCCTACAGCTGTGAAGATAACATTGCGGTTTGCAAATTTTCCTAATGATCTAATTCAAGTTCAAACAATCAGTGTTCAAGCCATCAATATGGAACAATTTTAGTAAACTATAAATATTTACCTATACCCAATAATTAAATTTCAATAATTATTGATGAAATTTACTATATTTATCAAGAGATATTGTGAACTTAATCAGATAAACATAACTATATACATGGCAATTTTTGAAGCAACGTAATTTCCTTGAGATTTCTCTTATTCCATACTTAAAAAGCCAAAGAGAGTATCCTTATAATATGTAGAATATAGTTATCTAAACTGATAGAAAGGTTCATTATTTTACCAATAGGTTAAACGGATATAACTCCCTATTTCCTTCACTGGAATGACGTGAGTTTTTTTTCTCTCTATATACCTACCAATATAAAAGATACTTTTTTATTTAGAAGTTGATTCTGTCCTTGGTAATAAAACTTTCTTAACGACTCAACTAAAACTTGAATAGTTCCAACGACTTTTTAAATATATATATTTTTTGCTTTAAAAAAGTTATTTTTAATGATTGTTAAAATAAATAAAAAATTGATTGTGTAACATTTTTACTTAATCTTTTCCAAACTGACGTGTATTTCCCTTCTTACTAATTTTCTTTTGATATAAGATCAGACCAAATATAGACTATTACATATTTACATCTAAATCACGAGTATAGGATAAAACTTCTCAAATGCATTCTCTTTGATATTATCTAAACACATTTTTGTTACTTTAATTGGTCGGATGGAGTTGTACTGATTAAATATAACTAAGCATTATAATATTATATTTACTCCATTTTACCTAGGAATCGTCTTTGAAATCCATTTACATAAAGAATATTTTCTTTTACCTATATGAACGACCGGGGCGTAACTATGTACATTGAGTTAAAGAATCCAGTACCGCGGTCCGTGGGATTGGTCCTTAACTGTCGGTACTTTGAATTTTCATCAAAACATCGATGATTTATTAAGACAAATAAGGACAATTCTAATTTTATCAAAGGCCCAGTCCCAAGCATCTTTGATCGTCTTAAGAATCTTCAATTTGAACGCTCTGTGTTTCGCACAGATAGAAACTAAAATTTGCACGAATATTCTCCGTAACGATAGGTTCTTCTATTCTTTGCTAGGTAAGCCCAAAGTTAATAAAAGTACAATTTTAACAAAAACAGCCAAGGAGGGCTATATATAGCTACACCTACTTGAAAAGTCGATGACATAACCCTTCATAAGCCTTCAATTAATAGGTAGATTTAATTCCCTAATCCATTTATCACACTTTAACAGTGCTGAGTCTTCCTGTGAATTAGAAAAATCAATTTCAAATGCCTAGGAACGGGCGTATTGTTTAGTTTGGCATGTCTTATGAGAGGAAAAGTAAACTTTCCAGAATAAAACCCCATTGTAAACACAAATTTCATGGATGGTTTGCAGATTTTGTGTGAGTAACTTACATTTCAAAGACACAAGGTCATGTAAGTTCTTTAAAAAAGATTTCCCCCAAGATTTTTACGTATAATATCCATGGTCGTTCTTTAATCGTAAGTAGAATTCCCTATCCAAAGAATCCTTTGTGTTACAATAAGTGAAGTGGGAAAGTATTCCGTATATCCATTTATAAAATATTTTCCAATCATAACAAGTTTACAGTAAGAACCTAACATTATCAGATAACTCCATATCGTTTTGGGATTTTTCTTTATATCAATCAAAACTTTGGTGTACATTTTTTTAATTTTTTCTCACAAAAGAATAGAGCCAACCACACAGCCGCTTTTGTGGTCTCTTTAATGTTGAAATGTAATTCGATAAAAAAGATTCCCAACCCAAACAAATTCCTTTAATATGATACCTTCTGCCAATATTGGTAAATATATAGCCTTATAAAAAACATTATTAATAAAAAAAGTATTGTACTTGTAAATCTCTATTCTTTTTTTAATGTTAAAATTCCGATAGCCTTTGATAAAATTATTGAATGTTATTTTTAGTCCCGGCCAATTTAATTCGAAGGGACCAGACCCCACCTATT
Organism: Lepeophtheirus salmonis; assembly: GCF_016086655.4. NCBI lineage: Eukaryota > Metazoa > Arthropoda > Copepoda > Siphonostomatoida > Caligidae > Lepeophtheirus > Lepeophtheirus salmonis. The sequence continues at coordinate 24,060,168 of NC_052139.2, read as the reverse complement.
TAACGCCTAAAACAGTTATCATGTCTTTGATAGAACAATATAAATTTTTCCCAGATACCATAAGCCAATCGAGCCTATCATATTATTTAGAATGGGTTAAATCTGACTTGCAATCACCCCTGATAGCATTATGAATGTTTCATTTAGTACTGTTATCGACCTCTAATTATCAAGGTTGAAGCCATTTCTCTTTTTGGGAATCAGAACAATTCGTGCTTTGATTCTAGCTTCTAGTAAATATTCCATAACTAATAAACAACTTGAAAGGAATGAAACACGTTGGAAATTTAGTTCTTTATTGTTTTCATGTTTGTTGTTTTGATATATCATGTTTTTGTTTTTTTCGTAATACAAAAAGATTAATTTATTTGCTATAAATAAACATTCTCGGAACTTTATTACTTATGTAACACACTTTGTTTGGAAAAGTTTAAATCATATTTTAAGACGTTTACATTTCTGATGTTTATATTCATAGACTAAAATACTAACAATAAATGGTGTACATTCTATTTTCAAGACTTCCATACAAAGAAGTATAGACATTTAAGTCGTCAGTATTTCTATAACTTTTTCCTTGAGTTTTTAGCATAATGATTAAATTCCAATTTATGGAGTTGTATGTGGTTATTTTTGTACATTTTTAGAATATATAATTGAGTGTAAGCATTCAGGAAGGGGAACGTCTTGGATGAAGTAAAAACAAACAACTTTTGATTGAATAAAAATACCTTCTTTTAAAGCCATTAGATGAAAATTGCTTAAGATTAATAGGAATATTTCTATTTTCTTCATTTGATATATCAGCAAATATCTTTCCAATATGGCATCGCTTTGGGTTTATTATGCAGTTTGTGATGTTTGTCAAAAGGCTCTATATAGTAAACTTATTACAGATGGGTATTTTGTATAGCAGTTGTATGATTAGAAAAGAAAGCGCGTTTAAGTATGTTAAATATGCGATAAGTATAAAAGAGGATTTAAAACATTTTCAACCAGTTTAGATGTGTTAAAAATGCAAATTCAAATTATGATTGTTTTTTATGTAAATAAATTTGGTTAATCTTTGTATTGATGATATATAATATGGAAAAGTTTTTTCTTCCTAGAGTCGAGCAGTAAAATATATATTTTCCTCACAATTTTATAATATACAGCTGATGTTCACATATTTGTTAATTTGTGAATTAGTTTTATGCGGTTAATGAGGGGAGGTGGGAAGTGGTTGTTACTATAATCATATTCATTTTTAGCTCTAATTTTTGGAAGCAAACATATATTCAAAAATAATTTTGAATTTCTGGGCAAAACGAGTTCTTTGTGGAAGAGAGTTTTTGACCGTCTATCTAATGTACAATTTTACTTATAATTAATCTGAACCCCCTCTGGGCAATGAAATTATACATAAATCCAAAAATATACGGTAAAAATACTCGTAGTGAAATTTGCATGGAAATTTGATGAGGGGTATGAAATTTAGAAAAGGGTTTGTAATGTTGAATAATTTTCCTACAATTTTTTTGATTTTTTTTCTTCCTACATGAACGCAACATACAATATGAAATAATTTTAAACTCATGGTCCCACCCTGCTCATACCCGAAATGCTCATGATTCTCCAATTACATTATTTAAATTGTTCTTGACAGATGACATAAACAGACTCCATCCTGATAGTTTCAAGGATTTTTGCATAAAATAAAGTCATATATAGGTTAATATGTATATAGTTATATCTATATATAAATATCGGGTTTAAAATAGAAAGAAATTTATATTGCATTTCTAATTTTGTTTTTCCTTCATTGAGGAAATTTCGAAGTAAAAAAAATGAGAAGGATTCAGATGAAGGCCATTAACACGTTCAAGCGCGTGTATGAAGATAAGCTAAAAGAGTTTCCTAAGTAATTTTGGGGAAGTTTTGGATTCATATCCCGAAGCTAATGAAGAAGACCAAGACGCTGAATTGAAATTTAAAAAGTATAAATATGTATGGAGAACCTTAAATTATATTGTCGACGTGTATGCAGATCCGCATGCTATTCCTCAAATAGTACCCATAAATGGAAGTCTAGTCAATCAGAAATTTTCAGGGGTGCGTCAGCAATGTCAAAAATGCTTTCGATTTGAACATGCCAGCGTAAGTTGCTGCGAATCACGATTGCAAATTATGGAATACTGTTCAGTTTTAATGCAAAAAATCAAAGAAATTAAAAATAATGAGAGTGAAGTATTGGACGAGAACGATAAAAATAATAGGTACAATATTGCTCAAGAGGGCGACGAGATTATTGTTGACAAAGGGAAGGAATCGGAATGTCCAAAGGAGGATACTTCCGCTTGTTCCGATTTTGCTAATCCTCCACCTACAGAGAACCCATGCCAAGAGTCAAATATATCCGAGGAAGAACACCCGAACATAACTAATGATTTACAAGAGACTCTGAGCCTCTCTCCCCATTCATGTGAGGGTGGAGGGTGTGTAAGAAAATCGCCAGACATTGAAACTCCGAAAACTCTTTTAGCACTATATCAAAAAGAAACATGCTATTGTCCCGATCTAGATCTGGATTAAACTCGAAAAGAACATTATCATGTTCCCAATCGTCACCAAGTACGTCATGTCCAAAACAACAAAAGAAAGAATGAATTGATCACTCAATGTCAACTCATTACAAAGCCTGAGTCGAAAATACGACTTAGCAAGACTAATAGAGTATGTTCAATTACCAGACATTGTAAATCTATGTGATACTAGATGTATCTTGGAGAACCACTTCTCTATCTCCCATGGATATATTTTTTTTCGTCCTTCAACAATAAGAATCCTCACCCAAAGCGGGAAGTAAGTTTGCTCATAAAAGCCCAAAGTCCCCTTCCGGTGTCCTGAAGGTAACATAATAAAAGTAAATTGTCTCTACCCAAACTCAACTTTGAATGTAATTGGTTTATATGCACCGAATATTGATGATCCATATTTTTACCAAAGCAAATTATTACCAATTGTTTCCCACAACCCTACAATAACAGGAGGTGATTTCAATGTGAAGCTTTCAATGAATAGATACACAACTAGCCAGTCATCAAACTCCCATCTTGGGTTTACAAAGATATTTTCCGCAATAATATCTTCCATTGGTTTCACGGACGTTGGCCGAGAAAGGAAGAATCACAGTCATACCTTCTTCTCAATAGACAAAAACTCTGTTCCAGTGTCATCACGAATCGACTTGTTTTTTATCAAAGGATTTTCGAAGGATTCAATTATCTCATACGACGTTTTGGACACTAAATTATCAGACCATAAAGCTATCCAGCTGATATTAAATCCCGAGATGAAAGAGTTAAGAAGTAAGAGTCCGTGGATTCTTATTTCAAGCATAGTAAACGACCCAGAAATTAATAAAGTGATAACATCAATCATTCTAGAAACACATTACATGGTAAAAAAATGGAAGATACCCTTTTCTGCTGGTTGAATCAATGCTTCGAAAAGTCAAAGGAGTATGTAGGCAAAAAAAGGAGCTATTATGGCAGTTAAGAAGTGCGAGTATTTGAACTAATTGGAATCGATCTCGAATAGCTTATTGTCAGAAGAAGAAAAGAAAGCTAAATTAGGCAAGATTTACGGAAAGGATGATTTGAAATACTGAACCAAATTTAAAATTAATCAAATAGACGATTTATCACACTACATATTGCAGTGTATGAGACAATACAGATCGAGAAACCAAAAAAAATAAAATAATAATACACGGCATCAGCTTGATATCGGACGACCCATAATACATATGCGAAGAGATCCACAAGTTTTACTCTAAGCTCTGCTCTTGTTACGATTCTCAAAAAGATAAAAAGTGCTCAAGATGTGAAACAAATACGGTTTCGTTTTGCGAAAACCTGAGGGCTGAACCAAATGATTAGTTCAAGATATCAGACAAAGATAAGACCGAGACACATGTGGCATTTTCCAAAATTGAAGACGCTATTTTTAAATACGCTAAACGGAATAAATCTTCAGGGCCTTGAGGCTGCACCTTTGAGTTTTATAAGAAATATGTAAAATATTTGGTCATAGTTCTTCTCACTTTTTATGAAAAAGTTTTAGGTATTGGTTTCTTTCCTGAGGGTAAAATAGTCTTGACCCCAAAAGCTAATAAGGATCTTAGATATATTGAGAACTATAGACCATTGACCATGCGAAACACTCTTTATAAAATCTGTTCATATGTAATTGAAAACAGATTCATTAATATCGCTAACGGCAACATCCATCCTTCTCAATATGGTTTTCGAAAGGGTAACTGATGGCCATCATCCCCTTTTCAGTACAAACGATACTTGAATCACGGAATGACACAACAATAATGGCCATTGATTTTACAAAAGCAAGGCATTTTGTAACTCTCTATCACGCCAACACATCGTTCATTCTCTATATCTGAAAGGATTTGGTGACTTTATGATAAGGATGGTTTGATCAGTTCTAGCAGGATCCTGTATTGTCGTCAGATATGGAAACCAAGAGACATTCTTTAAGAACAAAGGGGGTGTCCGACAGGGTGAAGACCCCATATCTACAATTATCTTCAACATCGGCATTGCAAGAAATTCATCAAGATAGTCAAATTGATTGTATCTCATCGATTCCTAACAACCCTAGGTGTCTATGTTACGTTGATGAATGGGCTTTAATTGTGTGTGGGAGTCCCCTCGAAACCACTAAGTCAATGAAAAGAGCCTTCACTTTTCTCCAAGGATTTGCCCTTTCCTCAGGATTAAAAATGAGTCCAGAGAAAAAAAATGTTTGAGTTCCTATGAAAATCTAATAAGGCAAGGCTAGCCATACATATTTCCGAATCTCTACGAAAATCCAACTCTTAAGGTCTTGGGTTGGGACAAATGGATGCCAGAAGAACAACAAAGAGATTCTTAAGACTATAGAGCGATCCTGCACTCTCTTCAGAAGCTTGAATCTAAACATTTGGGACAGCATCATAGCTTGGAACACCTATGTTGTTCCTAGAGTGATACATCTTTTAAGAGTAACACCATTCACTGAGAAAACCTTTCAAAAAATAACTCATATGAAAGATTCATTATTCAAAATGGACAAGAAAAAGAATATTTACTATGACCGACTCCATGCTCCATTGAGGAGTGGATGACTATCCTTGATTGACCTAGGCGAAATGTGGAAGGTTTTTAATTTTCATTGGGTCAGAAAGATGTGGAAATGCAAGGAGCCCTGGTTCTATGTCCTTAATAATTTTCTGAAAGAAAAGCAAGACCACTTTATGGATAATCCTTGCGCAAGTTACCAAAAAGTATTTCAAACTCTGGAATGCTTCTCCAACCGAATGGGAAATTCATGTAGAGCAAACAGACATACTATTTAGTCAGAAAAGGCATAGTAAAAAGTCCATAAAATAGCATCAAAGCTATTGAAAATAAATATATGTCGTACGCTAAAAAGTGATTTAGGTACTGACTTCTTTCTGGAACTTTGGAAGAATGAGCGAAAAAACTTTGCGACCCAGGAAGTCCGTGTATCTTCTGCAAGAGGGAAAGTTAAACCACATAGCATCTTTTTGGAATTGTTCTTATCTAAAGGAACTATATGACGGGATCTCCTACGAATTACTTTGGAATTTTAGAGAACGGTCGGTAGAGATGAGATGCTTGCTCACTACAATGAGAAGGGGCAAAATAGGGTTAATGGCATAATTACCAAAACTTTGCAGATGATATATGCTAAATGATCAGCAGGAAAATTAGATATCAATGGCATCCTCCCAGCGATCAAATTATTAATTAAACTTTTAAAAAAGATAAGTTAATTTGTATTTTGTTTTGATTTTATCTTCGGTTGTTCTTATTTTGTTTTAAGTTTTGTGTATGTATAAATATTCCTTTTTTTATTGATGATAACTGCGTCCATTTTATTATAAATATTGTTGAGACTGGTTTTTTCTCCAATTGTTTTACCATTTCAATTTTCGAATAATTTTTGATCACTATTAAGACTGATAGAATAAAGTCATAGTAAAAATTTTGCTCCTACTTCCAAAGTTCCAGAAAGAAGATGGTACTTTAACCACTTTTCAGTGGACGACATATATTTATTTATTTTTAATGGCTTTGATGCAATTGAATGGACTTTTTATTATGCCAGTTGGCCGAGGAAAAAAAAAGAATTCTTTGTGATAAGATAATAATCTCTTTTGGAACTACGATGACACTTTGGTTCGAGTTTGCTGAGTTTATACTTTAGGCTGACGAGATGTTTGGTCCACCAGGGAATTGATATTGCTCTGATGATTTTTCTTTTTTGGACAATTCCATGTTGATAGCCTTATTAAGCGATTAAGCACATTCATCAATAACATTTGGGTTCGAATCTATAACAGATGCTGATTTTGTGTATATCCTGAAGATGTCCAAGTTAGATTTTCGAAAATTTCTTGATTGCTCCGCGATTGGCATGTATTTGACAAATCAAAAAACTATATATCTATGGTCTAAGATCTACACCCACCCTGTTATCTCGAACTTGTTGAAGGCATGTTGATTCACAATTGAGAGGTCGATAGTTGAACTGGCTTGTAGGGTGATGAAAGTAGGCTCGTTCCCCTCGTTTATGACAGTCGGATTGTTTTCATCAATAAATATTTCCAGTTATTCTCCTCTTATGCCAGTCAGTTTCTCTACTACCACACAGTTGATTGTGGGCATTGATACATAGCTAAGAGAAGTTGGTTTTGTTCTTGTTCACAATGCTTAATGAGACGTAACAATGCTTTATTCGCAATAGGTAATAATTGGTCAAGATAAGCAACAGAGATATACGTTTCTAGTCCATCTATTTTCTTATATATCGTACAGAGGTCTCGGATTGAGAATTCTGGAACTGACCATGCTTTCAAATAGTTAGTAGATAGTATACAAGCCCTTAGATTCTACCCAGGTGAGTCGTGGATTGTGAATCCTCTAAGAGCAAGACCTTTCGTTGTACCATTATTTAGATAGGGCTCAGTTATTGAGGATATTTTTGATGTTCGCAATTTGAGCTCCAAGTTTGCAGCTTTAGAGTGTTTAGTTTTAATATATGTACGAGCAGCTGATCCTCACTAGTTGTTGTAGCTTGATCCATTCTTCTGCAGCACTATCAAAGAACTTGTCTATTTTGGATTGCTTTTTGGGACTCTTCCTAGTTGGTGTTTTAACTTCTGTCTTTGGCTTATGATCAGTGGGACCATAAACGTACATTGATTTGTTGCCACCGCTATCAATCACAGTTTGTTTACTAACTTCAGTCACAAGTTATTTTTGATTTATTTCCGTGTCCTTGATTTGGTTTCGTGGTGTCCCCCTCTACTTCTTCTACATCTTGTTGGATAATTGGTCCCTTCCTTGGGTCATGGAGACGTACCTCTCCTGCTGAGGCTATTCTGATAGTGATGTCTATTAATTACAGGACTTCGAAAGCTAGTGGGTCTACGTATATATAGAGTACCTTACCAAAGTTAGTAATTTCAGATTTTGCAAGTTCCACCTTACCTTTAATGTGAGCAGTAAATCATTGGTGTGGTATAATGCGAGAAGAACTTAGTCCCCAATGTTACGAGTCACCACACGTACGAAACCCGTGAGTTATATTTTCTCTTGTCTGTCATTCGCTCTGCTTCATACTATGAGGTTTCAAGGAAGGGCGTATTTGCAATTATGCTGTTTCGGACGTATTGTCCAAAAGCATAATCATTTAAGTAAATTACCTCTCTTTTATTCGTATAGTGACGTCCTTCGTAGTTAGGAATTATGCCTCCGATTGGTGCAGACAGACGACGTACGTAGTCTGTGTCAAGTATTTTAATAACTTTGTTCCATTCCATGACGGAAATATGGTTACTGTTCTTTCTTATAATGACAATTTCGTTTGCCTCCTTACCGATGTCGGGGTAAAGAAACTTCTTTTTGGGCTAGTTTCTTTTTAGTATTCTTTATTGTCCTCAGCAGGCATTTGGATAATACGAGTCCTCTTTGAAGAAGGGGTTTAATTAGTTGGGCCCTCTCTCCCTCGTTTCATAATGCTAGGGGCTTGCTTTATTTCCTTCTTTTTTGTATCAGAATTTTTCTTGTTATTGGACTCTTTCGAGTCCCTATTTGATTCCTTCTATAGAACATTGTATTGGGATATAACCCTCTTCCCCAACTTGTTCTAGGTGATGGTTTCCCATTTCATACCCATTGTTGGATCGATGTTAGAATCATCCTCCATATTTATACATTAAATAATACATGTAGTTAAAGATTATATCTACGTAGAGAGAGGTTGAACGATAATGAAATCCGAAAAGTTCCATTCAATATATATATATGTTTTATTACAATTTGTAAAAAAACAAAGGAACAACATAAACTCCTTAATTCTTGAATCCCTTGATAACATCCCAAGGAAGAAAAGGAGTGATCCAGGTAGTAAAAGCTCAGCCAAAGTTCTTAAAAAGAGCTAACAGCCTCTTATACCACTATTTAATCGAATGATTAAGTAAAAAAGCACTTATGTCCTCCTCATTTATATTTAATATTAGAAATGTCAGACATGACGTGTACTGTGTTACGCATAGGTTGCGTGAATCTGTCTTGTATGTATATAAGAAGTAAAAAATATATTGGTATATTTTCCACTTCTTGATTTATTGCTCAAGATAATAAATATTATATTTCCCTGAATATATCTACATAAATAGTAATTGTATTTGATAATAACTTTAGTTATGACAGCTCATCTGAGTTAAGGACTGAAGCATGTTTAAATAAAGGTCTATCAAGTAAGCATGCAATGTTAACATGTTATTCTACTCAATTTTAACAAATACAATATAAAGCTGTATATTTTTCGTCATTTTTTTCATGAGCACGAATAATCAACTTTCAACTTTATATATTATAAATAAGAGGAACAGCCACACTTACATTCATACAAATAGAATAGAAAAATGCCATGGCATGCATAGATTAAATGAAGTAACAGTTGCATGTTTCGGACAGGAACAATAATGTTTGAAATTTTGCAATTCATCTGTGTCTGTGAAATAAATTGATGGTGTTGTTCACACTTTCAAAAAGTTGTCCACATAAATTTTTTTTTTCTTTTTTGTGATGTAACTAATCCAGACTAATTAGACACTGAGGATGATTACGAGCTGTGATTTCAGAAAAGACCGGCCGAGTGGCTACATTTTTTATAGGAGTAGCGGTGTCTTCCGAGCATAGGTTTCTATGAAGACCTCTTCTGTACAAAAACTCGCTCGATAGTGGACGATGACACCTTCATCCCTGCATGAGTTTCCGTTGTGCCTTGGTTGTGATCTGAGGGTTGTTGTTGACTCTTGGCATAGTTTTCTTGCAAGTTTTGGGACACCTTACGCTTCCTGCGTTGCTCCCTCAGGTATTATTATGCGTAGAACTCCTTGTCCTTATTTATATGGTATGGAGGGTTGCACCAGGGACAGCATACTGCTTTGAAATTACCTTGTAACTTTACCCTTCACTATAACACACACACAAGATAATGACAAAGTGCTTTACTGATCTCGTTCTTATTAACCGTGATGGCTAGAAATTGATTATGATGTTTCTTCTATTTCTGCTATTATGAAAAGAGGCTATTTTTTATCGTTCTTTAATATTTTGATAAGAAGGAAGGTATTTATTCCTTTGTGGGACAACAAGGTTTTCGATATCCAACATCCTCACTCTACAGCAGCGTTTCCCAAAGTGGGCGATACCGCCCCCTTGGGGGCGGTGCTTTGATCTAGGGGGCGGTAATGGGAAAAGGGGTGATTGGGGGCGGTAGAGAAAAAAAACCCGGTGATTACAGATTATTACATAAAACAAACAAATTGATCTACAAAAATAAAGAAATATGACTACAAAATAGCAGGAATGAATATCTTGAATATTATCCGGTTAATACGATGAAAATACGTTATATCGAGATTGTACAAATGTACTTCATTATTGGTGCCTATATATTTTGCTCTATACTCAGTTTACTCTTACTCTTAAATGCAAACAGACTACTTAGAATAAATACTTATAATTTTGTTAAAAACGTGAAACTATGGAAAAGTAAGATCCAAAAACTACAACCCAAATTCCACATTCTAAAACTTCAAGCAAGGACGTCAAGTAATTATAAAACTGTATTAAGAATTTTTTTTTTGCATCAATTAGCTTTTATTTCTTTAACTATTTGAACCATAGACAAATCTTGATCTACATTTCTGCTGTTAAACACATGGTTGTAGTTGAGAATAATTAGACAAGAAAATACAGTTACAGTATTAACCAGTTAACCAACCCAGTAGGAGTTATTTTTTTTTCTTCCTTTTTGGATATTGTTTTGCTCAATACTAAACTGCCATCAAAAATAACTTGTCTCTATATATTTATTTCTCAATTATTTGGACTATAAGACCTTGAGATTTATCCATCTTCTTACTGCAGCAACATTTCAAACTCACATAACTTACTCATTTGAAAATTCCAGAAGCAATGTTTCTGTAAAAACTTTCAAAAAATTTTCACTCATTTCCAACCCTAAATGACAATAGTTATTATAGTCGTATCTTATATATTTTTCCAGAATAAAGAATGGCAACCCATCAACAAGGAAAAAAGAAGTGTAGGCAGTATAGCGTAGAATATTTGAAATATGGATTTGTATCAGCACCACTGAATCAACATCAACCTATGTGTCTGCTGTGTGAGAAAGTGTTTTCAAAAAAAGCTATGACACCCTCCAGACTTTCGGAACATTTGAGAACAATGCACTCTGATAAAACAGAAAAAATTATAGCATATTTCCAGTCGCTTCGAGAAAAATTCAAGGCACAAAAAAATATTAAAATATGTTTTCGAGCACTGCAGAACAATCCACTGACGGTTTGCGTGCTTCATACAACATATCTTTGATGATTGCTAGATCTGGTAAGCCTCACACAATTGGGGAGGAGCTTATTCTGCCTGCAGTAAGAGAGGTTCTGCACACTGTTGTACATAAGTCACCGGACCAAATTATGAAATCTATATCTCTCAGTAGTAATTCAGTTCAAAGAAGAATAGATGAAATGGCTGAAAACGTAGAAGATAAATTGTGCAACATTCTTGCCGCAACCGAATTTAGTTTGCAATTAGATGAGTCCACTTTACCAGGAAATGAATCCTTGCTTCTTGCTTATGTTCGTTTCGTCAAAGACGAAAAATTGGTACAAGAACTGTTATTTGCTAGACAACTTATAACAAACACTAAAGGAGAGTTGGTATTTGATATCGTTGATAATTTTTTCAAAGAGAAAAAAATCCCACTTACTAATATTCTAGCGTGTGCAACAGATGGTGCACCATCCATGATAGGTCGTTATCGTGGCTTCATCAGTTTCTTGAAGAAAGCCGTACCTGGTGTACTTACAGTGCACTGTGTAATTCACAAGCAGCATCTGGTAGCAAAATACCTTAGTGGTCGACTTCACTAATCAATTAATACTGTTATCACATCAGTAAATAAGATCAAGGCACATTCCCTCCATTCCAGACTGTTTCGACAGCTTTACATTGATAATGATGAAGAGTTTGATCGTTTATTGCTACACACAGAAGTTAGATGGCTATCAAAGGGAAACTGCCTCAAACGATTCTATTCTTTGTTTGATACAGTTGTTGAATTTTTCCAAGAATCTAATATTGGGCTATGTCATGATTTAAAAAAAATCAAGAATGATATTGCCTATTTGTCAGATATATTCCTAAAATTCAATGAAATTAATTTGCAATTGCAAGGAAATGATGCCAATCTGATAAAAGTCAAATCTGTTATCTCCACTTTCCTGTCTAAGTGTAAATTATTCAAACGAAATTAAGCACGTCATGAACTTTACCAATTTCCAAGCCTTTGTGAATTGGATAAAGAAAAGAAAATATCTGATGATGACCTTCAAGTGTATTGTGCTCATATGGAAGAGTTGCAAAGAGACATGCTGAAAGATATCAGGATATATTAGGGCTAAAAATACCAGACTGGGTTATCAATCCATTACTAGAAGTCAGTAGTGAGGAAACAAGAGAGGTAGAAGAATAATTAGTTTCAATCAAAAACGACATTGAGCTAAGTCCAAAGTTCAAGATATCCTATCAAGATTTTTGGCTACAAAAAAAAATATCTGACCTCTATCCAGTATTATGGAACAAGGTCAAGATATATTTGATTGTTTTTCTAACGTCATATCTGGTAGAACGGGCCTTCAGTAAAGTTACTATGCTTCTTTCCAAACAAAGGAACAAACTTAGAATTACCAAACGTGGGGATCTACGTCTTCTTCTTAGTGAGTTTTAACTTGATGTGGACAAACTAATATCCTTACACCAAGTACACCCATCCCATTAGAAGCAATTATGAAAAACTAAAGTTAATTTAAAAAAAATATATACATTTGGTGTTTATTACATAAATTTGTTGTTTTAATTTTTGAAGAAAAGGTTATATGCGCAGGGGCGTCCGCAGGGGGGCAGCTGAAGCGGAAAATCGGGGAATTTAAAAAAAAAATCAGTAATAAGAAATGAAAATTCCATGGATTTAAAAAAAAAAAGAATAATATGTAATTAAGAGAAATTTTTATAGTAAAAAAAAATTTATAGGATTTCTTTTCTAAAAAAAGGTCTTTTGATGTGTGAGAAAGAATCAAGCCCCCCCCAAAGAAAAAATGTCTATGGGAGGGCGCGCTACAGGTTTATTTGGAAGCCAAGGGGGCAGCATGAAAAAGTTTGGGAACCCCTGCTCTACAGTATCAAGTCAGCAGTTGAAAATAAATACTGCACGTTCTGTAGCATAGCTGATTTAACATTTAACTTCTTCTTCTTTTGTCCAAACAATGGTTAACAGAGTGGAGGAGATAGTATAACTACTGGGTGGTCCATTAAAATCTGTACTCTCACAAATTCAATAATCAATTAATGTTGAGTGATTGAAATCAATTATTTCTATATATTAAAGCAAAAACAATTAGTAACAAAAAAAAACATACCTCTCTAGCTTACGTACAAGTCGAGAAAATGACAGATAAACGTGATTGACAAATTTCCATTAGCGACCTGCACGCAGTTGAACGTCTCCAGGACGACAGTCTGAGCCTTCAGCAAGTCAGAAACGTTGAAGTGGGAGAAGGGCTATGTAAAAAAGACCAAAACGGAACCTGAATAGCTTAAGGCACCAGCCAAGGCCAATCCCATCAAGTCAATGAGGGCCCATGCAAGAGATTTCGAAGTTTCCCACCAGACTGTGCAGAGAGCTATTAAAAAAGTTGGTGGAAAGAGCCTTGCGAGGGTAAAGAGGCCACTTTTGACACCAGCATGAAATAACCCCATCTCCTCCATTGCAAAGCTCTTTTGAACTTTTTTGGACACTTTTAGCCCTGTAACAGCACCGAGGCCAACCCCTTCAACTACAACTTTCTGGGTGCATGTCGAGGAGAAGGCATACAGTGTCGATCATCAAAACAATGTGGCCCCAAGGCCACAGTCAGTCAGCATTGGGACTCCATCACAGAGGACTACATCCAAAGTGGGTGCCAGTAATTCGACCGCAACCTGGAAGCCAGCATGGTCACTAAAGGTAGCTACATTAATGATTAAGAGAGCTCGGAGATACATCTATTTATACTCTTAATTTTGTTGAAATTCTATGGTTAATTAAAAAAATATGTCTTGTTGAAGTTTAAAACTCAAAGTGTTGAGATTTTTTGTACTCACCCCTCAGTACCACTCAACTGCAAAATCACAAATGGTGGTTTATTAGTGGCAATGACATCCTGTCACCCAGAGATGTTTCAAAAGGCTGAGAGTTATCTATGCTGCAGGAACAAATAAAAGATAAATATCTCAAGGGATGGAGGCGATGATCAGGAGATCTATATCAACCATGAAGAGATTTGAAAATATTGGAATACTTTGGATCTGAGTAGGTGACTAAACCTACTTACAGTTTTTAAAACCAAGTTTGGGATGATAAAATGGGATACCAATAGGATTAAATTTAAAATTTATGTGTATCAATTAATCAATACAATAGCTAAGTCAGCTAATATGAGAAAAATGTGTATTTGTGAACAGATTAGGTAAGACTATTATATTCAAGTTGCACACAAAAGTAAAGTAGACCAGAGACAATTGCAACACGAAAGGGTTGCAAAAACCAATTTTTCTGTTGCAAAAAAAACAACCTACAGCCATATAATTGCTATCCATAATAATGAAAAGTCCATAAAAGTATGATCTAGCGTTCACACAAACCAAATTTCTTGTGGACACTCATGTAAATGAATGTAAATTGTTCTCGACGAAATTCAACGCTTTGTTTGTAAACTGTGATTTTCTATGTTCAAATTTTATTTTATTTCTTTAATAAATTTTATTACTGGGAATTTGAGTATGCTTCTAAATGAAACTTTTAATTGTTAAATAAAAGTATTTGCATTAAATTATTCATAAATTTAGTAATTATTAATAAAGATTTGCTGGATCGGATTAATTTGTTTGCTTATTTTTCGATATTTTCTTTTTTTATATTTATTAAAGGTATACTACGCGTTTCTACCAATGTATTATCAGGTGGAATTCTTTATATCACACATCATCAAAATTACTTAGTTTTTAGTCTCTAAAATTTGATATAAGTACTTTATGTTTTAAAATATAATTATAATATTTTAAAAATAATAATCGCAAATTATAACTTGGTTTACCCAAAACTAATGTTGTTAATATTTATTTAGAAACATAAGGCATTCTTTTTCCTTGTCTTAACTTCAAACAAAGTAATTTTAGTATTTTAAGTAATATTTTTGAGTTCAGAATAAAAGAAGTAGTTAGAAAATGTCACAAAATTAAATAATTTAATTTTGAGTCCATGTCAAGTGTGTATCCACTTATAAAATTTGCTGAATATTTCAGATAACGTTTAACCCTAGTTCTCCGACTAACTAAAAAATAGATATTCACTAACATAGGGTTCAAAAAAATATTTTTAGTTGAATAAATACCGAAATATAGGTATCGTCACAATACAACAGTATATCCGAGTGTTTTTATACATCCTTTTTTACCGGAAATATTGGATGTATTCAAATTTATCTCTCAGGACTTCATTTTTCCTGATTTATTAAGGTTTTAGGGACATGATTGGAAATTCCCAGGAAATACTGTTTTTCAATATTTTATTATTTAAACATAACTCGTTTTATGTATTTCTCAATTATGCCAAGCCTATCAAAATTAGAATTATGATTTATTATTTAAGTTATTTTGTTTCAAGTTAGATTAAATTACAAAATTACAAAAAGTATGCCCACGGACTCTCAAAAAACTAACCTAAGTACAATTAGTGATAATGATAAAAATACATAAATGATTAAGACTAACTAAAAATTTACTATTTATTCTTAAAATATGAAAAAAAAACTTTTGTTTAAAAGTGTACACCATTTACTACAGGGATCCAGTAATTTTAAATTTGGTTCCCTGGGATAAGAATAAACAATTTCCCGGGAAATGAAAAACTGCAGTAATTAAATACAAGGTTCGAAAACATAAATTCTTTTTTGAAAAGTACAACAATATAAATTTTATAGATACTAAAAGTTTTTAAGAGTTTCTTTATGCATGTCAAGTGTCCCTTGTTTCTTGATTTTAATATAATTTTTGCATGTTTGGTGATTTTGATTACGTTTATTTATAAGTGTACGAAGTATGTTTTTTATGACAAGGTTTGGGTCATCAGTGAGTTCCTTAACCTTTTTTTTTTTTTTTTTCGTCCTAATCTATTCTTGAGGACTCTGATTATCATAAGAGACTTTATTTTGTTTTTTATAATCACCCTATCTTCCCTTCTACCTTTTGTGTTCTTCCTCCTGCTTACCCTGCTGAGAGTGTGTTTTCCGTTTCCTTTCCTTTGAGATCTCTTCTATGGAGGAAAACACTACTGACCGTCCCCTAGATGATCTTGTTAAGAAATCGTTTCTCATATCACTGCCAGACGTGGTAACTATACTTATAAAGTTAATGAGAGTATAAATATGAATGGGAACTTTAAATGGGAAACTTTTGTTGTTTTTATTGAGAACAAGGATGGAAAGGGGCTTTCTCTCCAAGACCGATTAAAATATATTGATGTATATAATTTATCTTTATTCTTTGGGTTTAAAGAACACGAGCTTGCGGGTACTAACCTAAGATTTGGTGTTGGTCAGGCTTGTTTTTATTCAATTTTCCCAATTGATGCGAGAGACAGAATAGAAGATTTGAAGAGAGTGAAAAAATGATGTTGGAAAATACTGATGGAGTCAAAGAAGAGGTGTCTTTAAAATTGAAGGGCATTGATAAATGATCCTTTAACAAGAAAAACAACTTACGTATTGTTTTAAATAATACTTAAAATTGTATATCGGTTTATACAATTTTAAGAAATATATTTTACCAAAATACGAAGAAGAATCCCGAGGATAAGAGAGCTGAGGAATTATTCACACAGTAATAGAGTATTTGGAGGGATAGTGATAATGTGGAAAGGGTAGCTGATCCCTCTTCACTTCCAAAAATTATACTCTTTCGAGTAACTCTAGTCAAGTTAAAGTTTGAAGGAAGCAAAATGCAGTGCCAGAATTGTTTTAAATTTGGCCTTATAAAACATTATTGTAGTCAAAATAGGGCACGACTCCTTGATTATGAAGGAACATTGAAGGTTTTTATCTCAGAGGGAGAATAAATAGAAAAAAGGGCAGCAAATGTGAATAAAAATGGTTAGAAGTAAACACCTTCAAATGCAAAGGTGATTCGTTTGGTCGGTGAAGGTGATACGAAAAGTTTAACGATAACAAAACAAACTGATGTTGGAGTTGAAGTAATTTCTTCCAATGAGGATAGTGGATTTAAAATTTCAATAACATTACAAAAAGGATTTGTGATGGAATTGACTTCACTGAGGTTTTACCAGATGTAGAGTTAGATATAAAGAGTTCTAAAGATGGTACTTCAAAGGATAAGACAACTTCTAAGGGTGAGAGAGCACTTGAGGATAAGTCTGACGAGTCTTATCGCCAAAATCATAATAACATCCTACCGGAGACATCACTGAAACCCCATATAAATACAAAGAAAATTTTATGAAGTAGAACAAGATCCCAATCGTTATGATTTGGGTAATTCTCCTGAAAGAAGGAAAAAACACAATTAAGGCTCCAAAACGTTTTTAATATTACTTCAAAATTGAAAACTTATCAAGAAAATTTTCTTTTGTAAATGTTATTCAGTTGAAAAGTCAAGGATTTTTTTACTAACACTATAACTCTATAAGGAAAAATATGGGCAAAATTAATATATTAAGAACTTTTTCAAAGCCTCTGGTCCCGATGGAGTGGGAGGGGCATTTTTTAAAATCGTTTGGTAAAGAAATATTTCTTATTGGAAGCTTATGAGCAGATTTATGGAAAAATTGGGGGAATTGCTAAAGTCAATTTCTAAAGGCTGAGTTGTATTAGCTCCAAAAGAAGGAGATGGTTTGGATATCAATTATTGGAGACACAAAAACAGTGTTAAACTAATCAATTAGGGTTTTTTCGTGTGTTATTGCCAGAAAAATACAGCCGATTCTCAACAAAAGGATCGGAGCCCATCAGAAAGGCTTATTGCACAACATGAAGATTTCAAATATATCACGCAACATACAATGTTTGATAGAATCATTGGGTTCGAATAATATGTTGAGTGCTATTATTACAATTTACTTCAGCAAAGCGTTTGATTTTATTCATCATCACAAATCCTTTATTCGGTCAAACAATAACTACCCATTCGTTTTTTTAACCCAGTGAGGGCACTGTCATTAAATGGAACCTTTACAATCACATTGGATGGTCTTGAAAGTGCTCCAATTTTTCTTAAAATTAGCTGCAGACAGGGATCCCCGGTGGCTCCCCTTCTTTTTATTGCTGCAATTGATGAATTTGCTCAGGATATAAGGCGCAAGTACTCTGGATTTGGAGTTATTTTCTGAAAGAAAAAATATCTTTTAGACATATATGCTGATGATAAACTATTCATGTTGAAAGGAATTTGGAATCGCAGTTCAAGAAGAGGATTGAAGTTTTACTTTCGTTCTTTTCAAAATACAAGAAATTCATAGGTTTGGAATTAAATAAAAAGAAAACAGCAATCCTCCCATTGGGGGAGTGGACTCCAGAGAAGGACTCTCAAATTCAGGGATGCTCGGTTAAGGATAAAATTAAGGTTCTTTGAATTGAATGGGAAAGACATGGAGAGTCTGTTTCAAATAAAAACTATTTAGAATGGAGGAGATTGAACTTGTAGACTCGTGTCGACATGTACAACGTAAAGTTGATTCCTTTAGTGCATTATTTAGCTTTTGCTTTGCCAAGATTGGCCAATTGGGCGATCGAAGCTGAAAAAGGTTGGCTACAGAAGTTATTTCACTAAAGCTATATTCCGGTTCTAAAAAGATATGGAGACAAACAACTTGGGGGAGGGCTAGTTGAATTAGGTCATGTTCTACCTAAAATATACAAGAAGATTATAATTGATTTATCCGTTAATCCGGAAAAAGGATGGTGTTCTGTCATTTCTAATAGTATAACCATTGAATACATTATGATGGTAACAGATGTATCTAATTCCATACTGTTTGACATACCTTCTTCCTGGGTCACCTCCCAAAGAATTTTGAGGAAAGCTTCTACGACGTATGAATTGGCTTCGACTGTGGACATTATTCGTCAGTTCTCAAAAAAGGAGGTGTTCTTTGGACCTTTTGATAGCCCAATTAGTCTTGAGATTGAGGCTCTTTCTAAAAGAATTTTAATTATCCATGATACAATACTAGAGTAAAAGGTTAAGTCAACTTTCGACCGGACTTCAACTTTTTCCTTTAAGGACTGTGGCTAGAATTTTAACTCAATTATCTATGCATTTGCAAGATGCCCAGCATTATCTTTTCTTCGATATTTCTTCGATTTGAATATTGATCTTTTTCATTTCAGTGACTACCTTCCCGGGTACTAGTTGGCCTACATTCTTTTTGGAATGCCCAAAGGGCAGGAAAAGGTGACCCCAGAAACTAGCGCTGTCTACTTTGCTCTAGTTAGAGCTAGTTAATATTGAAGCTTTCATCTAGGGGGTTTATTTTAAACTATAACATTTATTTATGATTAATTTTATTGTAATCCCTCTTGATGCATTTTATTATTATTTTAATCCTTATATTGTTGTATTAAATTTTAATAAAAACCCAATTAAAAAAAATAAAAGTTTTACATTCATTTTATAATGATATTACACATTTAGATTTTGTTTTACATTGTTTTGAAAATCATAGTTAGTTTTTTTTTATAATTTTTCATTAAGAGGTTTTTAGAGATCTTATACAAAAAAATAAATAATCTAATGAAAAACATTTTGTTATTTATATCTGTGGATAATAAGTAGATTAGATAATTATTAATTGACGACGATTTTGCAAAGGTCTTAAGAATGTTGGGGTTTCCAAAATAAATCCGGGTTCAATTACCGGATTTGAACAAACTGCACCGATTTACAATTAGTGAATCATATTACATATGATGGAAACAATTTTAGCTTCTTAGCTCCACTATCTGTGGACTAATTCACAATCAAAGAATTTTGCAGATTTCAAATGATGAAAATCATCTTCCAAAATGATTTTTTGTAAAGGGTGATTAAAAAAAAGCCGTTTTTTCCTGTAGGGATTTTTTAACAGGTGCGCACGAGCTTTGTCAAATTCATACGACATTTTTACTCAGTATTGTTTTTGCAATTCTTCATGGAAAGATATACGCCACACCAACGTTTACAAGTTGTTCAATTGTACTATGAAAATCAGCGTTATGTGAAAGAAGTTTTTCGCAAATTATGCCCAACTTATGGTCCACATAATCGACCTTCAGAATCCACAGTTTGCACAATAATCGAAAAATTTGAAGGGGCATCAACTTGTTGGGATTCCCGTCGTCTGGTAGGCCACGTACAGCTCGTAGCGTAGAAAATATTGCGGCTGTAGCCAAGAGTGTAGCCGAATATCGTGAAGAATTGATTCGCCACCGCTCTCAACAACTTGGCTTGTCGTATGCAACAACCTGGCCTATTTTGTAGAAAGATTTTGATTTAAAGGCATACAAAATACAGCTCGTGCAAGAATTGAAGCCACCGGAACTTTGTTTGCGTCGTGTGTTCAGTGGATGGGCTCTTGAACGTATCCAAGAAAATCTGTTTTTTCCGTGCCAAATTTTGTTCAGTGATGAGGCCAATTTCTCGCTCAATGGCTACCTAAATAAGCAAAATTGCCGTATTTGGGGTGAAGAGCAACCCGAATTGTATCAAGAACATCTATTACATCCATTGAAAACAACAGTTTGGTGTGCTTTGTGGGCTGGTGGAATAAAAAAAAGATAAGAAAAAAGGTCGAAAGAGTGGACCATTTAAAGGCCAGTTGCGGCTAACATATGAAGGGGATTATTTTATGGAAATTGTTTTTTCCTCTCTCAAACCATTTTTGGTATTATTTTTTTTGACGAACGCTTATCACTGCTCTAACGTATGCCAAGAGACTATCTTTATTTCGAACAAAAAACTTTAAAATCTCACTTTTTGTTTAAACATCGTGTATCTCGCTACTACATCTACATTACATAATTAAAAGAAAGACATACAATAGTTATAGCCTGTCAAACTCTCTTAAACTAAATATATTTCCAAATAGGTACTTACAAAATGAAGGAAGTTTACATAGACCTTTTTTTTATGTAAATTTACTCTAAATGTTTCAAATATGTGTGATTTTTCTAAATAAAAATAAATAACACTAACAGAAAATCCCTTAATGGCATCATATCAAAAATAATAAAATCTATAAAGATACGCAATATGAAAAAAAAAAAAAAAATCAAATTATATTATATTTCAAATTTCTATTGCTTTACATAATATGTTTTATTACCGCTTCAAAACGGATATTGGTACAATATACAAAGGGCCTATAATGTATAAATAAGATTGATCTACAGACATTCAATTATTTTAATGGAAGGTTAAAAATATTTTGATGTTTATGTTTTTAAATCAATGATGTGGAAAGTTCACAAATACACAATACTTTAGTAAAAATGTTGCTCCTCTAAGAAATATATGAATAAAAGATTATATAAGTATTATACTTATACATGTAGATAGTCAGTGTATCTACCATAATTATCTTATTAAACTAGATAACTATAACGTGTTTTGTCTTGACTTTCAGTGTAGAAAAACAACAACAACTACAGCATAAACTACGCCACAAGTATATAATAAAGTTAGTTATAACTTTAAAAGGCTTTAAAAATCAGCTTTTTAATTCAAAATCAAATCAAATCTGTTTATTAGGCTACGTATTGCAATAAGAAAATGTCTTTCAGAGTCCATTTTCAGTCAAATCGTTTGTAAATTTAAAAAAATCCTGTGATAAAACTAAAAACTAAGGTTTTCAGCTTTCTTTGATATATATATACCTGGCGCTACAACATAACTTCCCACCTGTAGAAGTAGTAGCGTCATGGCCGTGGTTTTATTTATAAAAATCAGATTCTAACGTTACGCTGGATATACCGTTTTTCACTATCTACCGCTGGAATTGTGAGGAATGTGCATTGTCCGTCGAAAACAAATATTGCCAAAAAATTGTTTGACAAACTATTTTATAAAAATTAAACTAATTGCAAATCAACACTTCAGTTTTTTTTTAGTGCGCTTTATGGAATTCCGTTAACTGCTTCAATTTGTGAGACAAAAAACTTTTCTTAATTTTTTCTATAAACTCAAATTACTTAACAACTATTGTATACTTTTGTAAATCATAATTATCGCTCTAAAAACCTTAAATGATTTTTTTTAAAATCAGATGTTAGCAAAAGACCAAAGTACGGTGTGTGGAAAGATGTGTAAATAAAACTTTCATTCTTTTTTTCAATAGAATTCTAAAGTTATAATTTTTATACAAATCAATCATCATGTTATTGCAAACCTACGTGGACGATCAACTCATTACCCCCCAAAATGGTACAACACGCTGTTATCTATGGCCATGATGGAAACATCTCGGCACAGAGGGCAGGGTTCCAAGTTTAATCTGGATACCTGAAGACGCTGGTTTCCATGTACGCCTGTACCAATATGCTGGCTGAAAGTTGCATTGTCTTCGCTGGTCCAAGTACATGTACTTTTATCCACGGGTGGGGTCATTTGCGCTAAAAAGAGAAAGAGCAGGATTCACTGCATGAAAAACAGGCAAGCCATCATCATCTGCATCTACGAAATACCCGTCACACACAAACAAAGCTGCCTCAGTCACGAAAAAACTCGAAGATTACCTCATTTCCGTATAATTCTAAAATATAAACCTTCACACCATTAATTTCCAAATACAAATAATTCTCGAGTAATATGAACTCAGACCTCAGGTTAGAGGAGTGTTGATGAGGACTTGACCAGGGACATAAGAGCTCCGACACATTTGATTGATTTATTTGGAGTGTCCATTGGGTTTCAATCATTGATTCTATTGACTCATTCTCTGCCTTAAACATTTTTTATCCTTATAATTTATTTATATATTGGGTGGTTGTAATGATTTTTTGTTATAACAGGTTTAATAGCAGTTCAAGTGAAGCATTTTCAAAATGGAATTAATCAAGTATTAATTAATCATTCTAATTCGTGGCAAATAATGAAACACTTGAGAGTTAAATGAATGAGAATCATAATTAAATGGTCTTGTGGCCTTAATCACATAACTTAATATATTTATTATTTGTTTTGGTAAAATGTTCATTCATCAAAGTGACTTTCGGCCATAATGTTTTTGGTAAAGTGTCTGCACAACAACAATCATGAATAAAAATTAAGATAATGAAAAATTCTATTTTTTTTTATTTGTATTATAAATATTAACACCCCAATATTTTATTGACACATTTCCTTCGGTTATAATTTTTTTATATTCAAATTTATTTGATAAGTTTAGATGTCCAAGAAACAATGATCATATTTCTCAAGTAATTAGTTGGCTACATTAATACTTAATTGTCTGGTAGGGGCGCTGAGAGTGTCGTTTCATTCCTTAAAAGTTTGAGAATCACCTTTTTTATAATTTTTGTTGAATATTAAAAAAAACATATATTTTTAACTATTTACGACTATAAACGTAATATGCTTTTTTTTCTTCAAAGCAGTTTACTCTTAAAAACAATTTTATGTAACATTCAATCAAGTTAACTTGTGATATAGTAGACAATGAAGCTTTGTTTTTACATATTTTGTCAAAGGCAGATTATGGAATTAAGTGATTGATAGCCTCACAGATTAACATTTTCTAGGTATGATTCTAAGGCTTTACTCCTTTAAAATATATTTTAAACTAGCGGTAATACTCGGTATTGCCTGGAGTTATTAGACGTTGGTGAACAGACACACTTTATTCAATAAAGTACATATGAAATTTAAATTCATCAATGACTGTTGTGTTATTCAATATGATCACCATCGGCATTGATCACCAACTATAAACGGTACATAAAGGCTGATAAGGCCTTTATTACATCTTTATTGTTGAAGCAGGACATACTCCTCTACATAAAGAGCTTCAAGGATCTCAAGGAGCAATGGAAAGGCGCTGGAAGATAAACGTACTACATTAAAAAAATCAATTGGAAATATGTGAAGATACTTTTACCCACCCCTGTAGGGTTTGATCGCTATTTGGACTGCATTCCTAATTAGTTGTCTCCCTCCTCCACACCTTTTTAGTCTTTTTTCTAATAGGTCAAACTTTTCTCCCGATTAAAAATCTAAGGACTGATTAGTGGACTCTTCAGTCCTACAGTCTTAGCTATTAAATAAATGAGGGAAAAATCTCCAAAAGGCGAAATTACCAGGGCAAAATGTTCCCAAACAAACTACTGATCACGAAATATCTTTACTCTGAAAAATAAAATTATAATAAAACTATTTTTTGGATGATTTGGCTATCTTTACTGAATAAGAAACTACATGCTGTTTTACATATACTTATAGTTATATAATAACAATTGATTAATGTTTAACTTTTATCAATTTTGTTATAATAAAATGTATTAAAAAATGTATATTATAATTTAGAGTTGTGAGAAATGTTGAAAGAGTGTTCTTGAATATAAGAAAAAAAATACAAATAAAATTTGTCAATACTACCTATATAAACAATTTAAGTTCAGTCCTCCTTGTATCATTGAAAGAACAACTTATTCAATTATTCTTTCATATCTTCCAAGAACACTTTCTTAGACAACTTAAAGCGTACCGTCTTTATCAATTCTCCCAGGGAGTTGGATCTCAAATTAACTCCTGCCGTTTCAATCATTTATTGAGTCTTTTTAATTATTTTCAAAAACTAGACGCTTTCTCACGAGACTTCTCACCTTTCGTCTCAACTAAAATTAGCTAATACAAAACTTTTTTCCTTATGTTCTTTTATTTGGTCAGATGGAATTAACCTAATTAAAAATAAGAAGTCATTATAGTATTACTATTAGAAATTTGGTCTTTGATGTCTCACTCAACTGTATTTCGTTTTTTCTCAGTTCTAATAAGGACCTTAGACTGGACAAAATAAATAAGGGCAGACACACACTAACTATTACTCCAAATGACCTAGAAATGAAGCAGAGGAACCTGTTGGAAATTGTGGGTATGCAAAGGTTGTCATTATATGATAAAAATGCGTGTATTCTCACATCTTTATTCCTATGTCGTATAAGTTTATTATTAAAGAAGGAGAAAGGAGTGTAATTGTAAAGTAAACATTCCCTTATCCTATTAACATTCACAAGCAAATTTATTTGATCCATATCATGAAGATCATAGGGCCAGTGTATTAGATATCGTTTGGTTAAATATCAATAGATTATAACTAGAAGCATTAAATCCTTAATATTATATCTTGATACAATACCGATATTGTGATATTGATAGTAATTAGCAGAGCTGGGCGGCGTACCATTTTTAAAATTCCGTATCACATATATTTGCATCTTCGTATCATTTTCCTGTATTTGGCGTGTAAATATTTGGAGCAATAGTTTGTACCTAATGTGGTCACCTTTCGTCGAAGTTTATGATTTTTTTTTGTTCTTTTTAAGTAGGTAACAAGAGACACTCCTTTAGTTCATGCCTTAAAAGAACTCCCAGCACTAAATGAATGCATATTAATTATAATTGCTTTCCAAAACTTTTGGATAATATTGACTAAGTAAGTTTTCATTTATATAAACTTTATAAGTTGTGAATGGTTTGTGCAAAAATGAACAATATCAGACAAATTAGCTGACCTCAGGCGGCTGCTTTGTTGTTACAAATCTTCTGTTAGATCTCTGCTTTGAGCATTCTACAAATTATTGGTATTTAGTGAAGGTAAATTACATTTACCTTCCTTTTTGTGAGTGATGTGTCGCAAGTTAACTGGGACCTACTCGATAAGTTTTAAAAAATAAAAAATATTTAATGAAGCTTTAAATAAACTTATGACAAGTGTTGTAAATCCTGTGAAATTTTTGAACAGGACCGCTTTTTGGAATTGGTTAGTTGAAGATGAATATTCTTTTCCTTAGCTGTTTTCCTTATTATGAAATTCCTTAGTAGTAACCATCTTATTCTAAATATATTCAAAACTTTATTGAACATTCGTGGTTGCTCATAAAAGAAGGAACGTAACCCAAGGGATTTGTAGCAGGGTTTTAATTCTAAGTCCTTGTTGGACTCAAAGTAAAATTTGGGATCGACATCGGAGAAATTCTACAAGATAAAAAATAGCCATCTAGACGGATAAAGCTAGGTGTCCTAGAGCCGACTAAATAATAAAATGTTATTGAGCACTTTTAAATGAGCATTTTGGCCTATGGTTAGATATATTAAAATTAACGAAATTTTCGTGAACGTAAATTTAAAAAAAAGTTGTATTAGTCTTCTTTTTAAATTATGTATTAGCAGGTAGACAACACATGAGTTTATTGAGTGATCATTGTCAGCGAAAATGTTGTGTCTAAAAAATTTATCAACATATCCCTTTTATTTATATTATTGAGGAATTTAACAACTTGGAAATCTCTAGTCATATTGTATATCCCAACCTTTCATTAAACAATCAAGAAAGAAACGATCTGTCATTACCTTTGTAATTAGGTATGTTTCATTATCTTTAGCTGTTGAACTATTTTTATTTAATAGTATAATTTGTTCATTGCTATAAAGATTCATTTAAATTTAAGTAGATCAATATTTATTTCGTAATATGGATTCAAAAATTGACAAGTTATAAAGATACTTCGAAATGTCTAATGCTGGTGGAATCCATTATGATTAAATGTTATAAAATATAAATTTCTTAGCTTCAGAGTTTATATGAAGTTTAAAACTTAACATTTATCCATTAAAGATATCTTAGTTTTGTGTATAATTTATTTTTCTTTTCCTTTTTAAAACAGCGAAAAAGCAAAACATTTATCCATAATTGAACTTCCTTAAAGAAAGGAAAAAAGAAAATGAGTTTAAAAAAATCAATAAAAGTTATATCTTTTGTCTTTACGCTTCTTAAGAGTAGGAACTCATAACTTGCAGTATCATTTGTACATTACAAAAAACGTGATTAAGACAACTTAAAATCAATATATGTTTGCATAATATATTAAGATATATTTTTAATTTAATATGTCTTTCTTCATAATTGTTAACTGCCTTGATACGCCAGCAGCAAACCGATTGGAAGCTTTTCACCATGAAGGCCGTGTCCACGGAGTACCATGTTGTCATGATGGCGTGTCGCAGTGAATATGACCGACATTCGTCTTCAAGACGCCCAAACTGCTAAGTTCATAGGGATGAGGTCAGGAGTGGAGAATAGTTTTGGTTCTTCTTAGCTGTATAGGAGCTTTCAACATAGTTCCCATCTTTAATGAACTTCTTGATTTTGCCTGTAGTCTGGAAGGAGATGCTAAAGGTCTCTGCAGCCTTATC
This sequence comes from Lepeophtheirus salmonis, assembly GCF_016086655.4. Lineage (NCBI taxonomy): Eukaryota > Metazoa > Arthropoda > Copepoda > Siphonostomatoida > Caligidae > Lepeophtheirus > Lepeophtheirus salmonis. The sequence continues at coordinate 24,033,007 of NC_052139.2, read as the reverse complement.
GACAGTGCCACCGGTGCGAAAGAAATCGCCTTTCTTGATGTTGCTTCTAGATTTTTAGACATGTTATAAAAAAAATTGTTTATTTTTATTTAAGTTGTCTTATAATTGCCTAATTAAATATAAAAGGAATACATTTTTTTTTTGCTACTGCAAGTTGTTGCCCCTCACTCTTTAATATTTTACTGATGATTATTTTATGAGTCAGCATTTACTTATTTATATTCATATCGTTGTAATAGAAGGCATGTATAGCTATTTAATGTATCTTTTTCATTGCAATATTCTTATACAAATAGCTACGTCAATACAATACATTTATATAATGATAATATCATTATATAAATGTATTCAAAACTTATAAATGCATAATTTATAAAAATACTTTTATTTTTAAAAAGTCATACACAATTTATTTACGAATAAATGACTAAACACTATTTCCTACCCATAATTATACTCATAACAAATAAACCCTGCAAAAAAAAGTTTGTATTAGGGTACACTTACGGCTCCTAAGTGCACTTCTGCGTTCTAATAAAAGATTCGACTCCTAATTGTCTCTTAAGTCAAACAAAATTGCGAAACTCGAACAATGTATACATTATTATATGTAAATTATATCCTTTGATCATGAGTAGATATTAAAAAAAAAAAAAATGATTACGATAGAATAAGGGGATACCATCAAATAAGATAAAATAATCAAATTATCCATAGTTGATATCTGTTTTATTATAAGGAACTTATTTGAACCGTTCAAATGTTTAAAAAATAATCATATTTAGAGATCATGGAATATCACCGACAATGTCGCAAATATTGTGTCACTTTTCGCCAATTTTCTGTAACTTTTTAATGAATTCGTTCCATTTTGCTGATGGATTGTCCACCAATTTACATCACTAAAAGTTGGTAGGAAGATTAAAATCAATGCATCTTACAGTAGCTTAAGCTACTGTTTATAACATTGTACTATAAGTCTATTTATATACTTATTTGTGAAATCCTTCCTTTATTACTGGAACCATGGGTAAGGGATTGCTGACAGATTGTATTGGTTCATTTAAATAATTCGAATTGACAATTACTTTGATATGAAAAAAAAACAAAACAAACAAGACATCAACATAAAAGCTCAATAATTTAATGTTGAATGATGCTGATTTATTATTTAGAGGTACCGCAATATCCCTTTAAAGGTAATACAAATTTTGTAATACAACTAAAGAAAAATAATATGATGTATAATTAATAGTATCCATAAGGCCATATTCGTACCAAAAAGGTATGGTAATTCAAAGAAAAAATCTAGATCAGGGATGTTCCATCCATGGAACGGGAGACACTTAATTTTTTTATGTAGTTTACGGATAACTTAAATTATATTTTCAAATGAAATCTTTATTAACACTTGTTTAAATAAACTATGATGATTTTTTTCTTCAAATTTAATCTAATAGACAAGAAAAGTTTCCAAATAAACAATGAAAAAAGTTAGTTTTGTCCATGATAAATTTAATGATTAGTATTCCGAAAGCTTACGAATTTAGTAGATAAAAAAGGAGCATTTTTTTTTTTTTTTTGAGTTGGTAATCTAAAGGATGTATATTACCAGTACTTAGTTCTTGTTATTTTAATTTAACTTACTGTTCTTCTACATTAAACTATATTTAAAACCTGATACAATCATGTGTACTCATAAAAGACAGAAAATAACTTTGAGGATTTGCAGAAGAGTTATAATATTAGGTCCCTGTAAGATTCGGAGTAGAATTTGGCATCGACAATGGAAAATTCTGGTCAATGCCCCTTGTTTATTTCCTTCTCTTTCCCTGTCACAGCTGATTGTAGCTTATATAATGAGCCTTTGTGAATGTTAAGCTACTCTGCTCAAAACCAGTACTATGGAAATTTATGGTTTTTTATCATACCCAAAAAATACAATATATGCTTATGACCACAATTCAAATAAGTTAAGCTAATTTTTAAATTAATCTGCTTGATATGAATTAAGTGGAAATTTATAAATCACAGGTCCTCAATAATTCTTTTCAAAATATAATTTTTGACGGACAAGTTTGTTTGGCGAGCAAAAGTATTAGAGGAAGTAATGATTGTTCGACCGTGTAACAAGTATTGCTCGTAATTCTTTGAGTGTTTTTAAATCTCGAAATTACTCAAGCAGCAACATTCAACCTGCTGCACATTAAATATATTTATGTACCATTAGTTATTTATTTAATTTTTGGAAAGGGGTTATGTTTATTTATAAGTAGACTTTTTTGATTACGATGACTATAAAGCAATAATCATTTTGAATTACACAACGTCCGTCAATTCATTTTTTTATTAACTAACCGATCCAAACTTAAATAGTTTGTAAAAATCAAACATTTTATAGGGATTTTTAGTACTTATTATTAGATTTAATTTAAATATCACTATTTTTTTTTATTAAATATTATTTACGGAGTACATGTGTAGGTCTTTTTTATGAAGATGGCAAGATGGTGTGCATAAGCACCTTGTAGTAGGCCTCCTGACTAATTTTCTGTCCAGCCTTGAACAAGAATGGACACATCTTCTTTCCGTCAGAGGCCACAGCACCAATGACCATTGTTTGGTCTGGGTATTTGGTGTGGTAAACTCCTTAGACCACTTCTTTTTTTTCCACAAGCCAGAGGTCGTTCCAGCAGTTTGGAATTAATCAAGTCTGAAAATCTTCTTATCTGTCAAAATGTTCACAATTGAACCATTTGTTTTGCTCCATGTGAGGTTTGTCTTGCGCCTCTCGAGCTCCTGTCTTTCATTCCCTCTTTCATAAGATAGCATGGGATCCTTGCGAAAGAAAAAAATCCCAAGTTGAGTTTTATAGCCCTCCTGATGTTCCTACGAGCCGCCACAGAGAAGTTGTTGGCGAGTCGACTATTCGATTTAGTGGGATCCTCCTTTATATTCTTTTCTAAATCTTACAATAACGTCGTATCCTTCTTTAAATTATACCTTCCACTTCCTCACATCCTCGAGAGTTCCTTTCCATTTTTTTTTTTTTTTCATCTTGGCCGATTTTAAAAATAAGCTTCTAGAACACTAATCCTTCATCATATCAACTCCAGCATCTAGAAGATCTGAGATGCACTGCCTTTTTGCTTGTTGCTTGCTCATGATATGATGAAATGACTTAATTATTTGTATAGTTTAGTCATGTAAAAAAAGTCCGTCAGGAACAGTATATCAAAAAAAAAAAAAAAAAATCACTAAAACTTTACATAGTAATGATAAAATAAACATTTTTTGACAGATCAAGAGTAAAGACACGAGCTGACAAAGGATAGGTGCCATTAAAGTCCTTACCTACTAAATACGGTAACCAACATGTCAAGTTCTACCTCTGAAGTCAGAGCACTGGGCTGGATGTTACCCTGTAAGGCAAAAATCCGAAGTTGAATCAACAACTGCACGACAAAAACCGGTGTACGTCAGATGCAAGTAACAGTACCTTTTCGAAGTAAATCGTCAGAGGCAATACCTTTATACACAGGAAGTATACGACAAGTTCCTAGATTTATGTAATTACAAAAATGTATCTCCAGCATGGCTCTCTGAACTCTTCAACAAACGGGCGTGTTATATGAAGGAGATTTACTATGAGGAAGTTTCATGTTTCCGTCATGGAAAAGGGATTCATACATACCTTTATACATCCATTTATACCTACATCCCAACCAGGTAATTTATAAGAATAGTATAAGATTATATGTTCTAAAAAAAGGGGAAGAAAATAGTTGGAAATCTCCTATACATTTTGAAACCATTGGATTCTGATTGAAAGAAGCACTGCATTTAACTCTTAAATACCTTACAATATCACTTTTCATCCCATACCCCTCAACAGGGATTACTGTGACTTTGCCAATGCCATACAATGTTAGATTTATGTTCACGTTCTGCATCTTGCGCGTTACTGATACAACCACCGGAGCATCCATCTATGTCTACAACAAGCCTGATTCCCACTCCACACACCGACCACTTTTCATTCTAATAGGGAAAGAAGATACAGATGTGATGTGATAAGTCAAGAGAAAAAGAGGGTTGATCAAGAGAGAATTACACTTAAAGGTAAGATCGATATGACAGGCACTGTGTCTCTATGGTTTCAAAGCAGTGCTCGTCAGACATGTCCTTTGTCAGTATTCCCTCCAAGACCAACAAGTCCACAATATACATGTTTATGGCCATTTTACTCTCGACCTATTCCTTCGCTTCCTCTGAGGTATTCTTATAAAAAAGGAAGAGGTCAAGAGTAATTGGATTATAGTTTTTAAATAATGAAAGTAATAACACAAATTTTTCAATAAAACAAAGTCCCGAATTAATGTGAGAAAATAAAAGAAAATTCCTCAATGTGCTTCCGAAAACCTTTCATAGAATTAAGTACACTCAGTGTTTTTAACTGCAATTTTTTGCATTTGAACCCAGGACAATTTTTTACAAAATACTAAATTTTATGTAAAATCTATGATTTTGTTAAATATAGTCTCCTTACCCACTGTGTGATGTCACATCACTACTAGCGAGAATCACGGGTAAGTCAGTACAACATAATAGTCATATACGTTTATCAATGTTCGGTACGTTCCCAGATGTATTTAATTTACAAAACTTATTTAGCTAAAATAACATTTGCTTCACAGACTTCATGTGTTTCAAGTATAACACGTTTGTTGACGTTCAGTTTGTGTTCAATTTGTTTCTTGTGAGTTTTTGAGCATTTTTCGATCACAAATTATTTTCTAGGAATATCCTGCTAAATTCATAAGTGAACTGTATTTTGTCAAAAAAAATTCATAATTTTTTTTCAATATTTAGAAAAGTAATTTATATTAATATATCTCTTATATTAAGTATCTCTTTCTGTCTGTCTGAATTTCTGAATATATGAAAACCAGTCACTGGGTGAACTGTAGATAGTGCTCCATGACTTATATCTTAAGCATATTTTGATTTAAGAACTAACAATGTAGTTGAATTAATGAAATTTTTTGGGCGTGTGCATATAGCATCGACGGCCTTATACAGGGTGCACTGTATATAATGCTCCCGGATCTAAGTCATAAAAATATTTTACTATAAAAAAATAATAATGTAGTCGTATAAACGAAATATTAAAGCGTGTATATGTTATATGTTTGTTCTTGTTAATGGTCTTTAATGTATATCATAAATTATAATTTATATGAATTTACAGGATATGTTAAAATTTGAATAAATTATAAACACTGGTATGTTAAAAGGAATTTTGTTTGTATTTAGTTAGAAGCCACCTGAGATGGCTCCTCCTTCAATTATAATGGAATTTATGACGTCCTTGAACACACTTTATACCTTTTCTATAATGGCGTAGCTACAACTTATGACAAAATCTGTGACGTCAGTGTAAACTCTCCATGTTTTGTATTTTTCTATTTTTGTTATAACAACGATTATTTCTCTGAAATAAAAAATAAAGTTCCTGTTTTTATTTCTTGTTATTCTATCGAGTCGACCTTCTATTTTCAAAAATTGTCATATTCAATAGCGTTCAAGATACTTATAAATCCATGTTCTCACATGTTTTAGCTTCTTAAATGGTTTATATTTGATACTTTTATATCGAATATCACAATATACAACCATATCTCTCGCACGATGCAAATGTTTGTACTACTAAAAATTTATTAAAAAAATGCATTTTATGCTTATTAAATCTCTGTTTTATCTTTAAAAAATGGCTTCTTTCTGGTATCAATAACGTGTAAAAGTTATGAATGAAGAATATTATAAAATAAAAAAATTGTAGAACAACGATTTCATAGATACTTGATAATTGTCTGTACAATGAGTATATAAGTCGTATATCTATATTATATTTCCTAATATATGTTGCTCTTATAAATGTCCATACTTTTTTTTATATATTAACGAAAGTTAAAGAACATTTAAATAATTTAACCCATTGGTTAGTTTCTTACACTGGCTAATACTAACTGAGTTCTACGTTTATGTATCTCATGAAACAGCGTACTAATTCTTAAAATTTTACTTTTAATCCATATGGGTATATTTCTATCTCTTCGGCATTCGCTTGAATAGAGGAAGTGGAGGGATTTTCAAAAAATGGACAAAGAAGGATTTCGTGTATTGATTAAACATGATTTTATGAAAGGAAAAACGCCTCAGGAGACTAAAAAAAGCTTGATAAACATATTGGGAACTCTGTGCACCTTCGATTAGAACAGTTTAAAAGTGGTTTCAAAATTTTCAGAGTATCGGCACAAGTGACTCTAAACGTTCTGGACGTCCTATTGAGGTTACAACTCCGGAAATAATTCATAAAATCCATCATATCGTGATTGATGAAAGAAGAGTAAAGGTGTGTAAGATTGCAAGGGCTATGTGTATCTCGAGTTAGAAACAATTGCTGATGTGTGAGCTGGTACATGATGGAAAATGACTTTTTGAGGGCTAATCGTGGGCTTTTTTCTTGCAGCTTTGTTTTGAAACGGTCCAATAACGATGAATAATATGCACTTGTAATAGTTTTACCCTTTTCTAGATAGTCGATGAGGGTTATCCCTTGTGAATTCAAAAGACAGTAATCTTTACGGACGATTTCTAGATTCAAACGAATGTCAAACAGAAAGAAATAGGCCGATCTAGCAGAAAGATGGTGTTTTTCTTCCACGATATACTAATAACTAAACACAACCTCGATATGTACCAGTAGTGCATTTCTCAGACTCTGCATGGAATTTTTAAACGACTCTCGTAAATTTGATTATTTCTACGTTTTGCTTCATCTCAATAATGTTTTGCTTAGGATTTATTATTACAACTCATGAGTGACTTTGGAACCTAGAATTACCACCGACCAAGAGCAGAGAAACAGTTTACTGTAAGCTGTGGAGTACTACAGAAATAAATATATTAGTTTCCAGAAATCTAATTTAAACTATGAAGCATCAATGTATTTCTATTATGTTATATTGTATTGTTCTTTTAGTATAGAGCTTTTAGCATGGAAAACAAGTATTCTTTGTATGTTATTCTATTTTTGTATACATATACAATAACAACTTAGGAGAATACCTAAAAGGTCGGGGGAAAAAATATGAAAAACAAGCATTTTTTAATATCTAGCGTAACATTCGGGCACAAATAAAGTGTTACTAGCATATTGAAATAAATTGAAATACAGTTTATTGGCTTTGATTTGATACCCATATCAATACTATACTATAAGCCATTGCGAACCTATAGTCAAAATAATACAAACAATAACGGTTTTTTTCTGCCTTTTTTTTAGAGCCACCAAGAATAATTTTTCAAGGCCATTAGGCAGGCATAGACAAGGTACAAAATCCAAATAACTGGTATATTTAGTTTCTATAGACCTTGAAGAACGGGGAAAAGTTAATTATTTAAATGTTTGAATAAAAGTTAAAATTTGAAGAGGTCAAATATAGTAGATGTATGTATTTGGGATTATTTTTTTCTAAAGCTTTTATAATTATTATTTAGTTCTTGAAAAGGGAACATCTAAGTATAAAGTGTACTCACAAGTGTCTGTCCTCATTGAAGACGGAGAATGCCAGTTGGGGTTTACTCGGGAGTTATCAGTTTAAGTATTTGTTGGACTCGGACTCGAATTGAGGACTGATATCGGAGTGATTCCAGCCTATAATGCCTTGCTATATAAAGAGTGGGATTGTTGGTTCATTTTCTTCCTCACATGCCTACTTACAGCTGATCTAACAAAACGTCAACGCAGCGAAGCTGTCCTATTCCACAACATTCTTCTCTTTTCTTTTTGTACGATTTTGATTAAATCAAACCATAACCAAGAAAAACAACACATCTATTGGAACATTGCTTGAGATGTCACCTGAAAGATTAATGAGGCTAAAAAAATTAATTTTAATAACGTGGAAAATTTCCTTGTTGCACTCTTTTGACTTTTAGGCATATGTATTCAAATTGTCAAAAATTACACCATTAGTATATTGATCATCCATGGAATATTCAATTTTTTATTTTAACTTTTTCTTGTAAACGAATTATAGTAGGATTAAGCTTTATAAGTATTTTAAGTAAAGCATATATGGTCTATGTGTCTCTTCCGCCTCTTGTCTTTAGTGAAAGTATCAATGATTGCAAATATTAATTGTTCTGTACTTTACTGGGATTTTTTTTTCTCTGGGAAACATGTAGTATTTGGAGCAGATCTTTTTTTTTTTTCATTAATGTTTATTTCCTTAGCAATCAAAATAGTGCTTACATGAGAGTTGGACTAAGGAATTTCCATTTTTAATCCACATTCTCGAAAATCTGCATTTTATAGAGTGGTCCATCTTTGCCACCAAAATTACTGTAACAGAATCGATCAAACCAAAATTACGGGTGATTGGCTGCAACAGTATCAGGACCATTAACATTATTTACACTTTCAAATCCCTGGCTTGTGTTTTACTCTTTATCAGAAAAAACCCTGTAAAATAAGGAAAAACATACTCTAACACTCAACAAACCGACTGGTAATTTTTTTATTAAGAAATCTGATCTTTCTAACACCATTTAGCATATAGTGATGGTACTAATTACGATGCAAGATACACTTGACAAAATACATTTATTGGATACATAATTGATTTTTTTACTACATCTATTATTTATCTTCTTCTTAAAGCAAAGTTTATCTTGTGAACGTATGCACAACCACTCCTCGGAACTCTTGCTTTCTCCAATTTAAAAAGATGTTCCGTTTAGGAAATTAGTGCATTACATTATGTAATCAAGAGATGCAATTTGATTATTCAGTGTGCTCATATAATTTGATTAAATTGAGTGAAACGTCTGTTCTACTGCAAATAAATCTTACTTTTTGTCTTGAAAAGGTAATATTGGTTCAACTTAAGAGTCATCTAGTGAGTAAACCATAAGATGATTGAAGCAACATGTTTGGCTTGAAAAGTGAATTTAATTTTCTCATGTACCTGACAAGACTTCTAGGAGGTATATAGCAAGCAATATCTGTACGTCTGTTGAAGATTCTGTCAACCCGGAAAATCTTCTTGTCAAATGTAAAATCACATTGATGAGGCATTTTTATCTGGCGATCATCTTCTTTTTTGTATTGTATTTCATCAAATATGTATAATTTCTAGCATTTGAATGAACTCCAAGGTCCACTTTTATGATCCTATTCATGAATATTGCTGACGTACCCATGTTTCTAGCTGGGGATTAAAAAAAAATTCGTTTTTCTTCTCATTTTGTCAACATTTTATCACATTTTTTAGTGCCTTAAAATCTGGTAAAGTGACTTTCTGTTGATTGACTAATAATCCCTGCCGATATCCATTGAATTTCAAATTAAAATGTTTTTTTCACTTTCATTTTAGTAATGTTGTCTATAGAAAAAATATTTAAAAAAATAAAAACAAACTTGAATGTACTTCGTTATTAAGCAACTTTATCAATTACAACTCCATGCTTGTACTTTTAAACTATTTTGCTTTCAATATGGAATATAGGGTAAAGGCTTTACTCAAAATGTGAGTTTTTTGTTCTTCATTTAATAGGTCATCTATTTGGCACAACAATGTAATATTTCTTGTATTACATATAATCTTATATATAATCAAAAGATAAAAAAAGAGATTTAAAATCAATTAGTACTTGACTAATTCTAGACAAATACCTATGTCGTATTATTTTTCCTTTAATAGTCAACTTCTCTTAATAAGAGTTAATTCCACATTTATAAAAACTAAGTTTGGAACAATAAAGAGAGTCGCGAGAAGAAGAAAAATCGACAAATGACGAAAGAATACATAGTAAGATTTCATATTCGTAGAAAAAAACTGCAATGATGATATTAAATCATCTCTCAATTAAAATTTTCTGTACCCTAATTTTAATAAAATTACTTTAAAACTGTTTCAAAAATATTTTAATGCTAGAAACAGCATCAATATTTTCATCTCTTGGAAAGACCAGAAAGTTTAATTTAGAGAGGCTGCAAGGGAAACAAAAGGAGTACAGAACTGCATCAAGCTTGTTTAGGATTTTATCCTCGTCTAGGGTTTTTTCACGGAATGCCTCTTCAAGGACGACCAGGCAATCTGCAAGGAATGTAAAAACTAAAACAATACCAACACATAATCTTAGGAACTACAAATTCCGGAAGTCTATTGGCAATTTCATATAAATGTCAACTTCACCATTAAAAAATAAATTTGCCATATTACTAACGAAACCTACTTAAAATGGATCAGCAAGGTCTATATTTTGAATTATAGAGTATCCGATCACAATATTCATGCAAGGTCATGTTTCTCTCGCCACAATGATGATGAGACACAAACTGCAAATATTAATTTTTCAGTGAACAAAATTGTATGACTTTCTTAAAGGCTAGTATGGCAAAAAAAACCAAAAAAAAACTCCTACTCATGTTTTCTAACTTTACTATTCATCAGGAAGGGCGGTTGTATTGATATGTAAATAAGTTATGTACTTTGAGTCTTACTATTGGCTGGTGGAAAGTGCTGTTGTGATTCCCGTTGAGAGGCCAACTCATGTAACACCCCTTTCATTTTTTTAGGAAAAGTTGTCATAAAACATACTTTTTGAGAGCAAACTTTTATAAGGATGATATATTTGTAACAATTGTCATTTTGGTTTTTTTTTTTTCCAACTTTTCAGAGTATTACGGACGTTACTTATTCCTTACAGATATAATTATAAATAAATATACTAATCAGTAAAAATGTAACTTTATGGAATACATCTTATGAATGGAGGAATGAGCGATTTATGATTATTTTTGACACTTTTCTCTCCTCAACCATCAGAACCACCAAAAAAAAAAAAAAAAACACAACACAGAAAAACTGAAATTCAGTTCCTACGAAAAAAGGATCTGTTGTTGGTTTCATTAATTTTGATTTTGATTTTTAAAATATGATTTTATATTTTCAATATGGCTTTAATATGCTCTAAGGCCTAGCATTTTAGCTTGTAAAAATAAACACAAATAACACCAAATAATAAATCCCTGAGTGAGAGTGTAATAATATATATTTGGTTGATAGTGGTAGTTATTTTGTGATAATTTGATGTGATTTTGTAGGAAAGAATGAAGAGATAGGCATGCATCAGATATGTGCACAGTCTTTCAATAACCTTCTTCATCCACTGTTAGCAGCTTACTGCAGATGGTTGCGTTCTCTCTGTTTAGCTGAAAAGCAATATACCTAAACTAAGCAAGACTCGGCTCTCTGGACTGGTTTGACCCTTGAAATAGGCCACTGAAGTTCAACATATGTGGGTAAAGCTCTATCTATGATATTGTTTCTGTATCTATTTCAGACGTTTAACATCCATAAGGCGAAAATATATCATCCGTGAGGGCAATGTTTTGTGATTCTTTCTTTAATAGGAAAAAAAGTTTTTTATATATGATTGTTGGCTATCTCAAACCCTTTCCTACAAAATGATATTAAAATTATTTATCTTTGAAACATGAATTCATAGAGTATTCATAATGTGTTCTCTGAGTCCAAAAAGCTAATCCGTTTCTGTAACATTCGTAACGCTGGCTGGGTATTGTATCACTTCTCTCAAAATCCGTAAGGTTTAAAACATTTTCTAATGCAGACTTATGTATCTTAATACCAATATGTAGAACTAAACAATATTTATTTAATTTTCCAATTCATATCAATAGCTTGTTAATGTCAGGCTTAGTTTCCAAATTTATATTTGAATATAACGTCCATGACGTTATAACTGACCATATAATACAAGAAATTAGCCAGGGTGTGGACTCCAAATTGTGGAAGCCATCAAACCACAAACTCTTGTATGGTGTTGGTGGAGCTAGCAATCTTGAGCAATGGGCATCGAAGGTTATTATTAAATTGTAACGTCTACTATTTTCAGTACGATATCATAAGGTTTATCCCATGATGAGTTTTGCTATTGCTGCTCTAAACAAGTTTATGTGGACAAAGCTAGCTGTGAGAAGAGAAGATGATGGGGGAGAGATAAACATACTAATTAAACTACCTTGTCCTCTTTTTATTTTCTTCATCTATTTATATACATATATGTGTAAATAAGTACATTTAGGAAGATATTTGAATGACCATGATGAATAATTAGAAATTGTGTTTTTTATAAGATTGAAGAAAATAAAAAGAAATAATAAGTGTTGGTTAAAATTACTTCAAGATCTTCTCTTTATTGTTTAATTTATTTATCAGATATCTAGATTTGCCGGGTTTTTTTATCATTGTGTCGTTGACTTTATTTTAATTGAACGTTCAAGTGCCATTTTTTCTTTGAACATTACATAATAATGTTAACATTGTATTGTTTAAGGTAAATAAATATAAGATAAAAAAATTTATAATATTTGATATAATCGTTCTGTACTTGATTTTTTTTTTTTTCAAAATTGTTTTAATATTAACTAACCACATATTTATGTATGTGAAAGAAGTGTATTAAAAATTCAAGTTTCTATCCCAATACGAATATGAAAAAATATTAGGCAGAAACATAATAGAATACATTAATAAATGGATAGACATTTTATATCAATTGGGTTGACAAGAGGTATTTATAAACTCTTTATGTTCTCATATGGCAACAGAGCAAATTTGATATAAACCCTTTCAGATTTTGTTTTGGTCATAATAGGTAACACCCAAAATAGAAATCAAAGGATTTTCTTTATTATTTTCCTTAATAATTATGCTGGGATTACTTCCTCTTTTTGCAAAACTTTTTCTTGGAAATCCCCCCACACACACAAAAAAAATCAAATCGGATGTATTTTGATTACATAATTACAAAAAAAAATGTTAATTCTGTAAAAAAAGAAAGATATTTTTTAGTTGTAACATTTTAGACTTATATTGATCGCTTTCTTATAATCAAAATGAGAATTCAGCTGTGCAATGCCACTAGTCCTATGTTAGTCCTTATTTTTGACCGGAGTCCAGTCCGGTATCATGTAATCCAGTCCCACTTATAAGTCCAAGTTTTTTTTTTTTCTCTTTCTCCTGATTTTGTTTTATAATGGAATAAATTGTATTAAACAAAAATAACATATGGTCGAATTATATCGTATTATAATGAAAAAATAAATAATTTTTGCTAGATATGGAAAGGGCTCTTAATATATCTCTTATTTCTTATTTGCTTAATAAACCATCTTCATTTCTTGAAAAAGTTCCAAGGACCGATAGGATCGATCCTAAGACTGCACTGAACAAAATAAATAACGTACGTTTCCTGATTATAAATAAGAATGATTCATTTTTGGCCATTATTAAAAAAAAAAACTAAACTTTATGAGCAGTTTATTTGTTGTAGTTCCTGTTTTATTTCGTTTTTTTTTAATAAAATAAAAATTTCCAGGATACATCAAAGTTTTTTTTAAATTTTAAATTTGAATAATTGATCTAAAAAAGCAAAGATAAATTAATACATTTGTATTTTTCAACCAACAATGCAAAAGTATTCACGTAAAGTAAATATTAAAACTAAATTTTTTTGGGTATTTTAGTTATTAAAATACTGCTGTCATCTGTTTTAAAGCTTTCAGTTGCTTCATATTTCTTTTTAATGTTAGTGATAACGTTTACATTGACAAAAAAGTTCTTGGCAATGTCTGCTATTAAATTTATGACCGTTTGTCGTACATTTTTATTACAGAAAAACTAAGTACTTTTGTTGTGATCTTATTATTGCGGAATTAAAAAAAAAAACATATCTTCGAAAACTTCTGCGTGAATTGTATTATATTTGGTTAAATCATCAATGAACTAGAGGCTTTACAAGCCCATACGACCCCAACAAAGTATATTACTATATATTAATCACTTTGAATAATAACAAATGTCTAAAACTGAGTTTTTTTAAAGACTTTTGGGTTCCATATCTAATTCTAGTAGTACATAACGAATCGTTCATTAGTTTTTTCTCCTCAAATTTTGGCAACTTTTGTATAAAAATAAACAAATCAACATATTTTTGTTAAACTAGATTTGTAAGTTTAGAAAATACTCACTCTTACATAAAAACATTTTTTACGCTCCCAATTTATTAATTTGGCTTAAAAACAAATGAAAAAGAAAGAAGATGTTCTTCATTTCAAAACAAAGTCCTTAACAAGGTTATTTTTTTGACTTTCAACATTTTTTTCCTTGTTCAAACAATAGCACAAATCTATTAAAAGACTAAAATAATATGGAAATATTTCGAAACTATATCTAATAAAAAAAGAAAGTTATTTAAGATTTACATATAATTAATGTCTAAGTCGTACAAAAAGGTAATATAAAACTTCAAAGGTAATGCAAATAAACAAATGTAAATTCTCCAACATATCCATGAGGCTAAATCAACTCATAAGGAAGTCAATCTCCATTTTAGACTCTTTTAGGTAGAAAAGCTCGCTTTGTATTCAAATAAAGCTTACCAACTGACCAGGAAATTCTCTCAACCATATGTATATGTATATGTAGGCTCTTTTTTACTATTAAATTAAATTAATGATAAGGATTCTCGTCGTGTCGTGACGTCAATAAAGAGTTGATATTTACTACGTGATATATGTAGTATATTTATAATGAATGATATATTGGCGAAAGGGAAAAGAATGAGCAAGGAGTCTACAGAAGAGAAAAAAACTAGCTTTCAAAAAAGATGTTTATCTTTTGTTTTTATACTTATTTTCAAAGTATTTTATTTTATTGTCTGTTACTCTGTGCCCATTGATTACAACCCTATATTGTAGGTATGGGCTTAATATGTAAATTATGTGGTTAATTAATTAATGGATTATAGATTTTGTGGGGAAGTCTTTTATGGTGTATCAAAATTAAATCTTAGTGAAAAACTAAAGAGGGATAGAGTTTCATATACTTTCGTTTTATTATGCTTGAGACGGGTTTTGGTGGAAAAGTTCAGACATAGAATCTTTTTGGCCCAGATAGATGAAAAGATTGTAAGAGAGGGCATGAAGTTCACTACTACAGAATTATTAAGGAGTCTTGGGAGTGTTTTGATGGATTTGAAGTATAGCACCATTACCAGCACTTATTCTTTTGGAAGTAAATACAGCTAGACTTATGAAGAGAAGATCTTTTCTTGCTGCCTAAGGGAAGTAGAGAACACAATTTCTTTTATGAATGCAGCAAAAGAGGTCAAATAAGGGATCATTTGATCCAAGATATATATGTTAAACATAAAATATTTTTTAAATTGAAAAGTTTTTGTTTTGTTTATACAGGCCCAGAAAATTTCAGGTCCTTTTATTTAGAGAGAAAACTGCAAATATATTCGTATTTTTTGTATTTATTAAAATTCAAAATTGAATAAATGCAATAACTAGAAGTGGATCATTCCTATTACAAAAATAAGACAAGAACTCTTACAACTAAAGTACACGGACAATAAACTCCCTACGTTACTACAAAACTTTTAACAGGGCAACAATCTTTGGATTTGTTTTGCAGACTAAGAGTTGGATTTGAAAAGTGTCATGGGGGCTCTAATCCATAAAGCAAATAATAAAAATAATAATTAATAAAAATTTAACAAAATACACAATTTTGAACAAAAAATAAGAGTTTTCTTGGTTAAGACCGGAAATTATCAGGCAAAGTGTTAATTGTAAGACTATTGTTATTAAATGTATAATGCTTATGTAACTTCTTTGTTAATAAATTCGTATTTGTATGCTAAAAAACAAGAAAAATCCATTGCAATGAGTACTCTTTGTTTTCTGCTTTATACAGTTACGACAATCATCTAAGGGTTCATTTTTTTATCTGATGGGTATGATATTCTGCCTTGTGGTCCCCTCCAGTTATTTCACACCTCTAAAAGGCGTCACAATACGAGGGTGGTTTGAAAAGTTTTCGACCTCAACTTGAAGAAGGCTTTAAATAAAGCTATTCACAACCATCTAACATCTGTTGAGAGTTATTCAGCATAGTTTTAGTCATTTTTGGACGGTAATTTATGCAAGAGTTGTTCGAAGAAGTAGATGCGAGTGTTTTTGTGAAAGTGGAGAAAATCGAGTATCTCTTCGTTAGTTCAGTTTAGGAGCAATAAATCCAAGTTTTTGCCGATTAATTACGGTAGATAAAACTTGGATACACCATTATTCGCCAGAAAAAAAAAGACTTTCCAAACAGTGAAAAGCAAAGATTTTTTGTGAACGATTATTTTACAGAGAAAAACGAAAAGTACTATTTGGATGGGGGGTTACAGAGTTGGGAGAAGTGTGGAGGGTTACAAGTAGACTATTATTAATAAAATAAATTACGAAAAAATGTCTTGTATCTTTGTTAGGTTGGAAACTTTTCAGACTACCATCGTTATCTTGATATACCCAGTCAGTTTTGATATCTGAGCCAGAGTGCTCAACTTGGATAAGTTACAAGATGATGGCTCTAAGATTATCCTTCCATAATACCATAATTAGTTTATGGAGCACTTTTCCACAAAAATTAATAGAAGAATGTTTGATTTGATTTTCAAGCTGATGAAATAGAAAACACAAAGTGTTTCTATATAAGTTTTGTCCGGGATACCAGTAAAATCCAGTAGTTATAAGAAATTCATAATAAATTAATCATAATATACAAAATTAAATCAATGTCATAAATAGAAAATTAAGATGGTAGGAATTTTAAATTTTGACTTGGAGGCTTTTTGGCTGTGTGTTTTATGTCCATTTTTTTGTTGCCTTGCCTATGGTGAATCAACTTTTTAGTTTTAAATTCTAATATCTCAATGGATAATTGCCAATGAACTGCTTTGAACCTTTAAATCAGTGGCAAAATAATTATACTTTGGTAAAATAAAATAGGTATAGGTACTTAGTCAAATACTTTAGTTTAATAAAAAAAATTAATAAGATTGTTAAATTTACTTTAATTTAGTAAATCCAGAAAATGAGGCACATTTCGAAATGGGGTGTACTTACTACTGTCAAAGAGCTTTAGCTTATGCATCACTAATATGTGGCTACTACACCGAAGTAATGGTCCAAGATTCGTAGACACTTTTAAAAATTGTAACCCACTATCTTGCTCCCCTCTGCACCATATCTATATAAACAATTAGTTGTAACATTTGAGTATATCTCTATATTTTAAAGAAAAAATGATTGGGATGTATAAAATAGTGTTTAGCTTAGGGTGCAAAAATCTGGCGTGGAAGGGTGCTGCATAGATTTTCGCTGCCTTAGTTATGACTAGGGCTGTAACAATACGTGTTTTGTGTCATGATACGATATTTAGTATTGAATTATATTATTATGATATATGAATACTTCCCACCCTCACAATTCTGTTCAAATATTGAAAGAGATTGAAATATCCCTCAGTAAGCAGAGCCAACAATTTCTTAGCGTAAGAATTTTATTTTTGTCTATTGATATATCGTATATTGTTATACTGAATTCTTCTTGGGTCATTTCATAAAAATTGGTTCTTCACTGTTTAGATCTAGTCAAGCTTGACTATTTCTTTTGGATCTTTAATGCCAGTCAAAGGAGGAGCGGCTATAGAATTTCCATCAAGGGGATGCCATCACGAATACAAAAAACAAAGATTAGATCCTATGTGTAATGAATAATTACCCTATTAGACCCACGATTTGTAAACACTATATCATTTACTTAAATAGTTAGCATTAAGATTTTCCATGATAAAAGCAATCGGAGTCTATTTTCATTTATTGTTGATACTACCAATTGGTAATTAGCCTCATCAGAGTTAGCTGGCTCATTTATTTTAAATAATTCCTTGTAATAACCAGTTTTAATCTGTATCAAGATTCTAAATTAATATCAATAAAAATAAATATTGATATGTGTTACAATATCTTATGATATCATTACTTTTTGATAGCCCTAGTTATGACCAGTGATGCTAATACGTAGATTTTTGTAGTTCGCCTGATTATTTTTGGAGTTGATACCCTTAAGAGTGAATTTTTTTCAGTAGATATTCTTATTATTAGTTAATTCCTTTTCTACTACAAACAGTTATGTATATTCAGGACCGGATGAAACATTTGTGTGTGTCCTCATAAAAGACCGAGAGTAACATGACCTAAAATTTATTTCAAACAGAAAATATAGGATGACTTTTTAAATATATATTTTTTGAAGTGATGAATTGTAAGTTTGAAATTGTATACCTCCATTTTACAATTCCATAGTAAAAATCTCCCAATTAAGATAACATTGACACACACCTGATTTGTACTTTTTCCATGGACTTAATCAAATAGTTCATAAAATGATTCCACATCTCAGATCCATATATTTATATTCAGAAGACACAAAGTTTGTTAAGTTTCACTATGAACAATACGTTACAGGATTTTAATGACTCCCAACTTCCCATTAACCTTTGTTAATATATAGTATACATACTTTTTAAATCTCAGACCTTGATAAATGTAAATTCCTTAGTCTAATTAATCATCCATTACGTTAACACTAGGATGAATGAACTTTTTTTTTTTGTATAAAGGAAGCAGGTCACATTTACTAACATTTATAAGCATTCTCTAGGTAATATTTAGTTAATAAATTTAGTAGAACGTCACTGACATATTATAAATCATAGCAGACGATTTTCGTATCATCTGCGTGTAGGAATAAATTTGCCGAAAAAGCTACAACTACAACATTAATGCGAACGACAAACAGTAAAAATTTAATGAGTTGAGAATCCTTTCTAATTTGAGTCCAACAAATACTTATACTTATAACTCCGGAGAAAACCCAGCGTTAATTTTGCTATATGTGATAAAAGAGGGAAATGGAAATTTCATGAAGTACACCTAAGAGCCCTTAATTAAATTTTTCAAGAATCCATATCAATCTTTTTGTCTTTCATGAGCACATGCACTAGTTATTTATTCAGCATACATACTTAGAGTATAGGTGCTTTCAAAAATGAAAACCAATTAGGACATATTTTCTAATCCTCTGAAGATAAAATAAGAAAAAGACAACGAAAAGAGTGTGAACTACAGCAAAAAGGGATGAACATCACTTAACTATAAAGTTGTTGGGTTAAAAGGAAGAGAGTAATGATAATCAATTATTAGATCCTGAGGATGCATTCGATTAATTTGTCATCAATGCTGACACATGCACACAAATTATCGAATGCTTACTTGATAATATATAAGATGAGATTGAATCGGGTTGGAAGCTGTATACACCAAATAAAAAGATCAGAACAAATAATATATTTACAAATGAGTAATTATTCGAATGCAAGACAATAGGTAAACAAAACTCAAACTGAACAAAGTACTGTTATATTTCGTAAAGTATCAAAATCCTGAGTTCGCTTTACTTGATGTATTGAAAAAAGCTTTTACACCCCTATTTGTTAAATCAGAATCAAAAATCATAAACATACACCTCTTGAAATTTAAATATTATTTTAAAAGTCTGTTAATTTATGAAGATGACCAAACTCGATTGTGTTCCAACTTTTCTTATCCCTACATATTTTGGTGAAGAAAAAAAATAAAAATAATAATAATATCAAAATCACATTCCATAGTACAGTACAATGAATTTTGATATATTTTGCATATAATTTCCTTTAAAAGAAGCCTTAGTAATCATTGGAAGTACATTTCTCAATATTAAATATTATTTGATTCAGTTGGCTAAAGTAATATAAATTATTGTTATGTGGAGTGTCAAAATCAAATGTACACATAGTTGGACAACCGAATATGAGGGAAATTGTTTCCGAACTAAGAGAATAAATAAAAAATAACTTTTGTAGATCAATGATTCAATATGTTTGAAGGGTATCAAAATTCCATGCAAACAACATAATAAGTATTTTTAATATTCGTAATGTATATTTTGAAATATTTTTACATTATTATCGCCCCCGAGGGCATCCAGATTAATTATGTGTGAAGGTGTGCAACATACAAACAAAGGGGGTCGGAACTACTTTAAATAGTACAATACAATACATTTTTAAATATTTAAAGTACACTTCTCCCTTCAAAGAAACCAAATTAATCATTGGAAGTAAATTGCTCAATATTAACAATTTTATCAAATATAAAACTGAAGGCATGACTATTTAGTTCCAGTTGATGTACATATATTCAACATTCAATGTCCAGGATAAACATAAAATCAAATCAAAATTACCCTTACATGAGAGTTTCAACTTTGTATAAAAATCAACATAATGAACTTTGAAATTATATTTAATGATGCTCTGATTACATTGTCTAAGAAATCATATAATACATATATTAGTTTTCTTTGGTTTGATATGATCAATCTTCTCATCACATAAAAGTGTCAAAAAATAAACACATCTATCCTCTGTCAAAACGGAATCCTTTAGTTATTTGGGGAAAAACAATGACTTTTACAATTCTGTTTGAATTAATTGGTTATCGACGATATTTTTTCGAATATTGTAAATGCGTTGAGTTTGTAAATTTTTTTGAAAAAAGAGTGACAGCATAAAAAAAATCATGAACAATAAGAAAAATTTATGGTTTAACTTCATAAATATAAACGACATATTATTTTATAGGCATACTTTACCAAAGTATGGGTTTTATATTCAAATTTTAGTGATAGTTTGAGGTACAAGGAACATTAAATATAGAATAGAACCTGGATTTTATTTATCTTCAATATAGTCTTTCAAAAGGTAATTTATTGAACATACAAAATATCTTGGTCCATTAGACCCATATTGACTCTTTGGTATGTATATCTGTAAATACATTAATTAATAATTTCACCTACTAAGTGCTATATTCTTTATTTAATCACATTTCTTACAATTTTACCACCAGGTGGGCGAAAAAATCTTACTCTAAAACTTTATCAATAAGTATTTGAGCAACCAGTTGTAATAAGTATGTTCAGAAAATAAAAATAACGACTATGATGTCTTGGCTACTCTAATAATCCATGTAGCCCCCTTTAGGAGAAATGAAAGTTTCTCCGCAGCCACGGAAGGCCTTGCACCCATTGTAGGCGTAGTCTTCAGACATGGCACAACAGTGCAGGTTGGCGGCCTTGAGTTTGTTGATGTTTAATTGACGGACAGTGCAGGCGGTGCTGAACATGCACCCAAAAAAGGAAGTCTAATGAAGTCTGGTGAGTAGAGGGACTACATTTTCTTGATTAGAAAGGCAAGTTGTCCTCTAACCACTTCCTGCCATGGGGGACGTTTGCGCAGGTGCAACATCCTGCTGGAACAGCAGGCTCATATAGGATTAGTTGGTCTGGACCCATGGTAACAACTTCTCTTCCGTTGGTTTCTTGTAAGCGTCCTAAAGCGGGCAGACCAAAATGCTGTGGTAACGTCCAGATGACATTTTCTCGGCTTCTAAGACACTTAAGAAGGTCTAGTTTTTTTGTTTTGTTCAGTATTTGACCCGAACAGTTTTACCGAACTCCCATAAACTTAAATGTATGTAGCAAAAACGAAAGGTAAAGAATGTTTCCCCACACCATTCGGCATATACTTGGCACTGAGTCTCACTCCAATTCTTTTTCTCTTCCCCTTCTTTAACTCTTCAAAAACTAAGGGAGCCACATTAACTAAACCCTGTACAGATTTTGGCCCACGTTTTGCCATTTTAATCTTCAATAAGGCCTCCATCGACATTTGTATTCGCCTCAATGCACTACTGGGAACTCTGAGTGGTGGCAAATATGTAATTGATGCTCATGGAGTTCCAATGCTCATCAACAGAAGCCTCGAGGGCTTCAAGATTCTATGGTCTTGTCCAGTAGATCCTGCTCCCAAAATATGGTCTGAAGGAAAAGTAGGGAGGCTGACATCTGACAAATCCAGAGGCCATGCCGTTTTCAGCCGCCACAACTGAATGTTGCTCTATAAAAAGGACTGTATAACCTTTGCTATGTGTGTGACGGTTTACCATCTTGTTAAAGTAATACATTCCCACAGGATCCAGTGCCTGATACAGGGAATCAACTTTGTCCTCAAGTTATCGACGTAGTCAGTAGCATTGAGCCTGTACCATGTGTTGAACCAAATTAGTTGCATCCTCAGTCCATTTGATGCAACAAATTCAAAGCTCGTCACCGATGCTGGGTAGCCTAGTTTTCATCAGGATGTGGGCTTCCTCTCGATGCCAATAACATCATTTATGGACTTTTTGGCATTGTAAATGGTCTGCTTGCTTGTTTAAGTTAAGTTTTAGGATCTCTGTTGGGGTGTGTTCCTGGAAAGTAGAGCAGCCATCTCGATTCTTTTGTCTCTTTGTGTGGGCAATTTTTTTGGAGGGTCTGTCAATAAAAACATTATGCCAGCTGTTGGGAGGAATTATCAATTCCTCCCATGTGTTTTTATTATTATTCACTTTTATAATTGGCCAAAATTTCAACTACGCACCCGGTATTCTTGACCGTACATAAAGTGACAATCTTTTTATGTCTTCATTGCCAAATTAGGGTAGCAATTTGCAGTGTCTTCCTGAGCAAAACATAATTCCTATTATAGACGAATAAATTATTCTTTATGGATTAATCAAATCCTATTAAGAAGGAAGGAGTCATTGCTATGTAAGGGAATACTACTTTGTTTCTTGTTAGTACCTAATTACTTATCCGAGAATCAATATTTAAATTAGTTTTGAGAGCTTATAAAAACAAAATTTAAATTAGTCCGTCTTTATTTTTTGTAACTATGGGAATTGAAATAACTCAATTGATTCTATATTAGCTTTGAAGTTTGGGAACTAAGTGTAAAAACTTATACAGGGTCCTCTGGATCAGATGTTTGAGATATTTAAGGTAAAAAAATATTGTCAAGTTCAACCATACTTTTTTCAAACAGAATAAAATAAAGTTCGAAAAGTAATTTATTGCATAACTCAATAACCATCAAATGAAGTAATATATGCGCCGATCGAACGAGTGGTTTATGAACTAATATCAAAAATGTAAGAATCTTGAAGACGATTTTGGATCAAATTCATCATGAAAAGGAGCTCAGAATAGGATTTAGTTGCAGATATTATTCGTCTAATATATACTTGTCCAGAAAAATACACATACCCCTGTTAACTTTATGTATTTTTTCCTTTTTATGATGAAACTAATGCATTATTTTTGTCAAGTCTGTTTATGAAGTACATGTACCAACAAGTGAAATAAAGATATCAATACACAATTCAAGGAACTTTTGATTTCATGGGTATTTTATTGATAAATAACCAAAAAATGTCTTTTTTCAAAATTATTCATACTCTTGACAATAATGTCAAAGGAAAATGTGTCAAACGTGTTGTTCTTTGTCTTAAAGTTCTTTCGAAGATATCTTAATAGAATGAATAACTTTTCTGATGACTAAATGTTTAACAAGATAAGAAATTGAATCTTTTCTGGAGAGTATAAATAGTGACATGTTCGTCTCGTTACACTCAATTTTTGATCATCATGGTCAAGATGAAGGATCTCAGGAAGGACCTGCGTCAGCGTCTTGTGAATGCCACAGAGGAAGTCTCCATCGATGTAGGCCACGGAAGACACCGCTGTACAGGGAAAAACATGTAGACGGATGTAGGCCAATCAGGTAGATTTTTATTTCTTATGTTTTTAGTATGTGTAATCTTATTTTAAAATAATTTTAGAAAATTATTAAGAAAGGCCAAAATTATGTTACATCTCTCGTGGGTATATCACAGATTATAGCGTATAAATGGTGTTCTGAGTCTTGATGTTCAATTGGATAAGTGTGGATAAGAAAATGAGAATATAGTAGGAAGTTTTTCCACTTTTTACAATTGATTTTCCAATAGAGAGACCACCATACAAAAATATGCCATTTTGGCTTTTGTAGCATACATTGTTATTTTTGGTGTATTTGATAATGTTTCTATTCACTTTTTTGGCTGAAATCATTCAATGTTTTCGCCAGTACTATAATGTATTCGATTTTTGTATAGTTTTGTATTAATCTACATTGATGTTTACATACTTACAGCAATAAGTCAATACACGTAGAAATAAATAAAACAAAAGAGAAATTTGCATTGATATACAACATAAGCAAGTATTATAGCTTACAGACAAGGGATGTACGATTTTTGGTTTACGGCACGCACTAATACTACACATTCAATTGTTTATTGATTTGAATAGAATTCAGTAATTACACTATGGTGAAAACATTAAATGATTTTCAGCAAAAAAAGAAACATTCTAATGAGACAAGCTAGTATCCTCTGCTATCAAGAGTGTAGGATTAGAATAATGAACATGATATTAATTAACAAGATGATGAAATATATTTTCTGAATAGGTGGCACAACTATGAAAAGAACGGACTAATAAGTTATTTTGGAAAAATATTAATAATAAGTATTGGCTTCACCAACTCGTGCAAAATACAATTTTCCTCTGTTTGGAAGACTTTGTGACTGAAGCAAAATTTAACTGCCAAGATCTGAAGATATGATCCAGTAAGTTTTATCACATAATCTAAATCCTTAACTAAAAAAAAATATTTTCTGTGCAATAATTTATTTAAATTGTAGTTATCAAAGTCATAAATATAACCCAAACAGCTTAAATCCCTACCAGGCTGTGCAAAAATAGTAGCAGATTAGATAGTATTATTTGATTAGAAATAAAGAAGTTTGATGACATCTTTTCAAAAAAAGTTAAAAAAGGGCATCATAATCTGGAGGATATTGATTTTCAAAATCCAGGAAATATAAATCCTACAATATGGCTAACTACAGCAAATAGGAAACTAAATATGTATCGTTCTGAAGAAGACCCCTCTGATAACTTGGTCTGTCTGGTAAATTTTTTAATGTTGTCTGTACTCCCATGTGGTTCACATTAAAAATGAATTCATATGTAACAGATGAGGCAAGGAATACATTTCAAGCAATCAAATTGATTACAGAGCAGCAGGAAAGATCCCAAAAATTGTTCTACCCGTTAACCAAGGAAACACTTACTTATTTTTCTCCTCCAGAAAATGCTCTTCTTAGTATTTGCGAAGATAGGCCTGAGATTTAAAAAATTCTATGGAAGATCATTCGACTTTTACGAGCTACTCCTATAAAATTGTGTTCTAAAGTGTTAACAATACCCAAGTTGAAAATTTAAATGTAGTCAATATTATGAAATTATTCAGAGTACCAAACTAGAGGTGAATGAGCCTTACATAAGAAAATATTTATCCGGTGAGCTAATTGTATATTTAACAATATCAATAACTAAGAGCTGTTCATTCCAGATAAAAAATCAATTGTGCCATTTAGATAGAGGTTATCTAGGATTTCAGAATCAATTTTGAGAAAATGCACTTAACCCCATACACGAAACCCTTTTATTGAATATTGGAAACGAAGAAAAATCAAAAGAAATATACACAAATTTATGGGAGCTTTCAGGAGCAAATTTTTGACTTCTTATTTATCTTAAATTATTCGATACCCTCGAGATCAATTTTATATTAACAAACGTGGAGAATGCACTTTTTGCTGTTTAATGGAGACCATCAATAATTTTTTGTGGGAATGCCCTCTTTTAAATAAAAATATATAAAGACATACTTTCGCTTTTTGGATAACTCTTTTGAGTGCAAGCTCCAGAATGATGATTTTTTAACCTTATTTTTGCAGTACAGGCGGTCAAAAAGTTATTGCTATCCTTAAAAAAACACAGTATATTTTGTACAACTTAAGGCAAAGGGAATAGAAACACACTGGAGCGGTTTTAAATATAGTAAAGCTCTACACGAATGTTTGAAAATATTTATGATACATAGTATTTTTTCATATGGTAGCATTATTACATAGGGGATAATGTTCTGCTTAATATTCAATTTCCTTGTTTCAATTTCCTTGTGTTTTTGTCTTTTTTTGTTTAAAATCCGAAAATATAAGAATGCTGAGTAATGACCAAGAGAACAAAGTAAAAAAACTATCTATTTTTGGATTAATTTAAAAAATTTTAAAATTATAAGTACCTTTCATGTAATGAATATTTTTTTGATCAAATAATATTAAGCATTTTAGTAAATTAAAACATAGGAAATTTCAATCGAGTTTCGGCAGCAAAGAAACTATTTTGCAGAACTAAAATTTTGCATTCTCTTTTTCAACAGTTCGTATCAACCTTTTATCCCCAGTTATTTAATTAATTTCCTCAAAAAGTGGTTTACCTCACAAAACAGCCCGCTCTGATGTATATAAGGTTGAGTTGAATTTTTTGAGAGATTATCGACAAAGTTCAATGTTTTGATAAAAGGTACTCAGTAAACAGGTGTAGAATTGGGAAAAAATTTATAGAAGTATTCATTTTCTTTTAAAAGGAATACTTAAGTATTATATATTCACCTTAAAATCTACATTGTACTAGTCCATAAAAAAAGTATTTTATTAATTATAATTTTAAAAAAACAAACAAAACATCAATCAATAAATTCGTAATTGACGCATCAAGTGCAACTACAATTGAATATAGAGTTTAAAAGATTATGGAAAAGTAAAATTTGGTTCATTAGTGGCAATTAATTATTTAGATCAAAGTATTATTCCTAGTTATGTAATTATCAATTATACAAACCAATATTGTTGCTCATCTAGGCCTATAACAACAAAATAATTTATTTAAAACTGAAAGATGAACTATTTACTTTTCAAAGGAATTCCTTTTGCTTAAAAACGATTTAAAAAGTCGGACGTTTGTCCTTTCTAAGCTAAAGCTATAAAAATAAGTATTTTTCTACCTTTACAATCAATTGACGACTCCATATAAAATATAAACTCGTAATTGAAGTAACACACTAATTCTTGAGAAGTTTGTTTACTGATTTGTCTCTTATTTAAAAGTTGTTTCTATTTTTTGAAAGGGGTAAAAATACTCAACAAAGTTTTTGACTAATTACAGATTCATCATCAGTTTTTATATACTGCGTTAATTAGTTACTGAAGTGAAAACATTTTTGTTTTTTTTCTTGAATTTTGTAACGGGGATAAGCAAAGGCACAGAAATTGGCGTCGTCTTGTTGCAAAATAATACAACTCCCTAAATGATTATATTATTTGATATAAAATATATCTGTATCTGTAGGTATGTGAAAGCTATTTTCAGCATGCCCCATTATTTTTATAAACTACCAGCAAGAGACAGTCACAACCTTTTCTAGGTAATAAATGTGTGGGTTTTTTTTTTTGTCTACTCATTTCCTATTCAAATAATTGAATATTAAATTAAATAAGAATACTTTATTAAAATGTATATTTTATATCTAATTGTCAAACATCAACAAAAAATTAGTTCAAATAAAATATATATGTACGAATAACGAATATTACAGTATATAGAAAAATTGATATAACTCTTTTGGCAAAAATAATAACACAAATATAAACATCAATTATATATATTTAAATAATTTATAATATATCATACATATATTTAATAAATAATTATGGGAGAATTTAATGTAGAACTTCTTGCCAATAAGACATTTAATTGAAAAAAGTATATTTATTTCAATTTGAATATGATTCATGAAGTATTATCAAAGATTCATATTGCTTCAACTTCGGGATATCAAATGATAAGTTATTTTAAACGATTACAGTATAGTTATTATTGATTAATCTAATTGTGTTTCCATATGAAATAAAAACGCATACTTAGTCTCTTTATATTTTGCTGGTTCATTTTAGTGTTAATTTTTTTTTTTTTCATCATATTTCATTGAATTAAATTTGCTCCTTTCTTCACCAATTCAATCTCACCTTTATTTTGTAAGCAAAATGGAATACCTTTTTTTGTAGTAAATCCAAACATTAAATAAAAGTTTCGCCTCGTCATGCAAAGAACATTCGTTGACCAATATATATTTCTATTCATAGATGACAAAATTAATACTGGTTCGTTCCATTCATGGCACCTTAGTTGATAAATGTTTTTTTCCTTCAACTTAGTAAAATTGTATTTTATGATAATATAATTGAATAAACCGTTTAAAGCTTCATTAATAATTGTCAATTAAAAGTTTATTTAAAAAAATTGACAACAATAGAATAAATGGTTAATTTTCTGACTGGCTCGAAAATAAAAATAAGCAATTAGATGTTTGAGTCTTGTTGAAATGAATTCATGAATCATAATCAAATTGATTAGTAATTTCCGTCGAGTCATTTTTTTTATATTTTTTAGCAAATTACTGTGGCAAATTTTATATATATAATGAAATGGATGATAGAGTGAAATAATTCATTTAGAATATTTTGATCCAAGGTTTTAATTGTAGATTAAAAAACATTTAGATCATATGTATAATTAAGTGACAGATCCATGATCCATTAAAAACGAGAGAAAACAAATAGTGACAAATTTACTTGAACAAATTTCTTATTCCATATATGAAACACGTTATGATCGAAAAATCCTTCCCTTTTTTCCTTTAGTAGCTCCTTTCCAAGATGGTTCAGATTAAGTATGTTGATGGTTACATCCATTATTAGTTTTATTATTGTTATTCCTTAAGGGCTTATCATCCATGCCCTGAAAATGTAAATAAACCATTAAATGTTTGTTTACATTGCATAATATAAATTAATATACACTATATTAAACTTTAATAATGAAAATCTATGTAAAAAACAAATAAATAATTAAAAGAAATGCAATCAACGTGCCCAAATGAAGTATTTATTTTTTGGATACATAATAAAAACATAATTTGAAGCATCTTTATTTTTAAATGAAAATAACAAAACCTGTAATTAAGATTTGGAACACGTCTAGATAAACTTTACTGCTACTTATAAACTTGATTGAAACTTTCTAATTGGACTGCTGTGATATGAAAAAGTCTTATGATAATTATCTATTGGATTTTATGATAACCTTAGTGAGCTGAACTACAAGATAACAGTAACCAAATTGATAAATAAGATTCTCACATTTCATTTCATATATATAGAAAATAAACACAAGCAGTAAGATAATCACGATAAAAAACTATCATACATAGGGGTTCTTGTCCACTACAAGTAAGAACACACATCAATATCATCACAGAGTTCAGTTGTTTTGTCTTGGTAACAGTTCTAATGTTCCGATCAGTACCGAGTAATTTTGCTTTGTAGACAGATTTTATGATGAAAAAAAAGTTATCTTTGTTGTGCTTTGAGTCATTTTGACGTCGCTGACAAAACTCATGACATAGTTTCTGCAGTTGTTGCGAAAGGATAAGCCTCTCAATCCATTCGAGGTACTTTCTATCAGCCTTTTTTTAAACACTTGAACTTCAACTTGGTTGGTCTACTAATATGTGTCCTTCTGATTCTCTCCCAGTGGAAAAATGATTTCTGACTTAGAACCGTGGTCTTACTGACCTTTATGGTATTCATGATGTCGAACGTAGTCATGCCGGTGTGGAATAAAAGGCCAATTCAAGCTTTGTATTCTGTTATTACAATTGTCTTGCTTATTTTGTTTATGTTCTAAATATAGAATGAAAGCGTAGAACCTAAGTTTTGAGTTAAATGCTTGAACTTATTTATTTAACTAACTAAACGTGTCGAGAAATGCAATTAAAAATGGTCTCAATAAGTTTTCTTATACTGGTCTATAGCATTGGTAACATTTGGAAGTATTTATTTTTTATTGATATTGCAAAAAAGCAAACGCGAATGGCATTAAACAAAATTATAATCTATTAGAATGTTTTATTTTTTAAATAATATATTTATTATTTTACAGCCTTTTAAACATTGAAACTCTCAGTAAAAAAATACTCTATTATTTTAATAACCATGTTTTGCTTCTTAGACACTTTTATTTATCAAAACTTATTTTCGGTACATGTTTCCATTGATTATTGGCAATAAATAGAAGGATTGTAGGGAAGACTGGAATAGTTAAATCCCTTATAGTCTTTGTTGCTCAGACATGTTCTGGACTAGACATATCAATTTTGTAGTAAATTTTCACAAATTAATCACTTATTTTAATGGTTTTACATATTATTAAGTGGGGAAAAAAATATGCTGACTTCTTCTTTACATAGGAAGTAAAGCCTTTCCTTTGGTACTCTTAAAAAAGATATGAGTCTACATATCTCTTATTTTTAGAAAATTATAAGCATTACATAAAGCATATTTTGTGACAACTTCATCACTTTATCTAATTTGTCTATCTAGTATAAATAAATGTTTCAATCGTTCCTATTATTAACTAAGGAAGGAGGCAACAAACAAATCAAATAAGGTAAAAAATTATCACTTTGAATTCTGATAGATTTAAAAATGTCTAAGTGGACAATTTTTATCTTTTAAGTCGTGTGATTTTTAGGGATGATATTTTTTAGAGAAAACATTTTTTTTTATTGTTCGCATGCTTTATAAAAGCCCCATCCCTATTAGTTTTATGAGTGAATGTCTGTGAATGAGTGAACTTAATGAAGATACATGTTTTTTTGATTTCATTTTTTTTTCTCGGCCAACTGGCATTGCTTTATTCGATAAGTCTTAATAGTGATCAAAAATTATTGGAAAATTGAAATGGTAAAACAATTAGAGAAAAAAACAGTTTCAACAATATTTATACTAAAATGGGCGCAGTTATTATCAATTAAAAATGAATACATATACATACACAAAACTTAAAACAAAATAAGAACAACCGAAGATAAAATCAAAACAAAATACAAATTAACTTATCTTTTTTAAAAGTTTAATTAATAATTTGATCGCTGGGATGATGCCATTGATATCTAATTTTCCTGCTGATCATTTAGCGTATATCATCTGCAAAGTTTTGGTAATTATGCCATTAACCCTATTTTGCCCCTTCTCATTGTAGTGAGCAAGCATCTCATCTCTACCGATCGTAACTCCAAAATTCCAAAGTAATTCGTAGGAGATCCCGTCATATAGTTCCTTTAGATAAGCAACGATTCCAAAAAAGATGCTATGTGGTTTAACTTTCCCTCTTGCAGAAGATACACGGACTTCCTGGGTCACAAAGTTTTTTCGCTCCTACTTCCCAAGTTCCAGAAAGAAGTCAGTACTTAAATCACTTTTTAGCGTACGACATATATTTATTTTTAATAGCTTTGATGCTATTTTATGGGTTTTTTACTATGCCTTTTCTGATTAAATAGTATGTCTGTTTGCTCTACATAAATTTCCTATTCGGTTGGAGAAGCATTCCAGAGTTTGCAAAACCTTTTGGTAACTTGTGCAAGGATTATCCATAAAGTGGTCTTGCCTTTCTTTCAGAAAATTATCAAGGACATAGAACCAGGGCTCCTTGCATTTCCACATCTTTCTGACCCAATGAAAATTAAAAACCTTCCACATTTCGCCTAGGTCAATCAAGGATAGTCCTCCGCTCCTCAGTGGAGCATGGAGTCGGTCATAGTAAATATTCTTTTTCTTGTCCATTTTGAATAATGAATCTTTCATATGAGTTATTTTTTGAAAGGTTTTCTCAGTGAATGGTGTTACTCTTAAAAGATGTATAACTCTAGGAACAACATAGGTGTTCCAAACTATGATGCTGTCCCAAATGTTTAGATTCAAGCTTCTGAAGAGAGTGCAGGATCGCTCTATAGTCTTAAGAATCTCTTTGTTGTTCTTCTGGCATCCATTTGTCCCAACCCAAGACCTTAGGAGTTGGATTTTTGTAGAGATTCGGAAATATGTATGGCTAGCCTTGCCTTATTAGATTTTCATAGGAACTCAATTTTTTTTTTTCTCTGGACTCATTTTTAATCCTGAGGATAGGGCAAATCCTTGGAGAAAAGTGAAGGCTCTTTTCATTGACTTAGTGGTTTCGAGGGGACTTCCACACACAATTAAAGCCCAGTCATCAACGTAACATAGACACCTAGGGTTGTTAGGAATCGATGAGATACAATCAATTTGACTATCTTGATGAATTTCTTGCAGAATTCTATGAATGCCGATGTTGAAGATAATTGTAGATATGGGGTCGTCACCCTGTCGGACAACCCCTTTGTTCTTAAAGAATGTCTCTTGGTTTCCATATCTGACGACAATACAGGATCCTGCTAGAACTGATCCAACCATCCTTATCATAAGTCACCAAATCCTTTCAGATATAGAGAATGAACGATGTGTTGGCGTGATAGAGAGTTACAAAATGCCTTGCTTTTGTAAAATCAATGGCCATTATTGTCGTGTCATTCCGTGATTCAAGTATCGTTTGTACTGAAAAGGGGATGATGGCCATCAGTTACCCTTTCGAAAACCATATTGAGAAGGATGGATGTTGCCGTTAGCGATATTAATGAATCTGTTTTCAATTACATATGAACAGATTTTATAAAGAGTGTTTCGCATGGTCAATGGTCTATAGTTCTCAATATATCTAAGATCCTTATTAGCTTTTGGGGTCAAGACTATTTTGCCCTCAGGAAACAAACCAATACCTAAAACTTTTTCATAAAAAGTGAGAAGAACTATGACCAAATATTTTACATATTTCTTATAAAACTCAAAGGTGCAGCCTCAAGGCCCTGAAGATTTATTCCGTTTAGCGTATTTAAAAATAGCGTCTTCAATTTTGGAAAATGCCACATGTGTCTCGGTCTTAGCTTTGTCTGATATCTTGAACTAATCATTTGGTTCAGCCCTCAGGTTTTCGCAAAACGAAACCGTATTTGTTTCACATCTTGAGCAATTTTTTTATCTTTTTGAGAATCGTAACAAGAGCAGAGCTTAGAGTAAAACTTGTGGATCTCTTCGCATATGTATTATGGGTCGTCCGATATCAAGCTGATGCCGTGCATTATTATTTTATTTTTTTGGTTTCTCGATCTGTATTGTCTCATACACTGCAATATGTAGTGTGATAAATCGTCTATTTGATTAATTTTAAATTTGGTTCAGTATTTCAAATCATCCTTTCTGTAAATCTTGCCTAATTTAGCTTTCTTTTCTTCTTCTGACAATAAGCTATTGGAGATCGATTCCAATTAGTTCAAATACTCGCACTTCTTAACTGCCATAATAGCTCCTTTTTTGCCTACATACTCCTTTGACTTTTCGAAGCATTGATTCAACCAGCAGAAAAGGGTATCTTCCATTTTTTACCATGTAATGTGTTTCTAGAATGATTGATGTTATCACTTTATTAAATTCTGGGTCGTCTACTATGCTTGAATTAAGAATCCACGGACTCTTACTTCTTAACTCTTTCAACTCGGGATTTAATATCAGCTGGATAGCTTTATGGTCTGATAATTTAGTGTCCAAAACGTCATATGAGATAATTGAATCCTTCGAAAATCCTTTGATAAAAAACAAGTCGATTCGTGATGACACTGGAACAGAGTTTTTGTCTATTGAGAAGAAGGTATGACTGTGATTCTTCATTTCTCGGCCAACGTCCGTGAAACCAATGGAAGATATTATCGCGGAAAATATCTTTGTAAACCCAAGATGGGAGTTTGATGACTGGCTAGTTGTGTATCTATTCATTGAAAGCTTCACATTGAAATCACCTCCTGTTATTGAAGGGTTGTGGGAAACAATTGGTAATAATTTGCTTTGGTAAAAATATGGATCATCAATATTCGGTGCATATAAGCCAATTACATTCAAAGTTGAGTTTGGGTAGAGACAATTTACTTTTATTATGTTACCTTCAGGACACCGGAAGGGGACTTTGGGCTTTTATGAGCAAACTTACTTCCCGCTTTGGGTGAGGATTCTTATTGTTGAAGGACGAAAAAAAAAATATCCATGGGAGATAGAGAAGTGTTTCTCCAAGATACATCTGGTATCACATAGAATTATAATGTCTGGTAATTGAACATACTCTATTAGTCTTGCTAAGTCGTATTTTCGACTCAGGCTTTGTAATGAGTTGACATTGAGTGATCAATTAATTCTTTCTTTTGTTGTTTGTGACATGACGTACTGGGTGACAGTTGGGAACATGATAATGTTCTTTTTGAGTTTGATCCAGATCTAGATCGGGACGGTAGTATGTTTCTTTTTGATATAGTGCTAAAAGAGTTTTTGGCGATTGGCGAGATCAGAACTTATTTTTGACTTTGTTGGGGCCAGTGTTTGGCCTCCAAGCTCACCGGACCTCAACCCCACATACTTCTTTATGTGGAGTGAGTTGAAGGACACGCCAAAAGATCTTCCTGCCATACAAAATCCATGCTGTTGTCCAAATCCAACGGTGACTATCATCAAGATTTGTTCCCGTTTAAGAGGTCGAGTCGATGCCATTATTGACGCCAAAGGCAATAGTATCGAATAATAATGCTCAAAAATGATTTAGTGTTCATTTGCATTGACTTTTATTATAATCATTTAGTTTATTAGAAAGTTCATTTAAAAAAATAATTGTGTTTGTTGCATTCTGTATATGCAATACATACCTCCATCCAATGCCAAAATGACTTGTACTCTTCTCTATTGATATCTTGTATATATAATATATACATTACTTATACAAAAAAGAAATATAATCATACTTATAGATGAAAATATTAGAAAAATTATGGAAAACTTTCATACGTTATATGCCGATAGGCTTGCAAAATATAAAACTAAGTTATTTTGTCAAACCAGTAAGCTTTTTATCTATAAAAAACATATAAAAATTACCATAACTAGTATTGTATAAAGTAGTATTTTTTGTCCAATCAATGTACTCAAGTACTTATTCATTATATGTCTGTCCTAATTTGATAAGAATATATATAGTAAACATAAACTACTTATAGTTACATTCATATATTATATTCAATTAACTTTAGAATAGAGTTGAAGTTCCTTGAATTTGATTAAGATTCATAGTATTCCTATTTACTTAACCTGATGGTATGAAATTTGAAATTTCTTACAATTTATTCATAAGGAAATAAAAATATTGTAGATCACAAATCTACGTAGTTATAAATTTGGACTTGATGTGATACTGGATAATCTTTTATGATATTTTAGTAACAATTTATTAAAGAAATGAATGAAAATCGTGATAAATTATTTTGCAGTAATTGTTGGACTGCAAAAATAATCAAAATCTCAATATTTTTAATAATTAGATATATTTTAAATCTGACATAATTAGAAAAATACATTGGCGTATTTAGAAGGATGATGAATACATTGCAAATACATGTTCGACATCAAAACAGTTATTACTTACTTTTTTTTCGATTGGAATAACCTTTACTAAAGAATGGGGTCTCAAAACATAATTTACAAAAAACCCGATTTTGATGGAATCAAGAAAAGTCAACCAAAATCAATTAATGATAGGTTTAAACACTATACTTAGCTATATTTTTCCATTCAATATGTCATCCTTTTCAACCAAAAACAGTTTTTACTCGCTGGCGTCCATATTGGCCGCCCATCATACGTTTCTTATATTTTTTTCTTTAAAAAACACCAAACATTTCATTTTTTTTTCTAAGCTAGGTCATTCAGATCAATTTAATCATTTTTATGTGGAAGAAACTTCATTTATATACGAAAATATAAAAATAACTCTATAAAAAGTTGAGTTTTATGTATCAATTTGTAGTTGTATGAGAATTGTTAAATCTTACTTATAAAAAGCCTAGTCTGTTGGGGAAAATAGTTGCAACTAATTTGTCTAAATCTATTAGTTTTCAAAGCTACACAATTTTGAATTTTGTTGAACTCTATATTGAGTTTCTTAAAGAGATCCTAAATATACCTTTTTCTCATAATTGGTGAACTTTGCTGACTCATACGACTCTAGATATCCGGAATAAAGATTAATAAAACTCAAAGTGTTCATATTTTAATGGACCACTCAGTAAATAAGGGGTAAATGTATTGTGATTAACATTTCTAAACTTTGAATATACAAATAAGTCTTTCTCAATTTTTTATATTTTAATCAGTTATTATTAGTGAATGAAGCTTATAAAATATGAAGGGCCTATCACTAAAAAAGGGAATAACGACACCGATAGGCTTTTATATACAATTTCAAGAAGAATTGTAACAAAAATATTTTGATGTTTGGAATATTGTTTATTGAAATTTGACACGGAAAATCCTTTCTCATCTAGTCTCAAAAAAGGCTTTATAAATTACGAAAGTTTGATTACTTTCATAGGGTGTGTATTCCCATCAAGAGCGTTAATATCTTGTATAGTTCCTTGGGTTATTCATTCTTTTGTTCCACCTTCTCTAATGCATACTCTAATTTATGTTTCCTGTATCCATTTTTTTGAGATGATACTTCGTCAGTAATTAACAAATTCTAGATTTAATTAAAAAATTATCAGAGAATATTATTAAACTAAAACGTTATGCAAGTTTTTAGTTTATTCAATCACAATGAAAAATTCCATTTGCAATTATAAAATTGATTATACTACAAGGAATATAGTGGGAATTGAACAAAACACAAGTTGACGATATATACGACATTTTCATAAAGTTTGTTAATACGTTTCTCTCGAGGAGAATGGAATTTTTAATAGAAGGTTGTTATTCAATTCGTCAAAGAATAAAGTTTTAAAGGAATGTATCAATCAGAGAGAGAGAGTGTTAATAAGTATTTATTATATAGGTATAAGAAAAGAATATATATATGAAAAGAGAACATATAAAGTCATTTCTAGTAGTGTTGTGTCGGTCATTATTTTTTAGTCCAGTTTGTTTCACTCTTAGGACCGGTATTAAGAATGTCAGTCGTTAGGACTGTCAGTACTATAACTGATTTAACAAAGAAGAAATAAAATGATTGACGTCATCAAAGACCGAACTTAGTAAGTTATTAGGGGTGAAATGCATCATACTGAGACTGAACTAGAAGGACTGTACAACAGTAGTCCCGAGTGCGTGTACTCATGAATTGTAGAGAGTGACACAGTAGATTTGTTGAGGAGTTATTGTAGTAGAGGGTGGTCCAGACCAATTGGGAACTCTTTCAATGCTTATAACAAACGAACTTTAAGGGGTAGAAGAATACATATTTATTATTTGAAAGCTACATATAAAAACATTCAATTATTCATAATGAGATCCAACTTTCTTGAAAATCTTGGCCACACGGCTCCAGAAGCATTGCCAGGCCCAAGCAACGTTGTGCCGATCCAGCTTTGTCATTGTACCGGTCATGGAGGTATTCAGGGCCTCCACAGATGAATCACAGGCCTCATGCTTGACCCTCCTCCAGAGATATAAATCACATGGGTTCAGGTCTGAGCTGTTTGTAGGCCAAAAATCCGGGCTCCATAAGCTATGAAATTTTGTAGTCTAGACATCTTCCAATTTTTGGCCTTATGGGCCGGTGCACTATCTTGTAAGAAGGAGTAAATTCTTCCTACTTCATCCCTTTAGCGAATGTAAATTAAAAGTGCAAAATCTAAGCAAGTTCAATGCCAATGCATGATTCCAACAAGGTTGCCTGCGATTGCCAAAGCTTCCGGTGCCGTGTGGCTAAGGATTTTAAGAGAGGCGGATTTCATTACAAATAACTGAATGTTATTAAATGCAGCTTTTCAATTATATTTTTTTTTTGGTTTTACCCCATCTAGTTCGTTCGTTATATTCCAATATGGAATATCCCAATTAATCTGCACCATCCTGTTGGTCCTTGTTGCACTATGAATATATTAATTATGGACAATTGAGTCATTATTTTCTATGTCCTTGCTCAATATGGAGTGAGATTTGAGTTTATTTTATTGATTGTAGATAACCTATTAAACCGTAATGACAGCTAAGCCGTTATTCTCCAAAAACATTATTCCTATTGTCAGGGTTACCATTTCCTGTGTTGGTTCTTTTAATTTACCATTCCGTAACCGCAGATTATATTTCAAACGTCTCTAGGTATGAAATCTATCAATTACTAAGGGAAAATAAAGTTTGATATTACTAAAATACTTGCTTTAGAATTTTTAAGAAGGTATCGGAGGGTTAAATTAATTGATAGGTTGAAATACAACAGTACAAAAAAAAAAAATCTGCGTAATAAAGTAACGAATCAAATGACTTTATATATAGGTGATTTGTATACGTACTAGGGATTATCATTTATCTGATAAAGATACTTATCCAGGATTACATGGAATATTATCATGTACTCAAATAATATTCTACTGTTAGGAATTAAATATATACTCTGTTTATTACCTTGTAATATCTGAATAACGACCAACTATCAAATAAATTAATTCATAAGTAAACGATGTTATTAATAATAAGGTAATAATAGGAACGACTAACAGGGGAACCTACACACATTGAGTTGAAGAAAAAAAAATTATACGAAGCGCGTTGTCTATTGAGCTATGTCGTTATATTTGATTGACCTTCAATTAACAATGATAACAATTAAATAATGTATACTGCATTTGTTGGAACTCCGGTGTATCTATGCATGTCTTGATTGACACTCCTCTATCCCGAAGTTGTCTCCGATCTTATAATTATACAGATGTTCATTGGAGTAGTCTAATAGATAATTATATAGTATTTTAACAATGATCTGCATCAAATATATATATTAGGCTGGGTCGTACTTTTCATTTTTTCGAAAATCAAAAACCGGTAGTGTAGAGACGGCAACTAAAGTAAGCAGCGAAAAAAATACATGGAAGAAGATAATATTAAATTTGTCCATGACAATGTTTGTGATTCTTGGGCATCATCAAATTTACAAGTCCCTGAAGGGAGAGGTGCGTGAACTTGTGATGTCAACAGTGAAAAGATCTGCTTGGTATGCTCACAGTGAAATGATCTTACAGGTTCTGGGTTGCTCTGATGACCAGAAGAAGAGAATCATGGGAGTACAACGAATCCTGTAGGTCATGAGAAAGAGTCGACCAAACGGTGAACCGGGTAGCCTATCTGTTAGGATCAGAAAAACGCCTGCAATAAGCTTCTAGCATCATGGACTTGATCAACTGGTCAGGAGAAGTGTCAAAGCCACCTCTTACCTGCTCCTTAATAGCTTCCGAGTTGAAGGGCTTCACCCAAACCCCCCTATGAAAGTGTTTAAATGACCATGCACAAAGTTGTAAGAGGGTTGTTAAAATGGTCACAACAGCTTCTTCACAGTATTTCTCACATAAAAAGAGAGATGAAGCAATTAGGACTCAGGAAGCCAGCAGGAGACAGATGTCCAAGAATGACTCCAAGCAAGACCTGTATAACCTTCTAAAAATAAATAAACTATAAGAAAGATATACAGAAAAAAAAAGTTGATCAAAATGTAATTTAAATATTTTCATTATTTCATCAAATAAAATTTTTGTTAATAAATTATTCTGGAGTGTGATAGTTATTTTCTCTTATTAGATATTTAGAATCAAAATAAAAAAATGATAAAAAATGGTATCAGTGGATTTGCATCATAAGGCTAATAAATAAAAGTATATGTTTCCAAGTACTCTCCACACACAAGACAGTGTTAACATTAATGCTTATTTATCTATTTTAAAATACACAAATAACTAGATTAGAATAATTTAAACATTAAAATTTATTTCTATTTGAACTCTTTACATCAAGGACAAAAGAAATATATATTCCTTTAATGTTAATATCTATAAATGACATAAAAAACCCAGAACTGGAAAATATAAAAAAAATCTGCATTTTCTCTAATTTTTAAAGTTCAATTGATGTAGCTTAGGGTTATCCTATCTTTTTGAAAATTACATTTTGAAATCTACGTGAAAAAACACAATAAAAAAACTACCGGTTTTGATTTTCGAAAAAATGAAAAGTACGACAAACCTTAATATTTATATATTTTTTTTTCAGCGAAGTATACATTTGGAAAAGTGATTATTCGGTAAACTGTCCGTTCAACAAAGTGACTTACTGCAAAGTGTTCTAGAACCATTTTTTAATGGTTTATTGATTAATTATTGTATAACATCATACAGAAGTTGAGTAAAAGTCACTAAATTTAATCTACTTTTTTCAAAATTTTGCATAAAATGAGAATGAAACGTGTACAATAATGATCCTATTCAAAATGGAAATCTTCCCCAACTTGAAACTTTTATTGATTATAGAAGGAAAAATGTACCATAACATTTTTCGGAAATTAAATTTTTGAACACATCAGACCTCAGTGGGTTTCACTTTCCTATAAACAGTACATGTTTTCGGCCTTAGATCCAACTCTTGTGACTGTAGATAGATTGGCAAATCATATGACTTTCCAGTATGTTTAGAAGGGATACGAAAAATAACATGGTATGCCTGATAATTTGATAAATATTTTAGAGAATAACAGCTTAACTGTCGTGACATTTTATTAGATTAACTACAAGAAGCTCTGAGAGAAAGGAAATAAACTTAATGAGTATCTAGCAATGGACAGGCTTTACTACAAAGTCGATGCTCATTTCAATTCCTAGTCTAAAAAGGACCTACACTTAAAACTCTCTAAGAAGTCCTCACTACTACTCTTTGACTTTCATAAACAAATGCGCATGTGATTACTTGATATATATTATCTCTCTACAAATTAAAATATCATGATAACAGCTTTATAAAACAGAACTAACACTCCTCAGATTGCCAAATTTCAATAAATATCTCATCGGGAGCGTGAATTTTCTCGATATTTTATACTGGTCAGTGCTCTAAAATGTATATTTTCATCTACTAAAATACATTGAAAGTTAATTATTATTCAAGACCTCGAATGGTCTATTTATTTATTTTAGTACTTGTAAAATTTTGCAAAGGAAAATTGAGCGATGTGGAATATTGTCACTAAATAAGCTACTTTTTAGTTAAATTTGAATATACGAACTTACTTATAAATAAACATAGGATTTGTGAGTGATCGCTGAATCCCCTCAAAAAATTGCTCATTTTTCTAAAAAGGTAAAAAATAAATGAAAAAAAATTGAATTATAAATAGATTGTAGAATAGCTCAAATGTTCAAAAATCTTAAGTTTACTTCTAACTAAACCAATGAAACTCTTTAATTGTCAGAAATCAATATAGTTTTGTCTTAAGGAAAATATAGTTTTTTTAAATGATTTTGAATAGCTTACTTTTATCATTGAAAGGGTTAATTTACCATATGAAGCTTTTAATTGCATTATTTTCTTCCCCTTTAAATAGAGTTTGATTGAAAATATAGGAAAATGTTAAAAATTCATATTCGTCGACAAAAACAATCTCAATTTGGTTTTCATTTAAAATGTCATAAATGAGACGAATTTTACCATTATATTTTGGATTCAAAGCCTTCTTTGTATAAAATTTTATTTGTTCCTCCTAGGGCAAATTTTCGAGTAGCATGTATTTCTCTAAATAATATTAATAATTTCCTCAATTTCTAACTCAATTCGATTTTTTAAAAATATTACAAGCGTCCTAGCAACATTTGACAGGTTACATATAAATGTAACTTATAAAACAACCATTGACTGGTATAATCTATAATCAGATGAAAACAATTGTAGACATATACTCTGGTAAATTTTGGCGTACTTGAGTCAAACCAACTCCGGATAATGGAACTCAAAAACAATAAGGGTAGCAACTCTGTCCATTTTTATCTTTATATCAAAATAGTTTATAATAATTTATGTACCGAGTGTTCCATTAAAATCTGAAGACTTTGAATTTTAACCTTCAACGATATATAATTTATTAATTAACATTAGAATTGTCTGAACTCTCTTGATCAATAATGTAGGCGCCCAACGCAGCCATGATGGCTTTCAGGCGGCTGTGGAATGCACCCTCTGCGGATGTAGTCCTCTGTAAGGACGTCCCAATGGCTTTTCAGGTCTCGGTGTATGAATTATAGATCCAGAAGTCCTTCTTCTCAACATGGACCCAAAAAGGTGTAGGGGGATTAGAATCAGGGCTGCAGAGGGCCGGAAGTGTCATAAAGATTTCAAAATAACTCACAAGACTCTTGCGACAGAGGAAATAGATTTTTTTCATTGCTGGTGTCAAAACTGGCCTCTCCCCCCCCCTCACAAAACTCTTTCCACTTACGTCTTTGATAGCTCTCCGGACAGTCTAGATTTGCCTCTACTGTTTTTTTTTCTACTCCTGGTCAAGTTTGAACTTTATTACAAAGCTCTTCTCACTCTCCAACGTTTCCCGAATTGCTGACAGCGTAAAGGGTTGTCTTGGACACATCTAGAGTTGCTTAGAGGCCTTGCATGGAAATTTGTCGATCCCGTTCAAGTGTCATTTTATCGACTTGTACGTTAGCTGGAGCTCAGATTTGTTTTGTAGATAACTGTTTATGCTTTAATACGTATTATGAAATAATTTCAATCACTCAACATTCGTTAATGCTTGAATTAGTCCGCGTTTAGATTTCAATAGACCATCCGGTATAGGGATATGAAAAGGTCTTGTGATTTCCAACTTACAAGCATAAAATATTTTGAAAGCAATGATATCCCCCAGGAGATTAAGATTAGTCCTATGTTAATACATCTTTAAAATACTTTTTTATGTTTAGACAAATACATACATTCAAATTAAAGTCTTAATATAGGGGCCCACTCGTTTTTTTTATGGGTTATTCATCAATAAACCATTATGAATGATTCTTATTGAAAACCATGGGGCTTTTCATCAATGAAAAGACTCTCATATTCATTTTTATAATTTTATTAGCTATAGACGAAGCATAATTGATTTACTGTTTATATTATTATGGTTTCATATAAATCAAATCAAAACATAATAAAACATAGAATGAAAATGCATCATGCAAATAAATGATCTTACATGTTTTTGTGAATTAAGTACTTCTTTCGAATGATCATTCTGCATATCAGACATTTTTTTTTCAGATTCCTCAATGTAGCATTTTGTTTCCTAAAAAAATATAAATTAATACAGATGTAGTGCACCATCATTAAAACAATATTGTACAAAAATAAAGAATGTTCCAATCTATTTTTTTTACTTCATGTAAATATACGTGCCAATATTTTATAGACATCTATTAAAGGCTTTATATTCCAATTTTTGGATGATTTATAATATCGAAGAATTTAAGCTATAATTTAATATACTTATTGTCTTATGCTTAAAAGAATA
Source organism: Lepeophtheirus salmonis (assembly GCF_016086655.4). Taxonomy (NCBI): domain Eukaryota; kingdom Metazoa; phylum Arthropoda; class Copepoda; order Siphonostomatoida; family Caligidae; genus Lepeophtheirus; species Lepeophtheirus salmonis. The sequence continues at coordinate 23,989,824 of NC_052139.2, read as the reverse complement.
GGTGTAAAAAAACATGTTTTAATGTTGAAAGAAAGGCAAAAGAAATAATAAAAAGGTTCTTTTATTTTGGACAATTTGATAAGGATGAGTCTAATGAAGTAACAATAATCTTAGTTTATATATCATTTTATTAATTTTGACTTGACACACCGCACATATACAGGGTTGTTCATAAGTTTTAAAGGGATTATTTTAAACGATAATTAATCAGACAAGATTATAATTAGGAAAGGGTTTTAAAAAAGTAATAGACTACTTTTGATTAATTACTAATTTAATATTACTGCTATTGTTAGTCTATATCCGATAAACAACAGTAGAAACCTGTACATGCTGTACCGATGTATTTTCCCAAAGACCCATCCACGCTTCTTCGATTGCATTTATACCAAATTCTGATAGGAATTATCGTTAGCATTTGACTCAAGATAAACATATACAAAATATTTGAAGGGGTTGAGATCTGGACTCCAAGATTTTTCTCAAGTAGAATTATTTATTTCCTCCATTCCTGAGATTTTCGACGATTATGAATTGTAGCTACATCTTTCTGGAAAAAGATGTTTATCTATTATTTGAGAAATGTTCAAAAATTTAAAAAAGAGAAAAGGTTATAATTTTGTTCCATTTCTCATTTCCACCCCTTCACCAACGGTGGTACAGTGCTTTCATGTACAAATTTCCTACAATTTCTCTATTTTTTAGCTTGTATGTCCTCTGTGAGTTTCTGACCGAAGCGTAGATTAAAAATTTCATGTTCATGTCATTCTAGACCAAGCTATGGATATATAGACATAATTCCGATTTCTGGTACCATTTTGGACAAAAGAGGTTAGTCTCAAAAGTTTACGACCTAACAAAAATATAATACCATTTTCTTTATTTTTTCTTCGACAAGGTCTCCTTGTAACTCAAACCACTTATTCCAGCAATGTTCCAATCTCGTTAACCCCTCCAAATAGTACTCAGTGTTTTGCTCTGATAAATAATTGTTCAAAAAAGGGATTGCCTTCAGCATTTTAAGTAATGATGCGTAGTATAATCCTGTAATTTTTTTTTCTTGTTAAAATAGATAATAATAGATTAAGCCCATACAAATTTTGCCCCAAATTATGGGACCCTTACAACTTTTGACAAACCTGTACTTACATATTATGTTGGAGGAAAAGTTGTTTTGCCCCAAGGTTCGAACAGGGGCCCTGAAGATTCGTACAAAGGGGACTTCTGTTTAAAATGTAAACGTGTAGGGGTGGGGGGGGAGATTTTCATTGTGAAGTTAGGGAAACCCTGGATTAAGAAATATTATATTTATCAAATTATAGGTCCCTGACAAGCCTAGTAGCGGACCTGGATCCATTATCGACCCCACTTCTTCCCTCTAGTTTTTATACTGTCTGGTGCCTAAAACCTCTTTTCCAGATCCATAAGAAGCCCTTAGCTCTATGGTACTCAGATCCAACTACAGCTCCTTGGCAATTTAAAAAAATCATTGGAAAACGGCTTTGTGCTATTGCAAAAAAAATAAATCAGAAATTTGACTTATTGACTAAAGCGAATTAATTTTTTTGTAATATATATTTTATTTTCTTTACATTTTCTATATAGGAGCAAAAGCACAAGAATCGAGACCAATAAACAATATATTGCGTTATTAGTTCCGGTCTTGGTTCGACTTTGTCGGTTTCGGTTCTAGCAGTTCAAGATCTGGAACTGCTTGAATCGCTAAAACCGTAAAACCGCTAAGGCCACAACCTTGCACCCATTTTTTAAATTAATCTTGTTGATTATTAGTCTCATCAGATCATACGATAAGGCGTTCTGAATGTGAGATTACAAACTATAAATATTTCCGGGCAGTAATGGACTTAGGCAGTTCATTTGTAAATTTTCATCGATTATGGAGGTTTCAAATTTCAAATTTTCACTAATTGAAATAGAAGAATACGTTATTTCTAAAGCTCATTGTGACAGGCGATGACAAATAGATCACTTACGTCAATGTCAAACGACAGAGATCGTAGACAAAAGCCAACCAAGCGGCCCACAACGTGGCCAAGCCAGGATTGACTGCCTGGTTAGTGTTGCTGTGTGTGTTTGGGATTGGCATGAAATGATCTACTATGAGCTGCTCCCCTATAGAAAAATCCTCTACCGTGAACAACTTGACCATTTGAAGCTGTAAATCTAACAAAAACGGCCAGCAATGGTGAAAAGGAGAGGAATCATGTTTTATCGAGATAACACCAGGAAGCACACATATTTGATAACGCTCCAGAAGCTCAAAGAGCTCGGTTGGAAAGTTTTTTTGTATCCACCCTACAGTCCGGGCCTGGCACAAAGTGACTACTACCTTTTCCTGTCTATACCAACGCTCTTAGTAGTACGCATTTGGCCTCAATAGAGGCCAGCGAAAATTGGTAGTCTCCTTTTTTTTGCCAATAGGGACAATGGCTTCTACGAAAATGACATTATGAAATAGGATTCTAATTGGAAACAAGTTATTGAGCAAAACAAGGCAATTTCTTTAAGCACGTTCAAAATTGAATCCATATATTGTTTATTTTCTGTTTACTCATTAGCTGTCAATAATATGTCAATATATTTACATATAAATATATTATACAAAGTTCTATCAACCAAATGAAAATATCCAGGGAAACAATATAAGCCATCTGTTTCTTTTATAAAATAATAAAGAAAATATAAGTTACATTTCTTTAAAAAAAAATACAACTTTGTCGAATAAATGAGATAATCCCTAAAGTTTCGTTCTAAACGTTTTAAATAATAATATAAAATTTGCATAATCGTGCAATAAAAAGAAAAAGAAAATGAAACCCAGTACATACATTACCTTTATTAATAAAACAAAGTTTGTCTGAATGTTTGCAGAGAAATAATTTTTGGGTGTTACTACTTGATATAAAAAACAACAATGTCGTAACGAACTGAGGTTAAAAAAATAATAATTATAGTTTGTTGTTGCATGCTAAAGAGTTGTTTAAAAAAAAATTACATATCTTTATTCAATACAGAAGTAATATTACCTCAACAACAACAAAATTGTATTTTTCTTTTTTCCTACTAGACGTTTGAGGAAGATTTTTTTTTTTCAAACCTTTTAATGTTTGATTTTTTCCCATCTCCAAGGTCTATAGACACTAAATTTATCAGTTATTTAGATTTTTGACAGCGGCTATGCCTGCCGCATGGCCTTGAAAATTTACTATTGGTGCATCTAAAACAAGGTTCAATAAAAAACGTGATTGTTTGTACTCTTTTGACTATAATTTCGCAATGGCTTATCCTATAGTATTGGCATGCGTATCAAATCAAAGCCAATAAACTGTGCTTCAATTTGTGTAATTATGTTATTAACCCTTTATTTGGGCCCATGGGTACCTTTTAGACAAGTGTACCTTACAAAAATAGAATATTATAAAATACTAAAATGAAAACAATAGAACATACAAAAAATACCTTGATTCTTAATCGTCTAAATTAGATTTCTTCACACTAATATATTTATTTCTGTGGTATTCCACAACTTGCTGTAAACAGTTTCTCTGCTCTTGGTCGGTGGTAATCCAAGTTGCAAAGTCCCTTATAATAAATTTTGAAGGCCCATGCGGCAGGCTTAGTCGCAGTCCAAGATAGAAATAACTGGTATATTTAGTTTCTATAAGCCTTGGAGAACGGGAAAAAGTCAAATATGAAAAGGTTTGAAAAAAAAGTTAAGATTTTGTACGGTGATTAAATCTAATGTAAATAATTAAAGATAGTTTGATAAAAATTGGGTTATACAAAGTCCCAGTTCACTCACAAAGAGTTATAATACTTATATTTTTTAATGGAAGCCTCATTTTTGAGTGTTTGCTTAATATTTTAGAACTGCGTAAACTACTTAATCTATGAAACAATAACGTAGCAACAAGCGTGGAACGATAACTCAGCGACTGCTTTTAAAATATGTAAAGTAAAGAGAATTTCATTTCATAATGTTGGTTTATTTTTTGACAATATAAAAACTCCCACTCGGTCCAACAAAAAAATTTGGTCTAAATCGGTCTCATATAAAAAATTGGTCTACTTGATAATATGACATCATATGTATTTGCAAGTACAATGACGTCATACGAACTTTGAATAGAGATAGTTCTATTTAATTTTGATACATACAGTATTTGTTCTAGAACACATCTTGTACTTTATAAATTTTCTGGAAAAAATCAATGACAGTTGATCTAGACAAAAAAGAAAGAAAGAAGGTCTCCTATAATTTATAGCCCTAAAAAATCAGTGAATAAAATCAGCCCGTTAAAAAAATCGGTCGACGTTCTGGACCAAAAATTGGTCCAAGTCGGTTAAGAAAAAGGACCGAATCAAAAAAAAAAAAAAAAAAAATTAGCGCTGGAACGATTCTCAACACTATTAATTTGATTATATGGACTTCTTTAACTATCTTGATAATGTCTTGTATAGGATTTATTTGTGTATTTAGCATTTTTAATCGAGGTTCAGTAAATTTAATAAATGGTTTTCCTTAAAAGTTGTTCCTTTTTCTTTCTTTCTTGGATTCTTCTTTTTTTTTCAATGTGAGGAGTGTAGCGTTGAACGGTAGCCACAAAAATTTAATATAGTTTTATCTACTATTTTATATAATACAAACAATCTCATCAAAACGTATATGAGATAATAAGATTAGTATAATTCCTACAACGTAAAACAAATTTCATTAAAAAATTTACCAAATATAAAAAATTGTATGTTTTGACTACAGAAATAGCAAATTATATTTTGTTAAACCCCTTTAACTGATGTTGTTTATATTAATTCAAGATAAGGATACATTTAATTCTCGTTTTATATGAATACAAGTATTTTTAGCATTTGAACTGATATTTACGAGTGTAAAATCGATGTAATAAAAAAATAGTACAAAAATTTAAAAAATATAATTATAATTACCGTTCCACTTTTTATTTTGTATTATTTCAGTTTTATTTCTAGAGTTTCTTTTTACCCATTTCATTAACAGCGGATTAAAATCATTAAAATAAAATTTGATCATTAAAGTACTTGATAATTTACATAACTATTTAAGTAATTATTTTAGACTTTCATTAGATCTCTGGGGTGTTATCCACCCTAGACACTGTATGTATTATGTTTTTGCTAAATTTTATGGAAAAATTATTAATTTATCATAATATACTTTTGTTTTTTGGAATGGTATTAACAAATTTTGATATATTTACTTTATCGAAGTTTCAAAAATGGTGTTTTTGCCCATTTTGCATTATTAATCCTCCCAAAATTTTGATATAAAAAGAATTATTTAAGTTGAGTAGCAAATGTTTTATTTTGTATATCTGAACATTTTTTGTTTGATTGTAACCTTAGTTAATAATTTTTTCCCACTAATCTTGAGATAGCTTTTACCTAAAGTAACATACAAATAAACTTTATAGCCCAAAGCTAATGCTATTGTGGTCTACGGAGGGCAACATTTTATAAATTATTAGCAGCTTTTATAGGTTTATAAATGTACAAAAATAATTTTGCAACAAATCATCAATAAATTAAAAAAGTACTTTTTTGAATAAATGCATATATTCCTTTAGTTTGACGTATGATATATATATATGACGTATATGTCCGCTGATAAGAAGGGAAAAAGGAGAATGCACCAGATAGTGTTACCTCGCTAACAAAAAACATACGGTATGTATTTTGTTGTCGACTGTAGATTCCCTCCTCTCACTTAGTACGTCATGGAAGTATCATAATTTATTCTTTTTGAGAAATAAATAATTAATAAATTATAAGTTATAATACGTTTACTCCATTTTCAAAACGACAGGAGTACAACTTCCTGTATCCTCGTTCTAAATATAAATGGGGTGTAGATTCAAATATCAGAATCCTTGTCGAGGCTGTCTAGCCTCAGGGCTAAAAGTCTAATAATTTTGTACTAAGCCATTCGAAAGAACTGACAAAAAGCTACTATTTGAAGTTTGTTTTGTTTTGTCTGATATAAAATAACCAAGGGAGGACTAACAATCAAAACAGCAGATAGTGTGCAGTCTTTTCCGCGCACAGGTTGATATCCAACAAGAAGATCTTCACATTGAAAGCTGTTTTGAACAGGATAAATGGATTGGATGCATCAAGAGCTCAGGTCGAGGGAACCTACAGAACTGAACATTCAGCTCAGGTCATGGTCCTCAGCGGTGTGGCGTCTCACAGCAGCAAGATCCCTGCTTACTTCTTAAAGGCCCTCAAGAAAGTCAACAGTCCACAGGGACAGCTATGTACTTACCCTAGATGGTGACCCGCCACACACGTTCGAAAAGGTGTATCATTTCAGCAGGGAGAAATTGGCTGCCTTTTGGTCTGCAGAATTCTTGTCTTTGTCCTCACTCAACGTGAGCCCCTTGGACTATTTGGTGCGTCTTCGAGGGCAAGACGAACAAAACTTCTCACCCGAATGTCGATGCCCTGAAGTCTATGATCACTGATCACGGAGGAGTAGAGCACCTTGTCCTCAGACTTCATCATGGCTAGCTGTACTTTTGATGGTCCCCTTTTTGAAGCCATCATTCATAATGAAGGGGGACATACTGAATGATAAGTGTAGAAATTTTTTGAATAACTAACTTTTGCTTTTAAATTTTGCTATAAACATGGCACAAATAAATATATGTCAATGTGAAAACAGCTTTTAAAATTTTCTAAATTTGGAGTCCTCACCCTGTATATGTATCCTGTCCTTTTAGTATTTATATGAAATTTTTTTGACTATTATAAAGAAATAAAAATATAAATCTACTCTTTTAATAAAATATTACTTGGCAATATTAAAATACAATATCGAATAAAATACTATTGAGGATTTTAATATTATTAAATTTATTTGTTTATGTAATTCATTTTCAAAATTGTGGATAAATAATATAAAAATGAGAATTCTAGGATTAAATACTATTAGAGATAAATTGCATCGGGTGTAATATACTTATTTGGCAAACTACCGGATGATTTTTGGCCTTTTTTCTATTTCTTTTTGGAGGAAAGGTTACGTGTTACAATAAAACTATCAAGACAAGCCTGTACTTCAATAGTAGCTTCTTCAACCTTCAAGCAATACTTCATTAATTACTTATATTTTCTTTCAACCATTTATTTTAACAATAATAAAAGCTGCATCCCTCACAATTGTCTAACAGTTGACAAATTTAAGCACGTATCGAATCAAAGTTGATAATAACTAAAAGTTGTATGATTTAATTCTAATGGTGCCTACACACTTTTGAGTTGATCTTATACTCTTGAAGGGGAGTATTGAAGAGTCAAAGTATTGTAATGCATTTTTGGTGTTTTATTATATCAAAACCTTATATAAATACACAAAAAGTATTGGTTTTTTTGTTTTCAAATATTTCATATATATAACTTGAGGTAATAAAGTATTGAACAATATTAATACATCAGTTATTTTTGATGAAAAAGAAATTTCTTTTTTTTTGCTTTATTTTAAAGCTTTATAAGAAGTGTTACAATCATGGGATTTCACCCAATTGAATATGCTCCGTTCTGTTTGATAACTAGTTGCCAATAAGAATCCAACTTCATAGTACCCTTTACGTAGAAGCTCTTGTCCTTATTGGAAAAACTCGTACAATTTTTTTTCACAGATCTATATAAAGGCCAACTTTGTAGTTCCAAGCAAGTTGGCCATAGACAGAAACAGGTAATGTTCAATTGGTGCCAGGTACGGACTATAAATTAAATGCTTAAGAACTTCCTATCCGAGCTCCTGGAGCTTCTGGCGATTTATCAAAGATGTCTGGGGTCTGAAATTGTCTTACTCAAACACAATTCTTCGCCTATTCAAGTTTGTTTTTGTATCTATCCTTCTGAACAGGGTTCAAAACAGTTTTATGATCCATGTGATCCAAACTATCCAAACTAGACATCTATAATAATAATTTGTGGAATAATAAGTTGTGGATTACTAGACAAACTAACCAAACTAGACATGATTCATTTTGCAATGAATCATGTCTAGTTTTTGTATTACTTTTTTTTTATACAAACAATCCATGATTCTGTTGTTTGTTTTTTTGTGTAACCAAATGCATTTTCTCGGTTAATTTATAAACAATATGATGTACATTCACGCTGACCCTATTGGGTATTAACATATGATATTGACAAAAAGTTCTGGAGTCAATTTTTTCCGGTTAATTTGATACATTTATTGTTGTAAAATGAGTTTAAAATATAATTATTATTTTAAAGCTCCATTTAATTAAATTCAATAATTCATAATGAGATCCCCCATTCTTGAAAACTTCAGCAACACAGTGCAAGATGCCTTGGCAGACCAAAAGCAAAGAGCAGAGGATCTCAGAACTTCTGGGTGCCAAAATTGAGGTGGCAGAGATTAGGGACATTGTGAAGTGCTCCAGAAACCCCATTTGAAGGTGGGCAAGATGAAAAAGGACGGACAAGACCTCTCAAGGAAAGAAGGAAGTGGGGGACACAACTTGAAAAGGGATTCTGAGTATCTGGGGGACAAGAAGAAGATCTTGTGTGTTTACTCGTTTGTGATCCTCTTTAAGGGGGTTGGGAATCTCTTTTGTTTCTTTGTAAAATATTGAAGTATGTTGTTGTTATTCAGATCGTGTCCTTAGTATTTGTAGTTAATTCAAAATAAAGTAATTTGTTAGAAAAAAAAAGAAAAAAAGTGCCAGATTTTTTTGGAATTATATTTCAATTTACATATTTTCTTTTTGCATCAGCCTGACAATGCCAAAGGGCAAACCAGTCTCTCGTGGCATCCTCTTTGAGAAACCCTGATCCATATTCAAGATATTATTATTTTTATATATTCAGGTTTTAGTTGATCCTGAATTAAAGCCTAACTCAATATACACACATTAGACTCATAATTGATGAAGAAGTCCTTAAATGTGATATTTTGTTATATGAGCTGTAATAAAATGCTCATTGAATAATATTCTGACACTCTTTCATATCACCATTATGAACATTGAGATCATTATAATATACTATTTCCCTTGCTTTATTGTGTGTACGAGTATGTTTTATTCAAACCAAGGACAAATAATAATATTTTTTATGAGCATTACTCTACAGTATACAAAGGCTATAACATTCCAAATGAATTATATAAATATTTATTTATATTTTTATAATAACGCAAAAAATCTTTTTTTTAAATTGGAATCTCAATCTTCATACAGGGATGACCAGAAGTATCTGGACAATATTTTCAAGTATGTTTAAATAATTGTAGATGGCATTTTAAGACAAAATGTATACAATATGAAATTTATATTCAACAATTAGCTGTTGTATCATTCAATAAGAATCCCCTCATCATTGATTACCAACTTTAAGCACGTCATAGAGGCTGAGCAGGCCTTTAGTACATCTTTCTTGTTGAAGTGCGACACGTTCATATTTACTCGAGCTTCAGGGATCTCAAGGATCAATGGAGATGTTCGTCTACAGGCATTCTCAACTCTGATTACAACTAAAATTAAATAAGTTATAGTAATGGATGTTAGAAGTTCACTTATCAGCTTTGATAACGACGTAGAACTGGCTGTCGAGGTACTGTATGACATTTTGGGTAACATGACAAGGCACTGAGTATTGAATCAACCTAAATATTGTATCTGGAAGGTATATGGATTCCAGTCATGGCATTACAAAATTCTAAAGAAGGTCCAAGTACACAGAGGACGTCAACTTGAGACTGTTGTCAAAAGTATGAGCTAGCATAACATTCCTGTTTCTGGTGACACATTACCTCTGCCCTCTGCTAGTCAGCTGTCATTATTTTGGTTGTAAGCAATCTGACCTACTTCATCTTCTTGGTAAGAAGTTGATACCTTCGCTTGATGAGGGACTTCAATCCAAGGTCTTCCTTGATGACCATGGACACTGTTTTCTTTACTAATCGACCTCTTCCGAGCATCAACAGCCTTTCAGATGCCAGGATTTGTTTTGATGAACCTCTTGAGCCAGGCAGAAAGTGGACTTTTTGGCTTTGTGTTATCCACATAAGGAATAAAAAAGTCCCTTACCCCCCTTTAGTTGCTTAAAGAAGTCATAACAGGTGCTCCTGATATATTTTGTTACTTATATTAATGCTTTAGTATCATTGTCGGCCTCAAAAATTTTTACAACTATTTTACATTTGTCCTCTAGTTGCTTTATGGCGAAACTGAACAAATTCAGTATAAGAACAATATTTGTTGTCAAGGAAGATTTCCTTCAGGTGCAGTTAGGGGTTAGCAAGATAAATGTTTTAGATTGAAGAAACAAACAATTATAAATATGTACGGATACTTCTGCCACCTCTGTACTCGTAAGTAATGTCCATTTTCATTCTGTCTAGTTCATTTTTATGTGATGGGACGGGTTTTTAGAACTAGATCTGATAAAATAAGAAGAAGAAATACAGTCAAAGTAACGTCATCAAGGACCAAAATTAATGAATATAGGAGGAAAATAACCTGTCTTATAGTTCAATAAGCTGTACTTTACGCATGCACGATATCTATTAACAAAAAGTAATGACTGTCGATAAAAATTAATTCAAATAAAGTAGAAACCAATAATTTTACAATAATACAACTCTTTCACATGTCGAAAAAAACTTAGTTTGCATGAATTGGGACCACCTGTCCCTGCAGAGATCATATACACTGTATTAACCTGTCCAATGGAATATTTCGCCTGTCCCATTCTTCATGTAAAGTCGCACTACCCGTAAGTACTAAGTAGTTGTGTTGGATCGGTCAAAAAACTATAATGACAGGAGTCCTGTACGTCCATTCCTGATTAATTTTGTTAGTACCAAAACCGACCTTTATCGTTTCAGCCCTACGTTAATATATACGTTATAGAAATACATACATAAAGGAGACAAGTTATTTCTGACAGCAGTTTGAGATTCTGGGCTAGAAATCTTTTTGAATATAACACTCGGGTAAAAATAGTCAACTGCTATGAAAAGAAAATGGGAAGGAATGTTGCAAGATTTTTTATTTGTGGCTTAATTAGACAAAAATATTTTTACTCAGTGACTCCTAATTTAAACACAAAATACTTACATACTATTTTTCTATTGTTTATATCTATTTACAGATGATTATAAAATTCATTAGTTTTTTCACAAATCGTATTCGAATACAACTCTTTAAATGTTGCAGCAACTAAAGAGATTCTAAGGAAAGAGGTAACGAGACGCTCTAAATAACATTGGAACAAAAATTAATTTATTCCATATATGTTTCCTTGTTCACACTCCCTTTATTCAAAAATGACTCAGAATATTACCATAAAATATTGATATCATTTGTATTCACTTGTGATATCCGTATTTTTATAAATTCGTATATGAATACTATCAAATTATTATTTCTTCAATCAGTGAGTAGGTCATATGTTGCTAACTGTGAAAAAAATATATAACTTTTAATAAAAGGTTGTTATTATTCAAATACATTTTTTAAAGTTGATTATATATTTAAATTGTTGGTAGTCTGAAGTAATAACTTTCAATGATAATATTTTTCCAGTTTTCAAACGAAATATTACTATGCATACTTCTATAATTGTTTATATCTTTAATGGACCGGCTACATCTCTTTTTATTTATCTCCTCTCCAGGTATCCAGGAAAAGGGGGCATGATTGGCTTTTTAAAACATATATTAATTTCAGAAGTAGACATCAAAGAAGCTCTTCTCCGGAAAGGTGTACTAAAGGTCTATTTACACTTCTAAATATTCAAAATTTTGCACGAAAGTTACGTTTCCCCAACCTATTTATTAGTAGGTTAGAACGATTTTTTCCACTTCGGTGAGGCTCAGACGTTCTTTGATGGGTAGCTCCCCCAAGAGATAACTCCAGCATTTGGGTCACATCTCTCGCTCCTTTGTATAGATCATTCATGTGCTAAGAATAGAAAGCGAGTAATTTATATATTCTCCCATAACTAGCACAAGGATTTTCCAACAAATAAAAATATTTTTCCTTTCAGAAAATTTGAGGGATTCGCAGCAAAACTATTCACTGCCCCACATTTTCCTTATCCAATAAAAATTCAAAACCTTTCACATCTCTGCAATATTCGATACAGATAAACCTCCTGTATTTATTGATCCATGCAGCCTCTCATATGAAATATTCTTCTTTTTCTTTAGCTGGAAGAAGGAAAACTCTATGTCATTTAATTTTGTTGTTGTTCTCTCATCATATGGAGTGACCGTCATTAGCTGGTTGTCCCACATATTCAGGTTCATGCCAATGAAAAAGGAGCTAGCCCGTCCAATTCGTCCGACAATTTTTTCATTTTCTGCCATCCTGAATTCCCCCCCCATGATCCTGTTAGTTTAATTTCCGTTGAAGTCTGGAAATATGGCCAGCCTGAATTAATAAGAACTTAGTATTTCTGTCTTTCCATCATTAATATTTAATCTCGATATGTATGAAAAATCTCGTAGAAGTAGCATGTCCCTCTTTATTGATCTTGTAATATCTAAGGGGTTTCCACTTAAAACCAATGTTAGATCGTCAGCATAACAGATACCTTTTGGATGCGTTGGAATAGATGAGAAGCCTATTATTTTGTTCTCCTTCTGAATGTCTTGTATAATTTTGTCAATACCCATGATGAAAAAAAATGCAGGCACAGGGTCACCTTGTCTTACTCCTCTCTTATTCATGAAGTAAGCTTCCTGATTTACATTCATAACAAGTGTGCGAGACCTTGCAAGAGTAATTACTCCCATTCTAATAATTAGATCTCAGAATCCCTTCTGATATAGTGAACGAATGATGTATTCGTGAGACACCGTGTCGAACACTTTAACGAAGTCTATTGCCATTAATGAAATATTATATTGACATTCTAAGAAGGTTTTCACCGTAAAGCAGGGGTTCCCAAGCTTTTCAGCCTGCGCCCCCCAAAATAACGGTGCCAGAGACTGGCGACCCCCAACAACACTGGAGGTGGATTATAATGTTGCGCACAGCCACGCGCACATGCACTATGCGTGCGTGCGTGCTAAACAACTAAACGCTCGGCTACAATTGCATGGTTTAACTCTAATATCAACTCATATGTATATGTTATACAAAAAAAAAAAATTATAATTCTTTTTTTTTTTTAATAAAAAAAATAAAAAATTGTATTTGTTTTTTGGAATGCATTTCGCGACCCCCATCTGTGTCTCGCGACCCCCGGGGTCGCGACCCCCACTTTGGGAACCCCTGCCGTAAAGGATACTTATTCACATGTTTGTTCTCCAAAAAGCTATATTGAGAGGGATATAGAAACGATTTATTAATTCTCTTTATTCTGTTCGCCGATACATATGAAAATATCTTGTATGGATATGTAATTTTGCTCGGTTAATGGGTGGTAATTTTTCAGCTGTCCAAGGGTTTTGCTTATCTTAAGAATTAGAACTATCCGTCCATCCGAGGCAAATTCTGGAAAATATCCTAGCGACATCACCTTTTCATAAAAAAAGAGCAAAACTGGAGTTCAAAGGTACTTTTTATAAAATTCAAATGTAAAGCCAGACGGCTCAGGGATTTACTAAGCTTGGTATTTTTTGTGCATTCTAAATTTCTTCAAATGTCAAATATTTATACACTTGGTTTTTATTTTCTTATCCTATTCTAAAATCATCATCAGGCTCACAACTTAATTCTTCACAAAAAGAGGCGATGCACGTCATGCCTCTTCTGCATTCGACTTCTATCTTACATTCATAACATGAGTATAGTCTGGAGTAAAAAAATTCGATCTCTAAATATATGTACTCTGGATCATTCGATGCTATGCCGTTCTTATCCATTAGATAAATATTTTTAACCTTACTTCTGATTTTTTCTTGTCGCACACAATGCAATCTTGAATATGATAGATCGTCTATATCCTTCATGTTCATTCTGTGCAAAAGATCCCCTTCTCTATATATTTGGTCCATTTAACATTTTTCTCTTCATCGCTGTTGTCGCTTCTAGAAATTAATTCACTGAATTGACACTAACGCTTTCTTATAGACAAAATTTATCCTTGCCATGTTGCATCTTTGAAAATACGTCATGAATTATGTTTATAATGTTTTTTGTTGATCGTCCACGATACTTGAATTAAGTATCCACGACATTTCTCTCTTACTTTCTTTACGAATAATCTCTAAAGAAGTAGATTTAACTGTATAAATCTGAAGATGTGCAAGTATTTTTAAATTAAATTGATTAATAAAACGTGTTCAATGTATGTTGATAAAATTTTTGTCTTCCAATACTCATTTGGGGGACTGAAAGCGTGTTTTAAGTCTATAAAATTGGAAAACAATTTCAATAAGATAATTAACTGAATCAAGAAGAGGCCGGTAAAAAGCGTTTTTATTTTTGGAAAAGATAGATAAAGAGGCAAGGGTCAGATTGATTTGGGAATTCTTCTGGCCAATTCTACAGGACACAATGTCTTCTGGGCTAAAAATTATAATTAGGTCATTAAAACTCAGTTCTATTATGAGTTTAGATAATTTTTTTTGATTGGGGTACCGACGATTACTATTATATCAGTCAACATTTAAATCTCCTATGATCAATAGAGGATAAAAACATTTATAATAGATTGAAAGAAGGTTGGACTTTTTACATTAGGTCCATATGCGTTTATTACATATAAACCACCACTTTTGTTAGATTAAAATTTTTATGCCAATCACGAATCCTTGATAATTCTTAAACACATTTAAGTTCTTCGATTGATTTTGAAATTTGAGAAAGTTTTCCCTATTCATACCAGAGCCTTTGAAAAAGTAGTGATAGTTATGAGGAATACAAATAGGGCATTTCAATGTACTAGATGCTTAGGTACGAGCCTTCACATTTTAAAGGCATATAATTTCAGGTTTATCACGAACTAAACTTTTCATTAAGGTGTGACAGGAAATTCCCCTTTTGTTTAATGAAATAATTTTACCAATTCCCAAACTGATTTCCTGACACCTACTGATCAGTTAAATAAAAAAAATCTTCAACTTTGATATGCTTTTTAAACAACATCAATATGATAAACGATTAAAATTGGTGACATTAATTCCTCTGAATTTTAGTAGCGCTTGATATCTTTGCGGAAATAAGTCTGACCTTGGAGAAGCTCTTTTCACGACATCCCCATATCTTGTCAATGCTAACAGAATAAGATCAGGATTTACAGGAGGTTTTGAAGGCTGACGTAGTTGTATTGCAACTCTTGTATCACCTTCGCCTTTACCGATAGCATTAAAAGGTATATTGCTATATACTGAAGTCTCCACAGTATTATCTTCACCTAATCTTTTTCCAATGGAGTTTAGATTACTCTCATCCCCCAATTCCAGATTTGTATTTGGGTTAATCTGAACCCCTTCAACCTTGAGCGTTTCTTCTGTACTTCTAACTATAAATTCCATACCTATATACATCATATTGAGTATTAGTTTTCTCAGTATTGTCTTGACAAGGGACCATTTCAGAGGTATTTATATCATATTCACCATTTATTTCATTAGGATTGACCCTGGCTGGATCCACTTCTTCCACTGTTAATAAATCCATCGTTGCACTTTCAATTTTATCTTCTTCCTTCCTTTCATCTTTCGCTTCTGAGCTCCTCTGAACTTCCACTTCTCCATGTCTCTGTTACCTTTTCCCCTAACATATCCCTACCAATAAATATATCTTCGAAATCTTGAATGCCTCCAGGGGCCTTAGTAGCCCTATTTCTTAAAATTGTTTACTCCAAAATGTTTTCTTATTGATGAAATTTAACTCTACTATTACTATAATCATGTTTTGACCTATTTCAAAACAGTTCTGACATTGTATTCTGGATCCCCTAAATTTGAGCATAACAATGCATCCCTGCAAATCAATTAGCTGTGGAGTTTTGACTGTATCTGTAACTATTTCTACAATGTAATCTCTGTCTCTCTGCACATCTTTGTAATCCTTGTATTTTTTTCCAGCCAATTCATTGATTGGATTTATTTTGGGTTAATGATCGACTACTTGCCCAAGTTGTTTCAACCAGTTAACAGCGCTTAACTCATCGATTCGTTTGAATGTGTTAACCATTGTGACGGTAATTTTTTCTCTTTATTAAGATGAATTTTATGAATGGCTTTTAATTTTAAGTGCACATTTATACAACTTCCATTCACATTTTTAGCCCTAAATGGGTGTACCCTTTTGAGGTCCTCTAATTTTCCTTTTATGTAAATTGGGAATTTGGAGTAAAAAGCCACTTTGCTCCTGCTAATTCATACTCTTTAAAACCATGTAATAAAGCAATATCATATACGTCAATATGCTTCAGACCTTCGATACGAAAGAGTTTACCATTACCATTTTTTTTTCTCACACCGAATAAAAAGATGACCATACTTCAAAAGAAAAACATAAAACGATTAGATTATATGATTTTATCGCCTCTCTTAAGAATCCCTTCGTCAGGAATAAATCTATTCTGGACGAATATTTGTCAATTGAGAAGAAAGTATGCCCTAAGTTGTTCATCTTATATTCTACATACATGAATTCAAAAGGTCTAATGATTGAGGATAATATTTTTTTGTTACACGGGGGTGAGGTTTCAATCCCTTAGAAGTGGCATATCTTTTCATTTATCAACTTTAAGTTGAAATCTCCCCTAATTATTGTTGGTCTGTTTGAAATCATTGAAACAAGTTTATTTCTAAAAACTCTGGATTTCCTACTTTTGGTCCAAATAGTCCAATTACTTCAAATCAAACGCCTGAATAATTGCATTATCCCTGAATGAGATACCCCTCAGCACATCGAAAGTGATCTTTTGATGTATTTTATATGTATGGTAACTCCACGTTTTGGATTCGAGCTTGTTCGATCAAAAGACGAAAACAATATATATTATTGTGGGATTGAAAAATGGTTTTCAAAATTACATCTAGTGTCACAGAGTATTGCAATATCGGGTAAATTTAAGAACTTAATGAATCTAATGACGGCATATTTAAGATTTAAGCCTGATAAGGAGTTGCCACTTAATGTTAAAATGGATATGGTCATGCTTTTTTATGTTGCATAGGGAGTTGTATTGGGGTGTTCGGGGCAGGTTGGTATTCAGATATCGTTCGTCCTATTCGTATTAGATCCAGACCTGGATCTACTCGGTATTATATTGTTTTTTGTTAAAGTACTAAGATAATTTCTAGTAGTTTATTTTTTTAAGGAATTTCTCAGGTGTTCCTACTTTGTTCCACTCCAGTCTTAGTGACAGGAGAAAAGAGTTTTTCTCCATTTTTATTCTACTCATTCGGTTAATCTTTTTCGGTTGTGGCAGATTGCAGATGTTGTAGAGGAGTTGTTTTGATCCTCTAAATATGTTATTTCCTGGGTGTGCTTTTCTTTAAAGTTCCCTTCTTCTTTTAATTGGTTTGACAATCTTTTTTTGAATCTTTGCTCGTAAGATCATTTTCGTTTTCAACCAAAATGGTTCCATTATTTCCCTGTGGTTTTTCGGATGTACTCTCTTTTTTTGACTCGCCATTCAATAGTTCATCCATGGTTTCTTTAATTTTCTGGTTTAATACAGCTTCATTTTCCTTAATTTGTAAACTTATTTCGCTCCAGTTGACACGAACATGTCTAAGCTGAAAGCAATTTTAACATTGGAGCCGTATACCAGTAAAATTCTCCATTCGGTCCTTCCACATCAGTGGTGTATTTTTTTTTCAATTCTGTTAGTGGAGGTCGAATATCAGTGGACTCATTAGTATATAAGGAGGCATATCCAAAATTATAAATTGCTTGTCCTCTAGCAATTTCGTCTTCTTCAAAACTGAAATGCAATGCTGCATTATAGACCGTTACATGTTTTAAGTTTATGTTGTTATAAACTCTTTCATTATTAACTTCAGTCAAAGTGATGGTAAACGTTTCCCATTTAAAAGTTGAATGCATTTTTATTTTTTTTGAAACATCATTGATGTTTGTTTCCCCTCTTAGCCAATGCTTTAGTGTAATACATTTTAACCTTGTTAGGATTTTTGACGAATAATTCATTTGAATCTTTATCTGGAGGGCGATCCGTAGGACTCAATTCCGTTTAGAAAATTAAATAAATGAAAATCAAATCACTAATGACAATAAAGTGTAGGGTAATTTACAAAAGAAGATATATTTATGAAGATTCTATTTATAAATTAAATTTTCCCAATTTCATATTCTTTTCTGAAATTTAACAATTTATGTAATTTTCAAAAAGTGTTGCATTATATACGGAGGAGCCAATCTACGATAAACATGTCATAAAATGTTTAAATAATAAGACACTTATCAGCAATATCTGTTTATAAAATGTAATAAAAATCATAAACTTTTTAAGGCAAAAACCAATCAATGTTATGTGATAAATTATTTTAAAAGTTTATAAAAATGAATGATGGTATTTTAATAAAGGAAAGTAAATAGATACAAATATAAATATCTAATCTATGGATTATATATATATTATTTTATCAACCTTGAGAAATAACATAAATGTGTCATAGAGCTGAAATAAAATCATTATTACGGTTTTTAAGATACAATATACATATATTAGTGATTAATAGCTGTGTACCGATGCATCAGAATTGGCAAGAATCGGCCTTTTTGAAGTATCAGAATCAGCTCAATAATGCTAATTCCATTGATACCACTGCTTACTTATTTATATACAACTTTAACCAAAAACTAATTTTTGTTAAAGTATTTCAAATGGTCAACCATTGAAAGGAAGTAAGGATTATAGTTGTGTTTAACCTAGTTCTAAAGCTTGGTGTTCCTACCTATGGGGCCCGTATAATTTGATGTACCTTCTTTACATAAGATTTCTCGGTTAGATGGAGTAAATGTAAAACAATAATGTTTACTTATATTTAATCAGTGCAACTCAGTTTAACCAATTAAAGGAACATTAAAAAACAAACAACACATTAAAAGAAGTAAATCTTTTTGTTGTTTGTTTATGTAACTCCGTTATAAATAAGGAATCGTTATGGAAATCGTTCATAAATATGATATGAGAATCGGTTGAAACTTTAATATCGGTAAATCCCTTATTTTAATCTATCCTATGTAAATTAAAAAAGCAAAGTTTATTTACTTTTATGTATGAATCTTTAAACCAAATGAATGAATTGTTGATCTAAGAAGTAGCAATATATTCGTACAAATAAATGATGAAAAGTGTGTATGAAGCATTGAACGTGTGTACATGAAGCACTGTATAAAGTGTTACTTGATGTACAGGGTGAGGACAAAAATTAAAACCCTTTCTGGGGCCTTTTAGCCTCAGTTCTAAAAGTCTGATAATTTTGTACCTGGCACCAGTCGAAAAGCTGACAAAAAGTTACAATTTGATGTGTTTTTTGTTTTTTTGCAGTCCAAAAATGTCCGAGCCACAAGCAAAACGACAGAGTGTATGCGATTTCCTCTTCGCATAAGTCGATCCCAGATAAGAAGATCTTTACAAAGGACGCTGTTCTGAACAGGATACATTTTTGGCTGAATCAAGAGCTCAGGTAGAGGGAACCTTCAGAACCAAACATCCAGCTAAGGTCATGGTTTTCGGCGTTGTGGCGTCTGACAGCAGCAAAATACCTTCCTACCTTTTTCAAGGCCAACGAGAAAGTCAACACAAACATCTACTTGTAAAGCACGTTACCAGGGGGACAAATATGAGATAACTCAAGATGGTGTTCGGTACACACTTCAAAGACGAAGTACTATTTCTGCAAGGAGATCATGGCTGCATCATGTCCAGCAGAATTCTGGACTTTGTCCTCACCCGACGTGAACTCCCTGGACTTCGCTCTTTAGTCTGGCAAGACGAACAAGACTTATCACAGGAATGTCGATACTCTGAAGACCGTGATTGTGGAGGAGTGGAACATCATGCCCTTGTACTTCATCAAGGTCAGGTCCTACTGTTTGTCTCCGTATGGAAACATCATTCGGAATAGAGGGAGACATATTGTGTGAAAAGTGTAGAAAATTATTGAATTACCAATTTTTGCTCAAAATGTTCCCATAAAAACGGCACAACATAAAAATATAAAGAAGTGAAAGAAGGTTTTGAGTCTTCGCCCAGTATATGATATGGATATTTTAGACCTAAGAGATAACAATGGAACCGTAGTAATCAAATATTACAGGCCTGCACATGTAGCATTGATAGATATTTCACTTTTGTTAATGAAGAATTGGTATTGGAATCGTTTATAAAGATGTTATCGTAACCGGCTTAAATTTTGGTATTGGTACATCTATAGAAATCACTCTTTGGAGGGGAAAAGGGGATTTTCATCAAACTGCTTTAAGGGAAGAACCCTACGAACTCAAAATCCATGGATTTTGGGCAATTGATCGACAGTCTGAGAGGTTACATCTTTAAAACAATTCATGAATCCATTCTGTTCTCTTCGTCAAACCCATCATGATAATGGATTCCAATTGGCCAAAGAGTATCTTAAGTTTATGGACTCCCTTCTGCTCCGTAGTCCGTCCTAATTTAATTTTTCAAATGGACATACTCATTACTTATTTTTTCTAGTTCAATCTTCAAAATATGTCCGTTGTTTTATAAATGTATAATAAGGTGACAATAAAATCATTTTTTTGGAACAAGTAAATAAATTACGTTACGTCTTTTTACAGAAAGTGACCTTTTTAATTCAATTTTAACAGATAAAAACAGCAACAAAATCTAGTTTATCCTTGCCAAAGATGGTACATTCAAAAACATATATCCTTTGGATACATTTTTGTCCTTCACCATGCAATTTTATTCATTAACATTTCATGCTTCGATCATTTATGTAATATAAACAAGCTTGTTATTTATTTATAAATTATAAGTAATTTCACAAATTTCAAGGAAAAGTAATTTTTAGATCGACATTTAATGGTTTTGCACTTTGACTATGCATTTAATATTTTTATCAATTTATCATTAAAAGATATTACAACATCTAAGTACATAAGTTTCTTACTACGAACAAAATAGTACAATTAAATATTTATGGGGATATTATAAACAAGTAAGAAATTTGCATAAATTATATGTTATAGAAATTTGACTTAAAAAATATTAAATGCAATACTTAAATGTAAAATTTACATTACTCATAATAAATTATTTTTATGTACCAGGTGAGGATGAGTACCTAGTGCACGCCAGACTCACATTAAAAGTGTTGCCAAGGCTGCAAATGAATTCGTACAACAAAAACTTTTTAGTAGTTATTAAGACACTTTAAGGATATTTATTTCTCAAAAACTGAGCCTTTATCTTTCATGCACATATCAATTCTTGTTTTGAATGCAGCACAGGCCTAATTGGCCTATGTTGGTAGACATATTGACCCAGGTTGCATTAACCAGACCCTTTAGAGACTCCAAATTGGGATGTTATTTAGCAATGGCAACCTTCTCAATTTCGCCCCAATACTTAAACAAAGGGGGTCCCGGTTTGGCAAAGACGGAGGCCAAATCTCTTTCGACCAAAGCCCCTCTGACCCCAACTTTTAGAAAGATACTTCTGAACGGCATTTGGTGTGTGAACTTGCATCCATATGAAGGCCCCACGACCATAGGTTGCATCAAGATGGTGAATAACTTGACCCCGAAGTACTTTCTTGTAGCTCTTAGCACTGACAATTCCATTTTACCAAATGGGAGAAAAAGCTTTCCCATCACTCCAAACAAAACCGAGCATCATTTGGCCGGCAAGAGGCTTTGATTTGCTCACAAATTTATCAGAAGGATTGGTAGAGCTAACTGAAGATGCTACATACCTGTCATTTCCTTCGATTATGGTTTTTGTCAACGGTTCTTTTTGCGCTGTTCTGAGATTACCAATTGAACTCTTGTCTTCCTAAGATACTCGAGCTCAAATCCTCAACCAAAAGGTTCCTCATTGTCTTGGGACATCCTATGGTCTTAAACAAGCATGTATGCACTTCTAGAAGGGTTGGCTTCAATTGAGCTTTCACTTCAGCAATTATTGAAGGTGTTTTAATGTCCAAGACTGTCCAGGATGTGGGAGATCCTTAAAGTTAGACTCTTTTCGTCCAGCCTCTTTTTGATCATCCAAATAGTGTTTCTGTGGACTCCAGATGTCTTTACAATTCTCTTGCTTTCCTCTCAAACCAATTTTTTCACACATCTGCTCCATGGTCAAATATCTCAATAAGGAGGTGGAATCAAAACAAACTTTTTTCTACGCAACATTAACTATGGTTAAATGCAAACTCCTGCAAAATTTGAACGTTCTGCGAACTTTAATAACAAAGTTATAGGTCGCCATAGTCGTATACCAGCTACTCGTCTTCACCCGGTACAAAAAGTCTTTCAAGACCTGGTAGTCAATTTTCTCTAAATTGACTAATATTGACACGTATTGTTAAACGCTTATATGATCATATGCTGCTTGTTGAGAATATTAGTGTAGTAGGTTTTAGACTATTGTCAGGCTGTGTTCCAAGCTTTCTATGTACTATTCTAAATAAACTAAAAAACATGGGCCCAAAGAAAGACATTTAAAAAAAGTTGCAAGCGAAAATTTATGCCGTTTAACTCTGAGAATTAGAGTGAATTGAAAATGAGGACTTTATAAATCGATGATTGAATGTACTCAAAAATTTAAAATACTATGAGAAACCACACTCCATGGCAAATTTCAGGATCATTGACAATTATGAAGGTTCTCCAATTTAGGTAAAACTTTATTTGTAAATATTTCTTCCACCATTATCAATCAAGTATGCTGATATATTTGATACCTGGGAAAACTTGACTAGTATTTTAACCCATAACAATCGAATTGTTCAAGCTTCGCACATCATTTTTTTCTGAGATAATAATTATTAATCGTCATCACCAATACCTAATAGTTAGGTAATTGTCAACAAAATAAGTTGGGTGATCGCGTCTTTATGATAAATGGAATGGTGATTAGTCATCCCCCAAATAAATTAATTATTTAAAAAAATATAAAGATTTAAAAAGTTTATATGAAAAGGAGAATCTCTTTAACCCACTCCTTCGAACTCATACTTATATCTACTTATTTTTATACCTATACACACCTCCAGAATTCGATTTTCTTTATCCAAGTTCCTCAAAACAACCCACGTTTTGAGCATATTTATCTGAAACTTTTAGGTAAAAAATGCAAAATTAGTGTGGAAATTTGATGACACCAGTTTCATTTCAATTGGAAAGCCGTTATTGTCCACCTACAGATAAGAGAAATTACGAGAAACCCTTCAAACATGCTCGCGTTGCTTGTGCAGATCGCTATTAACGTAAATTAACTTAGCGGATGAGATAAAAAAGGGCTGAGCCACACTCCAAGATTGAGCCTTTCCTCAAGGTCCTCGACTACTATCACTTGTTACCTAGTCGCTACAATGTGGACATTAAGTTCGATAAGGAATCCATCAACAAAGAGATCCTCAAAAACCCAATACTTAAGACTTTCCAACATGCGAACAAACATCATACTATGTCACAGAGTTCGAGCAATTGTTATGTTGTCACTCCCGGAGCGTATTCCAAGGAATACGCCATGCTTTTTTAAAATAGTTCCCTGGATATTCCAAAGATAGTGCCAACACAGGCGGCATATATAGCTTGCACAACCTGTATATATGCCTCAAGAGTGAAGGAAAATTCTCAAAAAATATAATCTTAAAAGTATATACCTATGACTGTATAATTATAAGGCCATGAAGACAAATGAATGGTCAGTTTTAAAAAACAAACCCTTTAAAATCCCCCGTAAAATATGATTTCTGACTTAAATTAATGGTTTAGCAATTAGATATATATATTTTTATTATATTTTCTTTTGTCATCTCTGTAGATTTCGCCTTTTTTATGTCAAGTTATACCCGCCCCCTAAAAATAAAAGCGTAACCGTAACTTTAATAACTTTCAAGTAAATATAAGTTTTAAGTATCAAAGATACTTTCGTTTGACATACATTTCATAAATATTATATGTTTACTTTCCAAATTTATATAACTTAATTTTCTATTTTCAATTAAGAATATATCTTTGGGCAATTCTTAATTAATAAGGAATGATTATGCTTATTCTAACCATATATTCGTATAACAAGTGAGTGTAAAAGCCAATTTTTGCAAAATATAACAAAACAAAGTGCATTTTTTTTTTTTAAATTAACAATCTAAGCGTTGTTTTTTTCATGTTTTCCAAAATGACCTTCATTATTCTTTCAATCTGGAAAAGAGAACAACCAAATATTAAGTAACTACGAACACTGTGATTATAAAATACTTGTAATAACAGTTAAGTTAAGGGGAATAACAGGCTCTTCCGTCTAAAATGCAACACTTTTTGGAAATAAAAAAAATGTCATATTTCAAAAATATATATAAATACAATCAGCGTTATTTATATTTTCATCAATATAGTCTCCTTTTTCCTTAATGGTCACTTACAGCCAGGTGCAGAACTTTGAACAGCAGTTCTTTACAATGCTTGGCTCTAGGTTGGCTCAAGGACGTTTATTGTATATCGGACTCCTGAAAGCTTCCTTTTGCAGTGCCAAAAAATACTAAAGTCTAGAGAGGAACGGTCGGGGGTGTGGGAGGCCAAGAATCTTGTTTTCAATCTTGTTGAGAAGGATTTTGTGCCGGGTCACACGCTTTACTCGATCTATTTCTTCAAACTCTGACGAGAGGTTCCCTTGTAAGCATTAATTAATTCACCAAGCACTGTATGGTGGGTTCACTGCTCTCAAATTCAGGAGTGAGGTTATATCCAGTCATCTTGTCTCTTCTTCCCTCAATGATGTAATTGTATTTCTATAATATAACTTATACTTAATCAGCGTAGCTCCATCTGACCAAGAAATTCCTTCAAAAATGGTCAATTTTTTTAATGATTGTTTACTTGAAGATCTTCATATTTTCTAAGGTAGCACACAGTCTAAAAAGTTGAGAATTCGTAAAAATCCAAACTATTCGAATGTGGAATAAATGAATTATTGCTGTACAATGATCGTTTGATGCTTTGTTGTGTCTCTATTTTTTTTTTTTGTTGTTGTTTTTTGTGCATCATAATTTATATTGCACAGAATGAAAATGCTATTTACTGACTGATATTATCATTAATATTTTTCAGATAACATCATGATACATGATTCATAATAACATTTTGAAAACATGAAATATATTTATGTATATACATATTTTACTAATATGATGAGCTTAATTGAGGTTAAGGACACTGTCCTCGTTTCTATTCCTTTCTTTTCCGCACTATCTCATATCATGCTTCCTCTATTTCAATTATTGCTATTAGAAAGAAGAAAAAAAAATAAAGTGGGGCATTAGAAATATAGAGCTACATATCACAATAGCTTCAGCTCCAAAAAAGTTGTTTTTTTCTTGTATAAATATAAGTGAACCTCATTTATATATTTAATCATGAAGTTGTCAACTTTTTATAAATAAATTCAGTCAAAATATTTTGTTTTCGTTTAAATTTTTTTTCCAGAATATTATTTGCAATGGGAATTATGATAATACTGACAATGGGAACATATAATCTCGATAATTTATTTAGTATTTTTTTTTTAAAGTCTTAAGGCCTACTTTCGGATGATTCCAAGAAAATGGCTTCAAAAGTTTTTATCAATAAGTAGACAGATCTAGACTCCATCTTTGAAAAGGTTAATTAAAAAAAATTAATAATTTCATTTAAGAATATTTGAGCAATTCTATAATATAATTGGTATATTCCTATTAACTTACAAAGTGCCTAAGTCTAAACTGACAGATCAATGAAACTAATGGAAAAAATATCATCAAATCAGGAAACAAGGCTTTAGGTCACACTCCTACTACTAATTCAAGGCTTATTCGAGTCTCTAGAAAGACTGTTTACATTGTGAAAAATATGTCAAAATGTGATTGGAACTTTAAGAAGAAGGAAGGCTTTGATGAGAAAGCTATTATGATTTTTAAAATCCTCAACAAATACGCTGAAAGGAAGCCAACCAAGTCCATGAGTTGGAGTCTCTCACTCTGCAATGAATGAAACAGTCGCAAAATTTGGTAGTAAGTCATTCGTAATGTTAATGATCCATTTCTTTCCTAACAGCTTGAAACATCCTTATCTCCAACAATGTTAATGACCTTGAATCTGCACAAGCTAAAGAAGTGATCATCGTTTCAGTTGAAAAAAAAAATGATGTTTACCAGTTTATTATCACCACCACAAATCAGTCATGGTTTTGGCCATAAAATGAGATTGCAACACCTTAAAGTCCTTCCAGACAAAATACCTCAATGGTTTGCAAAAAGTTTGCCTGAAGGTAATTTAGTCTTTCAGTAGGATGGAGCTCCTGCACACATGGTAAAGATTACCCAATCGTTCTTGGTAAAAAAAAAATATGTATGGAGAAAACAAAATGGCCACCATACAGACCAGATGCGAGCCTCTTGACTATTTATTCTGGTCTCATGTTAAGAGGAAGGTATTTAAGAAGTGACATTGGGGTGTTGTGACTATGAAGGCAGCTGTAAATAAGGCCTAGATTAGAATGAATCTGGTCTACATAGAGCAAATGTGCATCACTGTCAGAAATAGAGCTTTTGCCATAGTCACTTCTGATGTTAGCAGAACTGAATAAAAATATACCATACATATATACGATGAGATCAGTATTATATGATTTTTTTATGACCGATTTGGACTTATATTTTGTCCAAAATGCGATGTTACACCATATATGGAAGTTTAGTCCTATTTTTTAAAATCTCTAAATGGACTATATTGTTCTTCATCCGGATTTATGTATA
This sequence comes from Lepeophtheirus salmonis, assembly GCF_016086655.4. NCBI lineage: Eukaryota > Metazoa > Arthropoda > Copepoda > Siphonostomatoida > Caligidae > Lepeophtheirus > Lepeophtheirus salmonis. The sequence continues at coordinate 23,962,853 of NC_052139.2, read as the reverse complement.
ATAAACATATGATATATATGCAATATATTTAACTTCATATAACGTTATTGTTGACCGATGCTCACAATTTCGAAACCCAACATGACATTATCAACATTTCATCTATAGAATACGTCTAAATCAAATATATACTTTTAGGACCAAACCTTGGAGATTTTTATTTTGAGGCTGATCTGGAAGGAATTTCTTTACAGGGCCACATTAGTTCAATCCCATGAAAATCATAATGGCTTCTGACCGAAACTTAATAAAAATCATATATGAAGAAATGACATAACTGATCGATGATAAATTTTATATATATATATATATAGTATTAGGAAAATAAGTGTATTGAGGACATTTGATCTCATACTGCTTTAGTTTCAGTTCTATAAAAAAGGAGGTGGTCCAATATTTTTGAACACAACATCTGTATCATTATTATTTTAATAAAAATGAATTTAAACATTTGAGATAAATGTCTGTTCAATGTAAAATGTATAACTTCAAATTTTGTGAGAGATTGGTAATCATTTTATGCATATGTTACCTGTTCTTCAAACTCCTTATCGTGGTGTTGTCGTCTTGTACTTCTATAAGTTCTTCTTAAGACCATGCTGAAACATAAAATGGATCAAATAAGTTTAAAAAGCCTTCGTTTTATCTAGGTTGAGGTTACAATTAGGTATAATAATAACGCACAAAAAGCATATTTTTTTAATGAAGATGGTCTTGTCTTCATAGCAAGCATATATTTAAAATATGTATCTATACAATTTATTGATTGATCAAATTAGGGAAAATGGAATTGATAAAAATAGGGACTACAAATATCAAAAAATACTCACACACAAAAATTAATGAATTTGCTAGCATTATGAATCAAATTTGGATGGATATTACATATAGCTCTAAAATATACGGCATCCAAAAATAAGTCAAGAATTTATAACAGGGATAATTCAGGGAAATGCTTTACAATACAATCTTCTATTGACTTACTTACCTTTGGGTCATTAGCTGAGTGTCTCTACCATGACGTGACGGGTTTTTACTGCATGTGAGTAGACGCCACGTAGCTGAGCGAAAGTTTTTTCGTAGAAGACAATAGAGGAAAAAGTTGGCTGCAGAGTTGATGCCAACAAGGAGATGACTCGTGTCAATAATGATTTCAATATCTACTTTTAGCTGTAAGAGAGGGGGAGAAAAAGAGAAATGAAGAACACGTATACGAATCTATTTTATCAAGTTTTGCAGATTTTGCAATCTGTGCCTACTTTAAATGCAAATATAGTATGAAGTAGCTATAAGATTAGTCTAATAAATTATTTGAGGAATTTTATTTCATTTTGTAATGTCATGAACCTTGAAAATATCAAATATAGATTAAGAAAATTCATATGGTACGTGCGTGATTCAAAGGAAAACCAACTTTATTGTAATATCCTACTCGAACATCATTTTCCTTTCCTCCTTTATATAAATGCATCTCTCACTACAACAAACATGGATGCTCCATGCTGTATTATAACGATACCAATCGTTTTGTTAGTATCATACTTCGCTATAACAAAAAAACTCAATGTATTTTTTGTCAGTTGTCAATTCCCTAATTTCACTTGATAACTCATGGGTATTTCATAAATCATATTATTTTTAATACATCAACAAAGAAATAAGCTATACCTAGAGTTGAATAGTTTGTAATGAAAAAAAATGGTGGGAGAATTTTTTGGGAGCCATATTGCACACACTTGAATTAAGAACCTTGTAATATCAACTGCCTGTTATATGATTTAGGGCGTAGAAAATGAATTACTGCTATAAAAAGTTGAAGTATCTACATTTCAAATAGCACGAGTAAAGGACACATATTGTAATTATATTTCATTTGATCTATATTCAATTTAATTATAGGGTAGAAACAGTCTTCAAGAGGTTCATATTAACACCACGACGACCGAATAAATAATGAGTATAAAAGAAGAACGAGCACATGAATACTATTTTTTTGTTGATCCCTCGGATGTAAATATATATATATGCTGTATAATTTGCAATTTAGTACATGTTGTAACTTGTATAAGCAATAATTGAATATTAATGGGATGATCGAACAAAAATATGTATTTTATGGCACACTATAAAGTTTAAATGCCCGCAATTGAATTACTCATTAATACATAATGACTATATAATCTTAATGGAACGAAATGAAAGTAAAGATTAGTGGTAGGTACTGAAATAATAGATTTTAAGTCGAAGAAAATGAAACTTGTAGTATTTTCTTATACAAACTGTAACATGTAATCAAAAAATATATATAATTTGGTCATTTTATTATTTTTATGAAGAAATTTTGAATATCCTATCGAAATACAATCTGAAGCAATTTTATAATAAAGTATAAAATAAAATAATATATAGCATTTAAATATTATAAAAAAGGTATAAATGTATGTATTTCACTCTATAAAATTGTTAATACATAGTATGAGAATGATATATGGGAGTACCTAAAAAAATCAGTATGATTTGATAATATTGACTTATTTAGAATGATTAAAAACCGATTTTGGGAATTAAATATGTTTCTTTTTAGTAGAAAGGTTGCGTTATACAATAAAAGTAATTTCCTACGTTATTATATTTTTTTTATTTTATCAAGGATTATATTTTTTTGGATAAAGGATGCGAAATTAGAGGGATTACGTCAATTTAGGTTATTCCTGTACTACGATAACAGTGGTATTCCTAACTAAACTAGAAGCTATAATATTAAATTGTATTCACAACAATTTTTAACAAAAAAGAAAACCAGATTTATTACATTAGGCAAGAAAGTTTAGCCAATTTTTTGAAAATATTTTATGTATATGTTTTTTATTTTTTCGAGGCAGAAATTTTATAAGGCTAAGTGGTAAGATTTGTGAAGTTGGGGTATATCATCAATTATATTGCAACGTAGTTTATATGTAATTATCAAATAATATTGCTGTTGATCAAGCCCATTAAAAGTCAAATACTTTTTCAGTATTAATGAATCAATTGGCATGGATTAAGTGAACAATTAATTGTATATCAAAAATATAATTTTAAATTGTAATTTTTCCACTATTCAAACCCTCAAAAGATGGGTTTTTTTTTTAAAACTTTTTTTTCTTTATTTCATTAAATTTAATAGTAACAGAGTTTAGTAATACTAAACTCTTATACTTCACATATAACAATAAATGAAGACCGTAATTTTTTGTTAATTGATCTCTTTGCAAACTTTTTTAAAGAAGATTATAAGGTTTAGAGAATAAGAAATACTCAAGTTGAACTGCTGTTAACTAATCTTTCAAATTATTATCTGAAATCCTTTCTTATATTCTCTATTCTTTTTTCTTTCCTAAACCTTATAATCTTCTATTAAAAAAAGTGTGTAATAAACAAACCAACATGCAGCAGTTATAATCTGTCCATCTGTTTTAAGAAAAATGTCATTTTAAGTACGCCATGGGCTTGGCTTCGATTCTCGAACACGCCCACCCAAACACAAACACACATTTGCATTAAATATATGGAATATCATCATAAGAATATATTTTTATTTGATGGGATATGATTTATTTCCAAGTATGTTTTATTGGTGATATTTTCTTATCCTAAAATTGAATCAAATATTATCAAAAGTATAAAAATATTTTAAAAAGTCAAGTACAAATAGCATTTTAAGCCTTTTTAGCTTAGATAAAAATAATATTTTTTGGGCAAAACTGACGATTTTTATGCACATTGTACCGTCCCATGAATGATGCTATTGGTAAAAAATTGTACTTTATATATTTTTTAGTACGCAGTTTATCTGTCAAATTATTGTGAACTCATTCACAAAACCTCCATCCAGAAAATATTAGTATAAGGTGCGATTTTTTTTTGTAATTACAGACTGAACCCTTTTTTTAAATTTTTATAAAGCTGTTATTATTTTTCTTACAGTTTAAGGAGAGGAAATGTAAGCATAAAGCTTATATACTTATGAATGACAGGGAGTAGCGCTGATGATTTATTCGGAAGTTATATAGTTAAGTTCTTATTGAACTTATAGGAGAAATTAATCCAATATCGATCCTCTATTGAACGAAGAGATTATAATTGTTACGTTTCCCTACAAAAGTACCACCCTTAAAAATGACGCGAGTCAAAAATTGTACATGTATCTATAAAAATAGTTAAACTTATTAGAATTCAGGATATTTTTTCTGCATTGATATGCCTGCTGGCTTATTCCCCATAGTATCATCAGTTTAAGCTATTCACTATGAATATCATAAACTAAATACTTCATACATAATATTTCCTTTTTTTCCATTTAACAATGTATAAAATGGGTGGTGCTACATAATAACATCAATAATAAAATGTTTTATGAATTCTTCATAGTAATCTGTGTATCGAGTGCTTAATTTTATATTGATAGAGATTGTGTTTTTGTATGATGATGGTTGAGTTTGATTGAAATCATGAATCATAATTAAATGTAGATAAAGTTATTATATCTTTTTTACAACGAATTTATATTCTGTATAATGTTTTTCGGGGGAAATGACTTGCAGGTGCACTATAATACTTTATTTTTTTGTAAGAATCATAGAATACAAAAAACAAATCATTTATTGTACAACTCACTTTTGTTCGTCTAAACAATCTTTATTGTATACTATGAAAAAACTTTTGTTATCCATTTCCGTTATAAAACACATGGTCAAATGAGAAAAGATCATATTTATTAAAGATGACAGTACATTTGAGTATAAAAATATATACACATATAGTCAAACGTTATATCAAAAGGATTTCTACATCTTTGATATATCCTTTCAATATTGTGTTTAAAACACTTTCCATTATCTCTTACTTAATATACATACTTTATCGAAAACTAGATTAAGGGCTTCGATAAAAAAATATCCTGCTGGTATTTGGAAGAAAAAAGTGCGACACTTGCCATAGGTTGCTAAATTTTGGGGGTTTTGTTTTTAATAAAGTCGACTAACCCATTTTGTTCCTAGACAAGGAAATATGTATTATGTAATTGGACTTTAAAAAGATTAATAGTTCAAATGGAAGTGAAGTGCAATGATCAGAAATTCTTATCAATATAAGAATATTCTCGAAGATTTATTTCTTAGTTGATAGTATTATGACTGTAAAAGAGTAATTGTGTTTTTCATATAAATGGATTTTCATTTTTGGTGTAAACAAACATAGAAAAAAGAAGTATATAGACAAGTTATTTTTAATGGTATTTTGAGGCAGACATTTTTCTTAATATACAGGGTGCTCCAGATAATTTGGTAAAATCTTTGAAGGCTTATTAAGAACGAACTCGATGCGGTAGAAAAATATATTTATTATTATTTTAAATGACATTCAAGCTTTTATACTAAGGTCCACCTCTCTTTATAACTTTGGCGACTCGGTGCTGGAAGCTTTAGAAGGACCCGGGCAACCTTTTGTGGATCCATCCTTGCTACTGTACTGGTTTTGAACCATTGCTTTACATTCACTTGGTGGTCGGGTGGCACAAGGACAGAAAAGTACAATAAGTCTTGGTGACAAACTCTTCACTTTTGGCATCCAGATTTTTTGCCTGCAAAAAGCCCAAAGCTAAACCTGTGCAATTTCTAACTCTGGGGAAGGATCGAACATGAGTCCTCAGCCAAGTATTATTCGTCTGTGGAGCCTGTGAAAATGTACTTTACACCTACTATGGCACAGCAAGATCTGCACAACGTCGCCCGGGCCTGACAAAGCTTTCGGCTTCATCTGGCGGAGTTTATAAAGAAACCAGGATCTCATTATGAATAATTGATTGTCATTTAATGTAGGTTATAAATAAATGTCATTCCTTGCCATCTAGTTCGTTCACTTAGAAAAATTCAGCTGCTATAAAAAGAGATTAGGTTAGGAATGTCCTTCATTCCAGATTATTTATCTTAGCGGGGTATATGAATGCCCACTAATTCACCCTTTATTCCATCAAAACTCCACAATATCTCAACTTCTAAACATTAAGAGGAACTCAAATTTCTAATAAAATTTAAATGACTCCATAACATCATTTTCCTTGAATATAAACTTTGCTTGAGCGTGGAAATTTCAGACTTCAAGCTTTTTTCAGTCATAATCATCGTTTAAAATCCTATTGTGTTTTATCATAATACTATGATCATAACTTGAGGGGGTACCAACGTAAAGATGACTCACTCGAGTTGTAAAATTTAGCTCGCAGTCCATTACTAGAAAATTCTAAATATTTTGCAACTGTTGAAGATTTAAATAAGATATTGAAAAAAACACTTATCAAAATTATGTAAATTAGTAAAGGGTCTCATTAAAAGTATTTTCAAAAATGCATAAAAATAAAAATGTCATTTGCAATTACGTAAGTACTTTCAACGAAAATATTGCAAACTAGTTAAAAATATTTTCCCGATAGAAAGTTTTTCAAAATATGTAACCAAAAATATTTTTTTTACTTTTAAATTTTAGAATATCCAAAACTAAATAGTTTTTTCATATTTCATAAATAATAACTTGTTTTTAATCATTTATATTGAAATAACTATAATAATAAGATATAAAGTTACTTTTGTGAAAGTTTTCTGAACACTTTATTTTACTCTTCAATGTTGTTTAATTTCACATTATTTAATTTTTAATACAATGTCTATAAAAAAGGGAAAAAAGGGTAGTGTGTGTATAAATAAGGATTTAGACGGAGAAAAAGTTAGTCAAAAACATTAATTTTTTAGTCACGTTCAAAATGTTTTTTTCTCTTTATTTATTGAGAAAATATAGCAATTATACTTTTCTATTTTGCTTAAATGTGAGCACCTTTAGAAAAAGCTAAGCTTATATCCAAGCAAAATAAATACTTGCAAAAGTTATATTATACACTCAACAATTAATAAACAAGCTTCTTATGCCTTTGAATCTATAACTTTTGGACATAACTTAACAGTTTGGTCCTGAAACAATAAATCTGATTATCTGCAGTTCTTTATGTATCCTGATCAAGACTTGTTTAGGATTTTTTTTGTATATTTAGCTATTTTTAATTGAGGTTTAGTTAATTCAATTCACTGTTTAGTTATTACAAAGTCGTTATTTTGTTTTTCCTTTTGACTCGAAAGAGTCTTCTTTTTTTCAATGTAAGGAAATTTAATATTGTAAAAATTATATCATATAATACACGCAACTTCATTCAAATGAAAAGTACAAATTTAATTTCTAGAATTGACATGAAATAATTAATATTTTATAAAAAAAATTCATTTAAAATAAAAATTGAATGTTTTTATATGATAATAATAACAAATTATAAGTTGTTGAAAGTTAAAGCTCTTGTTGTAAAGATGATTTGAAATAAGGCTTTATTTTTACTCGATATTGTATACTAATATTAGTATTTTTAGCAACTTCAATAAATATCTACGAGTATAAAATGGATTGACTATTGAAAAAAATTATTCAATTAAATTTGTAAAATATTTACATTTAACAACTTGAGTAATATTCTTTCAATGTTTTACTAAAAGACTTAATGAACAATTTTATGTAATCTGAATGATTAAAGTTACCTTTGATTAAGCAGTGAAAAGGGATCATCTTTTTAAACGACGAAAAAAATATAACCTTAAAATGTAACTCATTAAATTACAAAATAAACTACGAAACAATGAGAATAATTACATCATTTACATTTTGTATCATTTATTTAACTATTTTTTCATCTATGCATTCGTAAATATCAAGTAAAATGTTATTTATACTTGTACAAATAAGAAATATCAGGACAAAATTAAGTTCTTACATATAAATAATATTAACAACATGAGTTTGAGATTCCAACAAGATATTAAATAAGTATAAATGAATCGTTCACTACTTTATACGAATTGAGGGAATCAAATTACCCCTCAGTTCTCACATTAAAAAGAATAAAAATCAAAGAAAGGAATTGTAAGCAATGCAATTAATTAAATTCTAATATATATATAAAGCAAGGTACAAAATTTAGCTTATTTTAAACAACTTCAAAGAGGGTAAGAAAAACTTTGATTCTTGTAACAATTACATAGGTGTCATAAATATAGACTGGATAAAAAAATTTATTTTGTTTGCAATGAATTAATACAAGTTAATATCTTTTAATATTATTATATTATCAATAATCTAAACATAGTCTGACTTTCATTAGTATTGCTTCGAAGTAAAAGTTTAAAATGATCCAATGAGAAATTTTATATTTTCTTTCCGTCCGAAAAATGTATCTATTTTTTTTTTTCAACTAAAAAAAACAAAAAACTTCAGGAACACTTTGTATATGGTTTAGTTAATTTCCTAAATTTAATATTAATAGATAATAGATTAATATCAAAATAGCCGCAAGATGCTCAACCTTTGGGGAAATGTCAAAAAATTAAGCCTTACTTCAAATATTAAATAAATAAATTTTTTTAATCATAATGACATAAGTTATAGTCCTTTGTAAAATAAAGCGATGCAAATTCATAATAAAAAAATAGTAACTATTAAAAAAGTTATGTCAAATTTGTTGCTTGAAAAATTATTTTTGTTGTTCATTAAGCAATAAAGACTAATTTATGGTAAAAGTATTGTAGTACACGTTGTAGGCCACAAAAATACTAATTTAAGGTTTTTGAAGATTGCTTTTAATTTTTTTGAGGTCAAAGCAATCAGAAACACGCCATCTTAATCAGAGGGCAAAAATATTTTGTCATGTGTTATTTATCCATACTTTAAACATTCCAGCGTATTTGAAAGTAAGAAACCCTATAGTTTATTGTGATCATCATTTGGGACGGGAGTATTTTGTATATTAGGGCAAACGTATATATAAAAAAACAGTTACGCTAATAGGAACTAGATATGTATGTTTTTATTTTTTAAGTTTGCTGTCTTATTTTTAAAATTATAATATATTAGACAGGCAAGGATCACTAAAGGCACTAATTATCTCTGATTTTTATGCTATCATCAGTAATTTTATATGATTGCGGTGATTTTGTCAAATTTTACATCTCAAACAAGATAAGTGTATTTATATGGTTCTAGGACCATTGCCAAAATATTTTTGCCAAATAAAAATTTACCATATGATATTTTCCCATACGGACAATTGGGCCAAAAAAAAGAAGACTTAATATATTAATTGCCTTATATTATGCTTCTTTGTCAATCCTTGAGCAATTTCCAATTTGAATAATCCATCATGTCGAATGATAATTAATTTGTTAAGGATAATTCGAATTACTGTTGTGATTGTTTAATATTTAATTTATTTAAAGTGATGCAACAGTAAAGGTTCATACTAAATTAGAATAACATACTATTTTGTTGTGCTTACATAATGATCTTTAATTAATATAATTAATGGAAAATACATTTTTCTTCAAAAGAACACTCATTAATTTACTTTATGTGACATACTAGTAAAGGGTTACCCACCTTTGCTCGGACCAAGGATGCAGAAAAAATCACATTGGCCAAACTAATCGAAAAATTATTGAGACAATACTTCTATATACTAATAGTTGTAATATGATTGTTACGTAATTGTCGAGAAAGATCCTGATAATCGTAATTCACTTACTATGATACTAAAAATCAAGGAGGAAATTGAATTAAGTTTAAACAACATATTCTAATCACGTTATATTAATACGCATAAGTAAGGTAATCCACAAAATCTCATCACACCACTGGTATCTGACATTTAATTCTCAAGATTTAAAATCTCCTGTTGCATGTCTTATCACTAAAGAATACATAAGAAGCTTTGATAACTATAATATTAAATGATTAAGTGCAAATTTCCAATTATATGTTTATTTTTATTTTTGTACATCTAAAGATCTTGCGGTTGAAAAAAAAAAATCACAGCTTTTTACATTTTTTTTAAACAAAAACCTATAAGTCTGAATTAAGAACCATTGTCAGAAAAAAAAAAAGCTAAAATATCGAGTTCTTTTTCGATTCCACTTTCCAAAATTGGAAACTGATTCTGTTGCAGAAAGTTTTTGCTTGGATTAAGTAAATGGGGTTTGAAATAGTTTTTTGTATTGAAGTCAACCATAGGAGACTTAGTCTGTCCAACGGTGGGGTTACCTGCTTTTCTTTGGAAATTGTTGCAAATTTTGAAATGTAATTTGGAGGTAAACCAGCCTTATATAATTGGTTTACAATAAACTCATAGTATATAAAGTCAAAATCCTTTTTGAAGTCAACAAGTATTGTTGCAAATTCTTATTAGTTTTTCTAATCACTTCTATTGCATCTTGAATTGATATGTCCTCTGCAATTCTTTTTTCCATGAAACTCTTTGTAGAGGTAGCCACTATATATGGTAAAACTTTTTTTAGACGACTGTTGAAAATACACGTTAGAATTTCGTAAGTTGCATCAAGTAGTGTCATGGGCTTATAGTTATCAATATTCAAGAGGTCTTTACCTTTTTTTTTGTTAAATAAAAGTTATAATCCTATTTTTCATTAATGTGGGGATAACTCCCGCTTCAAATAATTCAACGAAAACTTTCTTCAGAATGGGAAAGAAAAGTTTTATTCTCCATTTGTAGAACTCAAATGGGAGTCGAGAGGGGCCTGGAGACTTAATTTTTTTATAATTAATATATTAAAATTTGTATAGTATTCAATTTCTTCTTTCGTTATTGTTTTGTCCAAATCATGTAGTATTTTTTTTCTTCTTGTTCTTCTCCCTCTCACCGAGAAGAGGGATAAAGTTGTTTGTTCCCCCTCCACCTTAAACAAAATAAACAAATCTTCTCCACAGATCATTCCCGGTATTTATATAAAACAGTATAAAATCTATGAACTTCTTTTTCTATTTCAGTAAGATCTTCTTTTACTACACCAGACACCAATCATAGCGAGGATGATTTCTTTGCTTCTTGGAAAGACTTTTTGAGATATTTAAAGTTTGATTTTCCCTTTATATTTGCGTCGAAAAAATTGTTTTTTTATCCTTATTAAAGCTCCACTGGATTTGTACTCGATGAGGAAATTAATCTTGTCATGGACAGTGACATTGCTATCATTAATATTATTCAAGACCTCTAATCTAACGGGAGATTTTCTTCTCTCAACTGCTGCGTCAAACACTTTTTAATTGTAATTGGATCAGGTCTTTGACTGCTGAAAAACCTGTATTCTTCTTATGGCTAACACCTTCTATAATAATTCTCTCTATGTCTATGTGTGTGTTTTTAGTCTCTAGAAGGGATACATTTAACTTCCGAAATGGCTTTTTGACTCTCTTAGGGGTACAGAGGGTTACCATTAAGGGTGAGTGATCTGAAAGGTATGGGTGAAACACTGTTAGTTTTTAAGGAGCTAACCATGGTGAGGCGAGTGGGAAATCCAGTCTATTTGCAATTTGTACTGAGTTCTTTGTTATTGCAGAGAAAGTCAATTTTGGATAGTTTGGATTTCCTACCAGGCCCAACCCTATCAAGTTGAATTTCCGAATAAACCTTTCAATGTCAGAAGCATTTTTATTATTTCTTGAACCCTCTTAGCCCTTAGCATCTTTCTTTAAAGATCCGGTAAGTTTCAGGTCTCCAAGAAGAATTATATTTATTTTCTGTTTGTGTTTTCTTAAGATATTTGAGAAAAACTTTGCCTTATGTAAGTTTGGTCCAAATATAGTGAATAATAAAAATCTTATATCGAATATATCCAAATCAACTACCAAATAGTTTCAAAGAGATATGTGGCTCTCAGAGTTGGATTCAAGGATTAGTCAATGGACAAATTTACACCCCTGGAAGGGTTTGAGGCCCTTCGTTGTGCTTTTGTAAAAAAACTTCGTGACAGGGAGAGAAAAGACTACTATTGTTATCCATATCTTTAACTCTAGTGTCTTGTAATGCAATAATATTAAACTTTCCTAGGACACCGATATAGTTGACGATTCTCTTATTTCTCCCTATAACCATAATACCATATATCATGAATAAAAAATAGTTCTAAACTTCAAATTACATACTAACATATACGTTGCAAAAATTGCCTTGATTAGAAGTCCATCTTTTATTATTGTCAAGAAATTAACAAATTGAAAATTACCTTTTTGCACTAATTTTGCAAAAAAAAAGAAAGGAAGTACTATTATTGGCATATAAAGTGAAGTACACATCTACCAATATTTCTTTTGTACATGCAAAACAAAAAAGTTAATGAAAGTATGTTCTCAAAAAAAAATACCCCGCAATTACTAGTTAATTTTTGCAAATATAGCATAAATTATTTTATAAAATGTTCTGAGAATTGAAAATACTCCGTTTTAATGTTCGAGTTAAAAAATTTATTTATGAAAGTCATTTTTTTGTAGCTGAAAATAACGAAACTGCAATTTTCACAGATTTTTTTTTTTGGACATAATTTTTTTGATTTTGAAAAAATCTAGAAAACATTTTGATTTTTTTGTTTTTACTCAATTGTATTCTATTTTTGTATACATATACGTCAAGATATTAATAACTTTTTTTTTCTATAATAATTTGACAAAATCAAATTTGATATGTTCACAAAATTTCGTCAAATAAAACTTAACCGTTGTAGTTCGTATAGTACTTTTTTGAGAAGCCAATCCCTTTTTTATTTATAACACAAACCCCTATGAAATATCTCCTTGAGCAAAAAAAAAACAGTTTTTTATATTTTGGGTGTAGCATAAGACACCATTAGATGATCCCTCCCACCCAAAAAAAAAAAAAAAAAAATTGGCAACCCCGTCTTATCCTAACGAATGAATGAGGCACCTTTGAAACATTTTAGCTTCCTAGGTTCAACGGTCTGGGCAAACATAAATGCCACAAACAAACTCTATTATATACAGATATAGCATATGCAGAATACCTATTTATTATACAATCATTTTTAATTGAATAGAAATATATAATCGTATACATCAATATATTAAATATATATATTTTAAGTCCGGATGGTCCTTCGGCAAAATGTTTTCGGCTAATAGCTTACTCATAATTTTAATGATATGAACATAAATAGTTAGGTAATTCATTATTTATTCACAATACTCCTATTTAACAAACTATTTTGGCGCAACTAATACAATCTATTTATTTGGCATCAATAAGGAAAAATGAATTAATTATGATAATAAATTGTTCATGATTGATAAAGTAATAAGAATCGACAAGTAAAATGCATTAAATTACAACCATATTTTATATTTGCACTTGCATACATTTACAATTTCCTTTGAAACCTTTTGCAAGAAATGATTAATTATTATTAATAAAATCATCTAAAATTGGAAAACTATGCATATAAATAGATACATCAAAATAATTTCCAAATGAATTGTCAACAAACAAATGTAGACATGACATAACCCTGCATCAAATATGGGCCTTCAGCACATAAGTAGGCATGAAAGATATTTCTTAAAATTGAGAGTGGAATACATTTGTTTTCTTCGGCGACTGATTCCAGGTTTCTATGAACAAATTATTAATATTAATCCTTTAAAAGCACCTCAAATTCCAAGTTACATTTACCTCCCTATCATCTTTCATCATGATTAATTAAATGAAAGTTTAATCTTCTATCAGTGAGCATCTTTTTTTAATACGATTTATTAACTAGGTAAAAAAAATAAAGCAGGAAGTTGGATCTATTCATTTTTTGGAAATATCAAAAGTAGCGTCCCACTCAGCACAATAACTCATAAAACTAAAAACATATTTTATGAAATTTTGTCTGCCGTCTTTTAATGGTTGGCACTAATTTAAAATGACGTGAATTTAAAAAAAAGAAAAGAAAAAAAAGTCCCATCGAAAAGCGGGGCTTTTAATTCCATATGTTAATTTTATTCATTGTTTCCTACTGAAAGTATTGGTGTAAAAATATAGATTCAAAGGAATAAGAACATTTTTACAAATATCGGGGGTTATAATATCCCAGTTCATCAACGAAGGGTAAAGAACGATTGATTTATGGAATAAAGGGAAAAAATATAATTTGTATGTAATTTTATCATCTACATTCTTTCAGGAGTAAATCCATACAAATTGCTATGAAAGAACTAACTATTAATAGAACCCTTTCACTCCCAATGAAAAAAATCTTTTTAAAGTGTTATATACATATATACAATAGTTCAAATAGTATTTTTTACTCTCCTTCAATATACCTAAAGTATCTGTTTTAACCAAGACAATGAACCTCTTCAGTGAACTCGCCGACGTTTTCTATAAGAAGGAAGCTTCCAGAGCCAAGTGCATCAAGCTTCTCTCGGGTTACCTCAAGAATCATAATCTCCAGTACCCCGAAAACAAACAATACTTTACTCCAGATCAGAAGATGGCAAATATCTTCGGACAGGACATAATCCGAGCTTTCGGTATGGCCAAGTTCCTCAAAGAGCACCTTTTTGATTCAATATAGACAACTACCAAAGATTTCAATAGGCTAAATATAAGACGGAAATAAAAAAAATAAGGGCAATTTTTACACTCTTGCTTTATACATTTACAAAATACCTACTTTGGTTGTCGTCTCGCCCTGTGAATAATTTATAAACAACAACTTTTGCCTCTATTTTATTATATATATTGTTATGATCCACGTAAATCTATATCTACAATAAATATATTATTTATTATCTGAATCCCAAAAAAAAAAGAAAATGAATGCTCAACTTCTGCAAATAATTATCAACTTCATTAATCTAATATAACATAGTGGTTTTATATTCTAAATTATGATAGTATCTGGCATTGCTTGGAGTTATTAAGAGAATTTGCTTTAATGATAAAAATTTGTATTTTTTGTTTTTTTAAATGACGCGTCGATCTTTGCTAAACAGTTTTTTTTATCACATATATTTTTCTTCTTTCGATATTTTTTTCAAAACATGACATTAGCTACATCCTCGTTGTTCCATTGTTATTTCTTAATCAAAAATGACTTAAAACAAACATTTAAACATTCAGATAAACTTTTTTTTATCAATTTAGATTATATCATCACCTTCAACATGAAATGTAAAACGTAATATATTATGTCTTCCAAAATAGGGATAATTGGAACGTTTGATCTTTCACATTCAAATACAAATTGCAATAAATGTACAACAATAGTAGGTGCATTTTCAATTTAACTTGAATTTTATCAAATATTGTAAGTCCTTTCTCTCAAAACGTTTGTATATTTTATATGGAAAATATGAAAGTTACGACTATATATGAAAGTGATTTCCTTGTCGCAGATTTTTCAAACAAACCAATGCTTTTATGCAAAAATAAATTTGAAAATGTAGCAACTTCTTTATCTCATAAGAAAAAATTATTTAAAAGAAATTATGCAATACATTTTTTATTTTGACAGAGTTTTAACATTTTAAAGCTTGTTTTTATACTAAGATTTATAACATGTGTATATGATGTATGAATATTAGTCTTAAATTTAAACTAAATAGTTGAAGGATGTCAGTTTGATATGTCAGAATTCATCTAAATGAAGCATTTAAGTTTAAGTTAGTAAGCTTTTTCTTTTATTAATTTTTCTTTTTTAAAGAAGAAAGTACATCAAACTATTGTTTTGCAAGATAATAAGTTCTCAAATAATGTAAGAAAATGTACGCTATTGTTATGTAAAAAGAGGCCTCCAAGGGATTTTTGGTTCATACCAATAAAAAACTAAAAGGACCATCTATTCAACAATTTAAATCTCTATTGATTTATAGTAAATGAAATTTATTGAATTTACAAAAAAATAGACTTATTTTAAAGTCATATGTTTTGTTCAAACTCATTCAACTCAATCATGTCGCAATTACTTATTCCAAAATCCAACTGATTTTTCCCTTAAATTAATAAGTTGTGTATTTATGTCCCCATGCGTGTGAATCTTTAATTTATTCGTATTAAGTACAAATAATGTATAAACTTTATTAAGATTCCAAATACTTATACTTATTGTAAAAAAGTACGTAAGAATGATAATCAAAGTTAAAGTAGCAAAAATTAAATTGTGACAATAAAAGAGGCAAGATTGACAAGTATTTTTTAGAAGGCCATATTGTGGATAATATAAGGCTCTTAAGTCAAATAAAGTTTATAAAATATAGCTAAAGTTTTTAAATATTATAGCTTATCCCACAAATTTGAATACAAATATATAATTGACTAAAACATGTCAATAAGTGATTGGGTTGTATGCATGTATAAAATAAAACATAATGTCGTACAATAAATATATCGTAACTGTCTTAGCAAAAAAATATATGTTGTATGACAGTTTGGCATGTCCGATAGGTTGGGCCATTTTGGGGGTGTAAAACCATTTTTTGGGAAATTGATAAGTTGTCAGTGAGACAAATTTGGTACGTTCTGTTACAAAACAGTTTGCCTAATTTGAGATCTGAAAAATATATTTTGTTTTTGCATGGTGACGCTTGTTATGTTTTGATTTTGCAAAAAATACTCACTATGAATAAGAAATATTCGAGACAAAAATATTATTTATATTTTAATGACTATTGCTAATTCTATTCATATGTAAATTTCTATATAATATTATATGTTTAACAAACAAATAGAATCGAGTACAACAAAAGTCTTTAATTCTACATTTATTCATCTTTACTGCTATAATTTGACCAATAATATGACCAATGTATCTTAAATAATCTAATGTACAACTGTAGAGGACTAATACGTGAAGATATAATTTTCTCCCATTTGATTTATTCTTCGTGGTGAACCACGTAGGGGTATAGACAAAGATTACAAAATGTAGGAGACAAGTAAAGTAATCAGAAGGATTTCTTTCATTACCATACTGTCATATTGGTAGAAGTAAGTCATCTTGCATGATTTACATTTCCTGGTTTTTTAAAAGCAATAGTATCCTAAACATGCCCTTCCGATATAGTATGATGAACCTAATATCATTTTAGTGAAAAAAGATTGAATACCACTTACTTTAAAATTATTTGAAGCAAGATACCAATTAAAAATTAAATAATTTATTTGCGATGAAGTATTAATTTTTTGAATTGTCATGATTTATATACTAAAAAATGAGATATAACAAAATAATACAAAGCATCAAAGTTTCAATCCCGTGTCGGCAGCTAAAACCGTGTTTTCATCAATTTACAAATGACATGTATGCTTTTTTTCATGATGGATTTTGAAATATAGCATTAAGAGAATCTTAGGATGTTATGATTTTTGGCTCATGCTAATGACCAATCTAATGTACAGTCTGTAAATATGTGCAAAGTTAAGAAAATGGAATAGTTGACTGCTTAGTGCAGGTTATATCTTAAACCAGATTTGGTAATTTAGAAAAATTCAAAAGGAAATAATAGTAATACAAAATTATGATAATCAAGGACACAATTTACGTAATGAAATTCTCAAATAGAGAGGGAGGGAAAGACAGAAAAAAGTAGTGAATGTAACATATATATTTAATTTATTAACTCGTCAAACGAGGGTTTATAAGTCTTTAGCAGTTTCATATAGGAACAATGATGCTAATCGAGATCGAGAGTATTTTGGGCATGTTAAAAAAATGAAAATATTTTGAAAAAGAGCAGGTTGCCTAATGTGTCGTTTCATTAGATCAAAAAGAATCAGCTGTCACGAGCAATGAGGGGTAGAAGGAAATAAACAAGTACATAGACAAGAATAACTCCAACCTTCCCCCTTATTTCTAGTCTGAGTCGTCCAGCAAGTATTAGAATAATAACTCCTCAACAAATCATCAAGGCACACTCCAATGCTCCATCTTGTTTTCCAAATATATCAATGATAGCTTCTATGAATTTTATTCTTCGGTATGACAACTCAAAAAAAAAAATTAACAAAAAAAAATACCGGGCAATTAAAATATCAACACACTTTTAATTACTGTATATGAATAAGATGTGAAAATTATCCAAATTCTCGCGAGTATACAATTAAAAGAAAGTGAATATTAGTTATCGGAAAGATATTATTGATTTTATGAATTATTTTTCCAAATTTCCTTTTTTTTTTTTTTTTTTAAATGAGATTTTTATGTAGAGATGTCGTCGATCAAAGTTGGGAAATTATACTTTTATTTTTGATTTACGCTCAAGAGGATTGAAAATATTGTAGGATCATTGTGTATGAGGCTATGTACTAGCTATGTAATAATTTGTGCTGGAACTTGCCGGGCATTGTTGTGACACACTTAATACAGCTTTTTTATGTTATGAAATTTATGTGTGGGAACTGAATATGCCCCCTTGCTGTGGTAACATTCCTTTATCAAGTTTGACTGTATATTTGAATATTGAGCAAAAAGGCAAAGAACTGATTATCTACGATAGTGATTCCCTACCTTTTCATAATTGTGAATCCAAATCGCATTTTAATATATTGCAGTGTATAAAATATGCTGAAGCAAATGTTATATTTATTATTGAGATCATTTCCCGCAGAACACAAGCGCTTTGATGAGTTCCGCTTAGGAACAACTCATCTTAATAATTGCTTACTTTTAAAAATGTATACCTCTTTACACTAATTATAGCAATTATCTATCAATTAAGGGCAACTTGATTGATTATGCGGTATTTCTTTTCATACAATAGTTCTACATAGAAATATAAAATCACAATTTTCATCAAAATATTTTATAAGAAAAAAAAGATTGGCAACTTATATTTAATTTTTTTAATTTTATTAAATAATATTTATATATTTCAATAACTGGCCTAACTATGTGTGTTTATATGTTTCAAATTTAAAAAAATGAAAGTCCTGAAAAATATTTTTGAAAAGAAAAAAAACAAGAAGAGGTTATTTTTTAAAATTTATGGTTCATATTGTAAATTTAATAAATTAAGTAATTCAAACATTTTCTTTCTGCCTAAAATTCCTTTATAATGAGTTATGTTCTAATGGAAATAATTTAAATATATACCTACATATATGCATTAAATGTTCATAAATAAACACATCCAAATGACACTCTTGATTATATGGAAAAACACAACAAAGTTAGTGCTATAAAAAAATGGTTCTTCAAAAATATTTTTAGAAAGGCATAAATATAAAATACTATATATGTACATAGATCTAAAAAAAATCCCTTAATATATTCATAAACAAATATGTTAAATAGGACATAAAACACTTGTTTTGTTTGTCTTTTTGAACAAACATGTTTTAAACATATTTACATTAAGGTTTTTCATTTTTCAGGAAATATTGAAGGCGCGTTAGGAAATAAAAGACATAGTATTGAGCTACTTAGCTTAGAGGACGACACACTTGGTTCAATTCACAGTCGCTTATGTTGTCAGAAAGAAATACTATGTGCTATGTAAAATCATGGAGTTTTTGTATAATGACCAAATAGGGTAAACTTTTGAAATCTTTCAAATTTCGGTAAAATCTACTTGTTTTGGTTATCGAGCAGAGAGCCTGTGCTACCACAGACTTTCTGTTCAACTTCTCCCAAAATTGGAATAGTTGAGGGAGAAACAGTTTGTGAATAGATGGAAACTTTTGATATATTATACTTTAACCAATTCAACAATTTTTGGCCTCTCTTGATCTTGTTAGCCTTGGTTGTTCTTGAAATCAATTGTTGATTTCCTCGTATAAAAAAAAAGAGACCTTCCCCAAATCTTTCACGTTCCTCCTTACAGTCCAATCTCTGCCTCATCAACTTGGACAGACTTCTGGTGGTCGCAGTGTCTAGTCCCTACATGATCTCAATTTTCTGCTTCCAGGGAACCTTAAGGTTCTGACCTGAAGCCACCATGATTTTAATTTTGTAAACAAGACTCTGGAAGCACCCTATGACCTTGCTGATCTTCTGGACACTCACTTGGATGTGGAGCAAATAAGATACCCTTGACCTTTTTTCTCCATGTTGACAACTGTTGAACTTTGAAAGGTTTTTTTATGGTTCATTAACCGCAAAAATTATTTTACGAATACTAATATATCTACAATTCCTAGTCATCGAAGATGCTTGAATAGCTTAACATAATCTAAATACATCTTTTTTTGTTTCATTAATATTTCAGCCGGCTTGTTTCGTATTTCTTTTAGAGTATCTTAGACTTTCCCTAACATAAATTCTCAATTATCCTCTTCTTCATGCTATTATTATCACTAATAGAAGACAGGTTAGTTTTTAGAGCCTCCAGGTTCCACTTTCTCTAACTCTGCAACCCAATCTGACTGTAATAAAAAAGTTAAATATTAAGTGATGAGCTAATTTTTTGAGTGTTTTGGGGTCGTATAACTGTGAAATATACCCAAGGGCTCAAAGTCAACTCAGTATGAATAAGTAAATAGAATATTCAAATGAAGTTTGTATTATGAAACAACTAAATGCAGGATTTTCCTTGGGTGATAAACCCCCGAAAATCTTGGGAAAACTTTCTCCCGAAAGTTATATACTTCATTGTTGTTTATAAGATGTTTATCTTAATTCTCCTTCAATTTTTCGCAGATCCTTTTTCATTGTCTTTTATAGTAGGCCTATCAACATTATTTACTGCATATGTATGCAAGTAACTTTGATGATATCATTGAGATAAGGTGATGCTTAAGAGAACTGTTTATGGGCCTTTATTTTCTCTATTCATACTAGCGGTTGTTTAATGTAGATTTTTTCTATAAATTATGTTTTAAAAGTGCATTAATACAAATATAATATGCATTTACTTCTTTACGGACGTGTATACCTATAAAACTATGTACGATGTGACATTTACTTGAATAAATATGTACTTATATTTTGCAGTAACCATATTTTGATTTAGTAAGCTGTCAGATGGAAATTGTAAAAGTATTATATACCACGTGAGAAAGACAGAAAAATATCATGCTCCATCCATAGCTGCTTCATTAAAATTGTTGAGTCTAATTTTCCTACTTTTAGCAAAATATTTCATTGATAAGAGTTATTCAATGTCTTTTAATGAATATAATACAAAAAAAAAAACTATTCTAATTTTTAAATTAAAATCCTGTATACAGCGAATTAAAAGGCTTTTCAAATTCTGAGGTTCAACTTACAGGAACACATCTTATGTAAATTTTGACACAAAGAGGATTTCCAGCAAGCTGAGAGCCATGCATAACAAAAAAAAAGATAAGGACATGATAATTTCTAAAATTGAATGCTGAAATAACTGATTTGTAAAAGTAAGCATTAGCCATTTGATATTTGATAAAAATTATATTTACTGGTGTATACGACAATATACAATAGATTCCGGTATTCGTATAGGTATATTAATGATTCCTTATATTTTGGGCTCTAAAATGTATTCCATCTTTTAAAAATATAAAATAGGATTAAATATTTGTTTAACTTTACCACTGCCAGTCTTGTATATCCGCAAAAACCAACTATGCGAACTATGTTTGTGCTAATTGGAAATCTGAATATGGTTATATATTTCCCGAACCTGTTCAGAACATCTAAGTACTATATAGTAATAACTAGTGTGTGCCCTCATGAGTGGTCCATTTAAATGGGAACACTTTCAAGTTAAAACTTCAACAAGATATAATTTATTCATAATAGAACTTTCACAAAATTAATACTATAAATATGGATGAGTCTGAGTTCTCTTAATAATTAATGTAGCCGTCCTCAGCAGCAATAATAGCTTTCAGGTGGCGAAGGAAGATATGGCAAACGCTTAAAATGCACCCAAAATAGCTAATTGAGGGCGTTGGCATCAAGTATCCAGGGGGGTCAATTGCAATGAAGTAGATGGGTATGTTTCAAAAGTGACCTCTCCACCCTCACAAAGCTCTTTCGACCTAATTTTTGATGGGCAGTCAGGTGTGAAACCCAGAGATCTTTTGCTTGGGCCCTTATTAACCTGAGAGGATTGGCGTAGTATTTTTTTTTTTTTTTTTTTTTTTTTTTCGCTTTTATTACAATGATCTAAGTTAAGTCAAATATGCTCGCTCTGTTTAATAACTTGTTGCCAACAAGAATCCAACCTTATAGTACCCTTGTCGTAGAAAACCCTTATATTTTTTTGCAAAAAACTCGGAAAATCATTTTTCACAGGCATCTATTGAGTCCAAATTTGTACCAACCCCCTGGCGCATTGGCCATAGACATACAGGAATAGGTGAATAGTCCGGGAATGTAGGGTGGATGTATAAGAACTTCCTATCCAAATTCCCGGAGCTCCAAAGATGTATCCGACCTGGCACTGTATTGATGGTGCCTTGTTTTTTCTTATTCACCAATACTGACTGATTTTGTTCGAATTAACTTCAAACTGTCGAGTTGTTCAGAGTAGAGGGTAGAATTAAGCAAAAAAAAAATCGCTCAAACCACTGTTGTGCAAAATAAACCGAAAGAGTATCAGACCCGTGTAAATAACAAATTTTCTTTCTCGCTTTCCTTTCGTTGGTCCCTTTCCGATAGTAAAAATGATATATATATCTTTGACACACCTCCATACTTGACGCACGATAAAGCACGATTGAACTCACTTAGCGTAATACTTTCCAAATAATCGTTTGTAGTATAGTGTTACAATTGTTCAATTTTTTATCATGTAATCCAATGTGACGATAATTAACATGATGTACTTAGCAAAAATAGAAGCGGAAAATTATTCTTTTTCCAACCTAATGTAATAACTGTTAGAGCCCGGACAAAAAATATTATAGTATACATAGGTTTGCAGGTAGGGCTAGGCAAAAAATATCAATTTTAAGATTGGAAGAGGAAAAGTGACCGGTGTTCAATTCCATTTTTCTTTTTTGTTCATTCTTAAATAGATCATCAAAGTCTCAACATTTGTTTCTGAATAATAAATTCCCACATATTTTTGTATATTTTTTTTATATGCATAAAAAATTGAAATTTATATCTTTTTATATAATTTAACAATATTTCCCTTTCCACTAATTTAAATTCAAATGTTGAAGGTTCTCCTTTCTAAAGTCGTAATATGGACTCCTAAAACAGGGAGCAGATGTTAACTAGGGCTGTAATTTAGTAGTATTATATGCATCGCTTCCGCCTTCTCCTAGTACCCTCAGAATTGCTTAGTCCTAGTTTTATGTTGTGTTATGAAGGTCTTTAATTAAGACCGAGGACAATGGTCCAGTCCAGTTCGGTTCCATCCATCCCAGCCCCACTTGTCAGTTCTTAAGGAAGGCAAAATTAATTTTTTGTGACGTCATTTAGGGTGTTTTGCCTTTTTTTTTTGTCATTATTCCACCATATAATCTAATAAACTTATAACTTAGTAAAGGTATAATATGTTTGTAATATACAGGGAAACACTCATTTTGTACAAATGAATTCAAGACAAAAAAGGAATTTATCCTTAAGCACAGAATCCAAAAATGATCTCAGCTTTACTTTCAGTCATCTGAATTCTGAAATATCTGGGATTATAGTAATTAGGGACTATTAGGGTTCAGAGTTCTTAACCTTAAAGCAATCCCCAAATTAAAAATAAGGTTTTTACAAGTTATGTTACTTATGCTAAAAAAGTAGTTTTATTTATTTTGTTCTAAACTCGATATAATACCATTTTTAAATTGAAAAAATTATAAGAAACGACATTTTTCTTTAGATCTTTATAACTTATTCATAATACATACTCATGAGGAATATGATTGCTATTACTTTAGAAAAATATTCAATGTAAAATTGAATAAAATATCTATCTAAATAAAATGAATCTTCAAGGATTTTTTTTTTCCATTTTGTACTTTTTAAGTGATACAATTTTGAAATATTATAATTATATACTCATCGGCAATGGATCGCTTTTTTGTTTCGATCAAAGGAATGAGTCCATTCCATTCCCCCAAGAAATATGGTGGTTTTCCTATTTCATATCATACAACAAATAAACACTGTATAATTTTATAAATTGTTCTTTTTAAATGTGTGTATGTATCCTTGCACACTTTTTTTAAATGAGATTGTAATTGTTAGAGATAAAAAAAAGGAGAAAAAATAAAACAAAGGATTTTTGCCGCTAATATAAAACTTGAATGAACAACATTTTAACAAACTTCAAAAAAAGTTTTTTTGTAAAGCTTGTAATTTCTTCTTAAAATAAAGTGTGCAAAGTTACATATCAACATGCAGCGAGTTTATTTTTTAAAATTTTTGGCGTTTATTTTTTATATTTATCCAGTTCTATGACTGGACTCAACTGGAACGAATAAATGAAAACTGACACAACACAAGTTATAGGTATTCGCGGAGGAACTTTAAGAGCAGATTTGTTTACAAATAAACTATGTTATTAACTTGCCAAACAGTGAGTGTACATACAATATTATTAAAAATAATTACCTGTTCTTCATGGCTTGCAGGGCAAGGTATGTTTTTATTTTTTATTTTAACAATAGCTTCATAGAAATCCGGAATAATTTTCCAAATATGACAGAGTATAGATACCAAAACAATTCCCACCTAAAAAAAATGATATAGAACAGTATTAGTATTTTATAATTATAGGTTATTACTATACTATATGAAGGGTAAAAAAACTGTTACCTGTCAATGCAAAAACAAAATTACATGATTTTTTTCAAAAATAATTGTGGATAACATTTGGAATCTTTTTCGAATGATTGTCAATTTCTATCAACAAATTATTATTACTAAACTTTTGGAGACACTACCTAACTGCACTTAAAGTAAAGATTTTTTTAAGGCCACGATGTTAAGTCTCTTATATCAAATAAAAGTTATCAAATATAGCTCAAATTATTGGGTATCTTAAATTATACAAATAATTTAACTACAGAGCCTATAGTTAATTTAAATATGATCATAAAATATGTATGTTTATAGAAGGTAAAAAAATGAAATAGGATTTTTTTTAGACCAAACTTTTTAAAGAAAAAAATTAGTTCAATTTACTAAAAATCAAAAATGTCTGATACAGGTCTATGACTTTCAAATCGAGACACAACAGTAATAAGTATGATATGTTTGGTCATAAATGGGGATACTTGGACATTTTAATATTTTCTCAAGTGATATACACTATAAAATTTTGAGAGCCACAATTAAATTTTTTAATGAACTCTTTAAATATAATTAATATATATATTTAAATAAATATAAATTTTATATAAGTATTGGGTAGTTTGAAAAATTATTTGGACTTTTTTGTTAATTTCAATAAAATAAATTTAGTAAAATGTTGGGTTTATTTGATAATTTCTATTTTGCATATTTAAAAGTTTGTAAGCAAAGATAATATTCAACATAAGACACACAAAAAAGAACAAGAAAACCTTTGATTTATTTGATTGCTTTTAATATCAATTATCATTTCTATTAATGAATATATTTTTCCCTTACCACTACATTGGCGGATTTTATTTCTTCTTTCTGTGACTGTGTACATCGCATTGCTTGTTGGATCTTTACACTTCGTCTTATTTCTCTATAGATACAGGCGTTTAAGAATATGAGTGTCACATATGGAAAGAGTTCAGTAAGAAGGGTTTTTGTCAAAAAGTTATAGTAGACAACATAGTGTTCATCAGTTCGAAGTTCTGTTGCTTTTAAATGTCGAGTTTGATTTTGGTCGTTGATGGTCTGGAAATGGAAATATTTTTATAAATGTCAACACGTATAATATAGTAACACACAGCGTTACGAATTTTTGGATTTTTTTTTTTTACTTTTATTCGTCGTAAGTTGTCAAACCTTACCTTTAAATTGTTTTCTTTTCACTTATTTTTTTAAAATTATTTTCTATTGTGAATAATGATAAGTGTAAAAATAAAAATAAAGAAGAATCTCAGATCTCCTTAAAAAGAGTGCATTCTCAAGATTGCAGTCGTCTGTCTGAAGACTGTTTATATCCTGAATCAACGCTTAGGGTTGTCTTTTAAGTGAAGTTGGAGTGTGTAGGTAAAACATAACGAGAGATGGCGACTTCAGTACCAGTTTGATGAACTGATCCCACCATCTAAATCCGCTGCCTAGTAATGGCCAATGAGGGGACAATCGTAGAAAATATTCCCCTCAACACTTTTTTTAGTGTACCGGACATCATATTAAAGCATCAGTGGTAAGGAAATGAATAAAAAATGACGGAAAACCTTGTTGTTCCGAATATATAGCGTCCTTCATCCCCTGATATGTACATGTCTACTTCTGGTATAGCTTTATCGCAAGGGAGTCCAATTTTACTGCTCACTCTGATTTGGATTTTCTTAAAGGACAAAGTTCCGGAGGAAATTATCTGGAAGGCCTTTAGTAGGTTCTGCCCTTGTATCGAGGCAATTATCACTTCGAGAATGATGTCATACAAAATGTAAAAATTAAATTACTTTGCTTTAATTTCAAAAAAAATTTAGAAGCTTATATATTTTGATACATAAAGATTTTGTAACGAGTGCTTTTGTACACTGAATAAGGGGCATGTCAACACAAAAGCGAAGTAAATTGTTGTTTCTCAAAGTTCAGTATGTGTTTCATTTGGATTCTTGGACAAATTATTACCAATTTATACCAACCAAATTATTATTCTGATTAGTCCATTGGAGGCGCCGGTAACATTATTTAAAATAGCAAAACTCATTGTTGCTATGAAATAGTTATATTATATTTCAAATGGGATGTTGTTTTCAAACAAAGTTTTATACACCCATTATGGTCGAGACTTGAAAAGTATTAACACAATTCAACTCCTCTTTCAAAGAATTTTTTCACATAAAACTGATATATAAGTCTCCAAAATAGCATCCAGATTTCTAAACGATTCTTTTAGTTGTTGACAACATTAAAATATAGTTTGCTCAAAAAATAAAATTGAAAATAAATTTTTTCCATGTATGATCAAATACACTGCCAACTTTTTTTCTTGAAACGATTTTTTTTAACGAAAAATAGAACTGTCAGTCTCAAATTTTTTACACACTTTCCCTATCTACTTTCATAAAAAAAAGTTGTTAAGATACAAAATTTAATAAAACATATCCCTATTTAATAAAGCCTCATGAATAAAGCTAAAAAGATTAATTTTTAAAGTATTCAAAAAAGAACAAAATTTAGATTATCATGAGTGTCGTTAGCAAAAAAATAATTAAAAAAAGATAAATATTATGGGTAAAATTTAATGTTTAATCTAGTTTGAATAAAGGGAAATTCAGCAACATAACTTCAAAATTCAAACATCTGAATCCCTTTAAAAATAGAAAATGTTGTAAAAAAATCTTTTCAAATGACTGTAGAGCTCAAAAATGCCCTTTGATGACTGAAACTTTACAGGCAATTGTTTTTTATTAAAATACAAAAGGAGTTCAAATTAAAAAATAATAATAGTACACATGATAAAATAAAAATTTAGAAGAAGTTGACCTTTTTTGTGATATTTGACCTTTTATATGAACTTAAAGCTGTAATTTATAAACTTAAAATGGTATATATCTATTGCTTTAAACATAAGAAGGCTTTAATGATTACGACTTTTGCCAGTTTCTTCTTATTACTTTGAAAATAGTTTAAAAAATACGCATAACTGAGTGATAAAGTAATTTTCAAGGTAGGAAGGGGAGGTTCGCCGAATTTTTTTTAGAGTGCTTAAAAGATCCTTACATCCCAAAAATGGGCTAAAATTTTATTCGCTCATTTTCATAAATTGACACGTAATAGTGGACAAAATATATCGATAATTATTGGACAATATGGTTATGTAAATAATCTAAAAAATATATTTCTTGATTTTTGTTTAAGATTGTATTTATATTAACTCACAACATATGTAAACATCAAAATGATTGATTATTTAATTATTATATTATTTTTGAGCGTTAATTTGGGTGTCATTGTTTATTTACTGATGCCGTCAGGTGTGGAGAAAAACGTAAACCTATCGAAACACCAATAACAATGATATATTTTGTTCTTTTAGTAATCAAAGTATCAAATGATAATGTTTTATGTTCATATCATTTCCTTGATCATTATGCTGAATCAATTTAAAATGTCATGAATAACGAATGAAAAATTATTTTACTAATTTATGATGTAAATTAGACTATGTATTAGATTAAGTGAGTCTATATAAGATTGGCAACATTATTATTTAGCAATACATCGAAAAAGAAGTAACTTTTCTATGTGTTCTACTTTTTCAACCAGAAATCCAATGGTATGTGTTACTATAATTTTGAATTCCATACCTCAAATTCCATAAATTTAGGGATATTGAAGCCAAAAGCAAAGAGCGTTACTATGATGATGTATAATCCTGGATGACATCGTCGTATACGTATCCATAAAGGTCTACATACAGCAAAATATCTCTCTAAGGAAACTGCAAGCGTTGTAAACACAGATCCCACTTTTGATACATGAGTCATTCCATAAAGAAAAGGAAGGCTCCAATTATAGATATCTTTCATTTCATCTCCAAGAAATTGAATTGGCTTATCTATGAATACAAAAAAAAAAAAATAATAATACAAAAAATTTGTCAATTAAATATAGAATTACCCATCAAAATGTAAATCTTACAACAAATGAAAGAAAAAGGACCAATCATTAGTTTGTACATACAATATCCAATTTGTTACATGAAATTTTCTGTACAAATAAATATTATAGAATATTTTTTGACAAATATTTTTAGAATTTTGAAAGAATATGTAATTTTTTTTTATAAATGACCTATTTGACAAATAAAAATTTAAAAACGTGATCAAGACAAAAATATATTTATGTATATATTTTTTTTTAAATAATTTTTTGCTACATTTTAGTATTAATGTTTTTTTTAAAGAAACAATTTCTTTATCATTTCGACCTAAAAAAAAAGTTTTTTAAATAAAAATTTTAAATTTGTGACAGCAACAAAAAATATTTGACTAAAATTTTTCTATTCCAAAAAATTTGCGACAAGTTTTTATTTAGGGATAGGGGGTAGGGGTTACACTTTTGTTCTTTCCTTTTTTTGACAAACTATAAGAGCTATTTTTTGAGACTATAATAGTTTTGAAATGAATTAATATAATTCTACAGAGAATGACTTTAATTGAGTAGAAATATTTATGTTGGAGTGTCACCAGAAAACCAGAACACCTCTGGTATCATTATTAATAACATTTTGACTTTGCCGGACTTTTTAAGCCCTAACTTTCCGGAAAAAAAAATAATATTTTTTTAAGCATGTGAGTACAATCAATACCTATACAAAGTTCCGGAGCCATCTTTTGAAATATTAACCAATTAACTGATTTCATATAAGATTAGGTGTGTTATTTGCATAAACTCCATCATATTTTTTGGGGGATTTGGAATTAGTACTCATAACATATTGTTAGGAATGGGCTCTATGTTTTAAAATTTAATTTAAATTTTGGTTGGGTTTTCAGCTTCCAATAGCCTATCTAGACCTATAATGACAAAAAAAAGTTGGACTGGTATCATAAGCAAGGTGAGCAAGCCCATTTTATTACTCATGTCCCTATTTTTTTACTCGAGTTACAGTACTATCCAAACACAGCTTTTATAATGAGTAAATACGCTATTTAAAACCATTTTCTAATGTACTTTTAGACAAACAATGATTTAAGACCCATTTTGGAATGCTTAAATTCCCTTAGTCAAGAAATTTGACAAAAACTATTATTTTATAGCTAACACGTCCATTATTTTACCAAATTCTTGAAAAATTAGCATCGTATATTCAATATACATAATTGAAAAACAAAATCATTTTCTTATGACTTTGTTCATATTTTTAGTAGAGAAAATAGTTTAATTATTGTCATTTTATATTTTAAAATCACTCTGTGTTTATGTCTTTACATGTAAGGAGGGGTATTGTTAGCTTTCATCATGAGAAGGGAGGGGGGAGGAGGTTGTTTAGCCCAAAAAATTATCAACAACGTAATACTCATTTGAATAAGTTTGTTTTATATAAGTATATTAACTTTTTTTGAAAGAGAAAAAAACCCCTTGAATGTGGCTAACGATCCCCCTGTATGTAAACATCTAATATATTTTTCTATCATTTTATCTGTAATTACAGTTCTGGATCTGATTGTGTAATTCCTATTCTAATTGCTAATTGTTGTAGGTAATATATTCGTGAATCATCATCATTGTAAGCAATATGGATGTGAGTAATTTCATTGGAAGACAATATAATCGTGTACAATTGCATTGCAATTATATTATATTCTGGGAATCCAACTATTGAATTATGAAAAAAATATACCCTCAACGACTCCATATGATCCCAGGAACCAGGTTGGAATGAATTTGGGGATAGTATTTGGCTTTTTTGATGCTCATTGAAGCATAGGCATATAAACTTAATCTAACTGGGACGCAGTAGTTTACATACACAGCCTTTAGGTCGGGATGTATTATATGCTTAGAAACGCAGCGGTGGTGGAGTTTAACTAGAAATTGATTTAATATAAGTGGGAAATGAAATGTTGGAATGAAGCTGTCAGGTGTCAGGCATAATACATATTTAGAACTCTCTTATCAGTCCTAAAATAATGCATCTTTTTCGAGTTATACCTTATATTGATAAGTGTGCAAGAAAAAAAGAAAAGCTATCAGAGGAAACCAAACATTTTGCAAGCCACCTTCTAATGCGGTTGGGCTCATATTAAAGAAAATGATCATCATAACCATTGAAACAGGGGCTCTTATAAGTTTACCAACTGAAGACTACACCCCTATGACACACCCACAGAGTATCTCTGAGTTTGAGGGTTGGGTTTTTGGCCACCGACTTACTTGCCATTCAATAGATCTTAAGCCGTGATAATAAAAAATCACTCGTTATAACGAGCTTAAGAGATGTATCTTTCGTTTACACCAGGAAAAAAAAACCATTATTCTTGAGTGTATCAACTTTTGTATCAAAAATTTACTAAGTACCCATATGGTCATAGCCCATCATTAAGGTAAATAAGTTTGTATTAATCAAACCCGTGGGAGTCCCTAAGGCGTCGTTCTATCCCCGGTTCTTTAGAATATGATTATGGATTTCTTATTTAATCAATTTAAAATAGAAACAATCAAGGTCGTATGCTACGGAGACAAAATCCTCCTTTTAGTAAGTGGAACACATCACCACATCCTTGTCAATGCAATGCAAAGAATAATCTATAATGTTTTTGAATGGTTGTAACAAGTCATTCCATTTCAAATTTAAATTATAAATAGAGTATATAATTAACAATTGATATACTATAGTACATTACATTTAAGGGAAACCCATTATTATAATAGCAACATCTTCTTCTCAACTCTCATGAGAGTAAGTAGAAAAGAGGAACAGAGAAAAAAGACCCAAAATCAGTTGGTAATTTGCAAAATCTTCTAAAGTATGAAATTAGTAATTGATGACTGTTCGAAATTGTAAATTGTTATATTTTACTGAGGTAACGTCACAAAAAAGCTTAACATACCTTATTCAAAGTTCTGAATGCTTAAAAAAATGCTCTTGTTAAGCTGTGAGCAATTCTCACCAGTTATTGAATAATTATTCTATAGTTGTGAAGAATTGTTAACTACTGATTTTGCCTCTTTTTTCTATTTCTTTTTAGATGATAGGTTTCAAGGTACAATAATGGTAACGACGTGCATAATAAAAAAACTACAATTAATAGCTGAAAATATTTTTTTCTATATAAATATGTTACAATTTGCCCAAAATTAAGTTATATTCTACCCCAAGTGGTTCATTAAAAACTGAACACTTTAAATTTTAAACTTCAACTAGATATAATTTATTAATTAACAATAGAAGTTCAACAAAATTAATTCTATTGATAGATGTCTGTCTGAGCTCTTTCAATCATTAATGTAGCCGCCCGAGTGGCAATTATGGCTTACAGGCGGTGGTAGAATGCCTGGTAACAACTGGGTATGTATTCCTCATTTGTCATGGAGTCCCAGTTCTGGCTGACAGTGGCCTTGAAGGCCTCGATTTTAGATAACAGGTACTGTAGGCATTCCCCTCAACTTGAACTCAAAAGGTGTAGTCGAGAGACAGGGCTGGGGGGTCAAAAGTGTTAAAAAATAATTTTAAAAAATCCTCAAAAGACTAATTGAAAAGATTTTTGCAACGGAGATGATGTGTTTTTTAGTGCTGGTATCAAAAGTGGCCTCTCCTCTCTCAAAAGAATCTCAATAGTTCGCTGGACAGTCTGATGTGAAACCCTGAGATATCTTGCATGGAACCTCATGGACTAGATAGGTCCTGGCGACACCCAACTCCTTCTATTGCACGAATGCAAATTGGTCGATCTAGTTGAAGTGTCATTTTCTTGACTACAGAGATCAAGTTCTTTTTATTTTGTAGCCAATTGTTAATGCCTTAATTTAGCGAAATATGAAATAGTTTCAGTCACTCCACCTTCACTGATTATTGAATTAGTAAGTGTTTAGATTTTAATGGACAACCCGATAATTCACTTTCTCATGAGGAACAAGTTTTTATTTTTCCCCACTACCTCATTTTCTTAGGCTTATTGACATATTCACCATTACTAAAAGCATTTGAGAAGGGAAGAATCTATAAATAACGATCTAATCAATTCTTTTGTAATGAAGAAAAACTTTTGTAAATATTTAAATTATAATATTGTAGGAAAACAAAATTTTCAAATTTAAATTAAAAATAAATAGTTTTGTTAAATAACATTATATAGAACATTAAAAGCTTTATTTCTTCAAAACACAAAACCAAAAACCATCTTACCATTAGGATACACACACACATTTAGATAGTAAAGGAACCCATTTATGCTTTGAACCGTAAACACCGGAAATGTGCAAAATAAAAATAAAATATCGAAGACTGCCAATGTGATGAGAAGTGTAGAAATCTGAGTTTTCATTGTACGTTGACATAAAACAGCAATAGAAATTGAATTGGCCAACATGCCCACCACAGCCACTACGAAAAGTCCAATCCCTTCTGTAGCAAATGAATATTTAATAAGAACTTTTAGTCCATGATCTTGGCACATAATATTCTTATTTAGAGCCTCAGGTGTTGTACAGTTATCATCCATCTAAAAAAAATATATTTGAAAAAAAATAGATATGAGTTCTTTTTTTATATGTCTGTTAATTAGACATCCCATTATTATTCTGCTAATGTTTCATGCATTTGTAAATTACTCATTTGCACTTAGCACTTTCAAAAAACTATTTTTAATTATAAACTATTATAACAGCATATAATTATGTTGTTAATATTGTTTACTAACTTGGGAAATTGGTTTAAATATATCTTCATCGTTTGATGAAGCACACGTTTTAGAATCACATGAATCATGTTTGAGGTTACATAGTTTCAACTGTGTATTTATTGTTATTTAGTGTATAATTATTTGTTAAGTTGATACTTGGGTTTTGACTCTGGGATCTTGTTTTCCCGGACTTTATTGGGGCTTCACTCCCACGTATAATCCTGCATTTATATTTTTCAAAAATTAAGCTTAATTAAATTAAACGTTAAATACATATTGAATAATTATTGGGTCTAAAAATTTTACGATTTATGTTTCGAAATGATGCAGTATATGTATAAACAACACTATGTAATAAAATTCAGGTCTTGGAACGCCCGTCAGCTAACTGCTATATATTTTATTATTAATTATGCTATCTAGGTAATAATTCCTAAAAAGTGTGTCTAATCATATAAAAATCAAGTAAGATAAAGGATCTTAATCATACGTGAATATTTTTTTTTCCAATGAACTTTTCACCTTAGTATTAATGAAAAAGGGCTTTGATGGTTATAAGACTTGTTTAGTATCGCAAAAAGCCCAGCATTAGCAATGCTTAACGTCACTTACAAACTTTCTATTATTTATTTAAAAATAAAACAGATTTTCTAGACGTGTTTGTTATATGGGAAATGCAATGAATTATAAAATATTGAGTTTTAGTTATAAATAATATTATTATATCTGTAAAAACCCGAATTCTTATTAAAATGCTTAAACAACTCTGCAATCATACTACAATGTTGTTCTGGGATGCTATTACTTCGTGGAAGTGGTCTTGTAAATCCAAGGGCTGTTCTTCTGTCACTTTCTTCATCTCCACTTTGCATTAAAAAAAAAACCTCTTTAAGGGAATCAAAATTGTCATTTCTGGGTAGATTTTTGATCTTCCTGAACAAGAAACAGTAATTCTCCTTCTCCACCAATTTCTGGGGTATCCATATACTCAAAAGCTTTTTCTACCCTAGATTGTCAGTCAGGATCCAATGAACTGTTTTTTTGTGCTAGACCAACGTCTGTTGCAACTTGTCTAATGTTCATCCAAGGTTGATTAAATCATCTGATGATCACAACTGATGTTAACGAGATTGCGTGTCTTTCTGGTAAGTTTTGGAAAAACCTACATCTCAAGAGTAAGAGGGGTATCTTCGATGGCGTTAGTCCAGTTTAAAACAAGCAGCCTAGTAGAAAAGTATTTAGATCGGTATTTGAGGAGTTAAATTTAAATCTCGGAAACTGATTTTGCCATCTTTAATGGAAATAGACAAAGCTACGATAAAAAAAATTATCCATAGTGCAGCGATCAAATGGCTTACTAATACATATGTGATATACCTTGACACTGAATACCAAATGGAAAGAAAAATCCCAAGTTACACCCACAACTTAATTGCATGATTTCCCATATATGGGTAAACTAAACATTGGCAAATTATGTCGTAAGTTTTTTTTTTTTTCATCATAAAATAATAATTACGTAAAAGTATATCATAATGAAAGTGCCTGCTTATTTATGATTTTATGGGATAAATTTTCCTCAATAACTAAACCTTCCGTTTATTTTTATAATCCTCCAAATTGCAGATTGTCCGGATATCTCGTAAAAGTCGAGATCTCTCTTCTTCTATTCTATATATACTGTCGTTATAACATCATTTCCTAATTATTAAAATGTTTGTATAATTGAATTTCAACTACCTGTGGTTGCAGTCTCCAACTTCTTAAACAAACAGGCAATGTATACTTGTATATATATATATTATAAATCATGCCAATGTTAACTTTTGGTGGATTTGTGTCATAAAATAACTTATCATTAATCACAAGCACTTTCGATAATACCTCTCTATTCCTTTTATACTATTCCAAAAGAATGAAAAATAACAACTTAAGCAATATATAAATTTAACCAGCTTATCAGTATTGATGATCTTGTTTAACATAAGGGAATAGAAAATCTATCAATGTACTTAATTTAAAAGAATCCATATCGAAAAAAAATATGTATTCCCATATTTTTATTCATTTAGTTTATTTGAAGGAATCGTTGATGTAAAAGGATATGACTTTTGCTTGCCAAGATAAAGCTTTTTGTTCCATCAAAGTCATGCTGTTTCATGTATCCTTCAGATATTATCTACATGTGATGATGCATCAACACAAAATCAAGCCCGAAAAAAAACGAGAAAAGGAGAAGTTTCGTTTATTTTTTTTTTTTTAAATTCGTAAAACTGAGCTACGATATTATATACAGCTCAAGATTTATAAAAAAGTTTCTTAGTACTATTACTTTACATTTTATCGTCAAAACTTTTAGTATACTCCTCAAACATTAAATCTATTATATTTAATTCTGTTTTTAATCGAGTTTTCGTGAATTTCATTACTTGTTTGGATTAAAAGTTTTCCCTTTTGATTTCTTGGATTCTTCTTATTTTCAGTCTGAGAACTGAGGTGCGCAACAGTAGCCACAAAATTGTAATATTGTGGTTATTATTTTATACAATACATGCTACCTTATCAAATACTGATGGGTATCCCAAAATTCACAAGAAAATTATTTTTTAATAACATTTTTTATCGCAAGCAAAAATGTAATGTTTTTACTATAATGTAATTATATACATTTTATGATTTTGGTTTCATTTTTTAGGCATCTGCGTTTTAAAAAGGATGTTGATCAATGGAGGCTGAATGGATTCATACGTTCCCCTTTAGATGAAAGGTAACTTTTTTCTTCATAAATGGCAACTGACATTCTTTTTTTTTTTACTTTTAGTTAAAAATTGAATGAATAATACCCAAGTTTTAAAAGTATATATTATATTATTTATTTTCATAAAATATAAAGCTAAACAAATGTACAGACATTCAAATTTCATCTAATGATACAAAAATATTCTTAAAATAAAATAAAAAACGATTCATATCTACAATGATTTAAAATATACTAAATTAATATTTGATCAGTTAGAAGCAAAGTATTTATTTGGTTTTGATACAAGCTAACTTCTTTTTCCAGAGGGTTTCACATTATGATAAAATGGAAAAACATAACTGCTTATTATAAAGAAGAAAAAAATATTTTCCTCCGTGACACATCGTTTTTTTATACACAGTTAACTAACAGCGCTATTAAAAAAATGCTCTCTAACAAATAGTAAAATAAAGACTTATTGAAGCTCAACACTGGACTTACATATACTCAAATATCTTGGAAAAATTAACATACTACAAAAAAATGTGACTTAAAATGTAGGCCTTTGAATACCCTTTACATTTCATAAGTATATTTCCTTTTCAATGAAGGATTGGGGTTTGGAATCACAGACAAGGATTTTATGAAAATAACTTTTTCCAAGTACGTACGTTTTACAATATATTATGGTTCACTAGGCAATTTGTAAGGTCTTCGAGGGATTAATCAATTTCTACTTTATAAGTTTCTTTTCTGTTGACAGGTCACGATACTGTAATAAGGAAAGAAATAATATCTATAAAGTAAATTTAAAATACGTTTATAAATTTTACATTATTTTCCTTCTTGACAGATAATTCTGTATATAGTATCAGATTTTTATATAAGTTACTACGACAAATTATGTACGTAGAGCTAACTCCTCACTTTGGATTTTTTTTAGTGTAAATTTAATTAGTACATTATATATATATATATTATGTTAGTGTTGTTTCTTTTTATCTTCATGCAATAAATCTTTCAGGACGGATCAAGGACAGTTCAGTTTATCTTGTCAATTTTTTTTGCTTATTTTATTTGACATTATATCAATAAATTTCCTTTGTTAAGCAATATACAGAATGGACACATAAATATAGTTAAAAAATTAAATTAAACTAACAGAGATTTAGAAGCATCATAAAAAAAAATAATTATATTTGATCAAACCTCATCAATATTTACTTTTTTTTTTTTTTTTGTTATCCTTTATTTACGAAAAAATGGAGAGTCAACGAAAGCAGTGAACTCCTTAGTTTTTTGAAGTTCCCATTATTATATTTAAGTTATATCAAAGTTTTTGTAGGCCCATTATATTCAACTCTCAAAATAATCACGCTTTGATCAAAAAAGATTCTGATTTGATCTATTGAAAACAAAAGTAAGAGTCAGGGAGGGTATAAGGTGCAATTAATTGGTCCGCTGTGTGCTCTCGTGGGCAAAATTAACAGCATTGAGTAAGTTATCACCATCCTTGAAAAAGTTCTATGGCTATGGGCCCATTCCCACTTAAGGCAATATTCTTAGACCTGTCAATAACATTGTGCTCCCTCTAACACCTCCAAAAGGATCATTTTCCTAGCTTTTGGAACCACAACTTTTTAAAGTTTGACTCCAATTTGAATAAATTTGATTTATCAAGTCACATATCAATGAAAAACTAAAAAAAATGAAATCCAGCGTAGAGTTCAGAATGATAAATTTGATCAAAAATAATCTCAAATTACTTTTATTATGGGATTGTTATTTGTAAATCAATTAACTGAGGGATATTATACTACATTGTTTAAAAGCTATAAAACTAATTTGTTTTTGAATTTAAAAAAAAAAACATCAAATATCTTACCACATATTTTTCTTTAAATATCTAAAACGGTATATCCTCTGATTTTCATAAAAATTGATTAAAACAGAGTAAAACTAATATCTCTCTATAGAAAATTATTTATCAGTTGTACTGTGTTTTATATTCAAGAAAGTGTGGCGGCTTGTTTCTGCAAACATTGTATCTAAAGTCAGGGCCAACATAAAATTAAAATAAACGTTATTGGATGCATAATAAAAAATAGATCATCCGGCGTTAGTTTTAATTCATTTGATTTAGAAATGTCGGAGGAAGAACGCAAAGGGCAAAGGCAACGATTAGTATATTTATTCCGGACCCTTCCAAATAGCAAGGATTGTCAGCAATACAAAGTATCATATAGTATATCTTTGACTTTCTTATATATATTTACGATATTA
The DNA here is from genome assembly GCF_016086655.4 of Lepeophtheirus salmonis. NCBI lineage: Eukaryota > Metazoa > Arthropoda > Copepoda > Siphonostomatoida > Caligidae > Lepeophtheirus > Lepeophtheirus salmonis. Next base: position 23,924,538 of record NC_052139.2, on the reverse strand, counting down.
AGTTCATTTTTACTTTCTTAGAGACAATGCAAATATATATTGTAAATTAAAATATTCCTAATAAAATATTTTATCATTTCATTGTAATAATTCTACAAATATATATTTTATTTAAAGGTTCGAAATATATGTAAGCATAAACAAAAATTATTATCAAATTTCACTCAAAAGTATATTAAAATGTATTTTCTTTGAGTCATTTTTAAAAAAAGGAACAAAACATTTTTTTTGTTTATTTTTGCGTTTTCAAATTCACCACAATAGCAAATCCTTTTAAAACAAATTAGTTTATGTTTCTACAGGGTGGAGCAACATAATCTACTTTTTTATCATGGGTTGACTGTAGATGTAAAATTCTAAATTTTTTTTTTACCATCATGCTTTGGAAAAAAGTCATAAAATTAAACAAACTTCAGTTTTTTTAATTATATTTTATTAGTGCAATTTATAAAATTAAGTTAATTCTTTCAATTTATAATAGCAAAAAAAATAAAAATAATGTTATCAATTGATTTTCATTATTTGAATTTTTTTGAATTATTTGAGCACCAAAAACTCCAAATATGAGAATGCTTGATAGCTACAACTGTTGCCATCAACCTTGAATTCGTACAATTTGTCTGCAATTGAACTCAGATTTACTCTGGAAAAACCAACATTTTAAAGACTCGGCAATATTTTTAATCAATTAGTTAACGATGATTAGGAAATAAGATATATTTCCAATTAACATTCGTTGAATTATATAAGTCGAATCCAATTATAGAGAACTTAACCTTGTATATAATTAACAAAAAACTAAGTTCTTAATCATCGTTACAAATATAATACAAATTTTATTTTTTGTTCATTTTTTTTTTTGGAGTCGTTTTACATTGTTTTTCAATAAATTTAAAGAATTTAAATATATAACATTTATTGCCCAAAATGATTATATGTGTAATGTTAAAATTAGAAAGCATTTTGCAGAAATAATGCAAAAATTAATAATTGTGAAATGGAATAAAAATATATTGACTTTGTTAGGCAAATAAGAGCATTTATATTAAAAAATACAACGATATAGGTATCATATACAATGTGCATTGATCAATATCTACATGTATGGGGAAATGATGGCCAATTAATTTTAATAAATAAAACCTAGACCTATTTAACAACTTCCGCGGTAACCTAACGTGGACAATGACAATTGAACTCTATCTTCATTTTAGTTGTAGATGAACTCGTCTTAAAAACCATAATATATTAGATAAATATTTATAATTATTGAATTGAATTTCGATTATGTTACTCACTCACATGCAATTATGACACATACGGTTTGTTATCTCAACACATTTTTATACATTCATAACATCTCATAAAAAATGCATTAGAACGATATAAACGATTATTGTTGACGGAGAAACATTTGATATATATCAAACAATATTATACTTTATTCATTCAGGCCTATGTATGTATAATTTGACTATTTCATGAGTCAACCTAAAAACATTCCTCAACCAAAGTACATAAAAATAAGGGCATTTATTTTTGTACTAAATATATGTATAGATACCACTCAATAATTCATAGTTTTAATTAAGTCGATTATAGGATTAGTATTCAAATTTTTAGATTAGCTAGAATTTCCAACATTTTTAACTATAAATAAGAACCTTGATTTTATTTAAAAGACTTATATTGGCTACGATATTACTTATTTAATAAAACTTTCAATTTCTCAGTCTTTCGTTTGACGATCAATTTTACCAACTAAAAGTACAATTTTCAACACACTGAAAGGGCTAACACGAATTATTTTTTGAAAAAAAAAAATTAACGAATGCTTGTCGAATAATTTAAATGTAATCTAGACTCCATTTTTAGGAAAATTATTCTCGATTCTTTTTGTTTTGACAGGCCACCTACGAAGAATGATGTATTGGTCCATATTTTCAAGAACCCAACATTGAAAAAAAAAAAATAATAAGCTGAAAAACATCTGACAACTTCTGTTTAATTTTGAGTCAGACTCAAATTTTGGTGGAAAAAGCAAAACTAGTAGTTTTTTACAAAACATCTTCAATTTCTATCCACTAATTAATATGATTTTTTTTTCATCGTCACAATGAAATAGTTCAAATGGATTTTGTAAAATAAAAGTCCACACAAAAAATCTTGTTTCAATTTACTCAGGAAAAATAGAAAAAAAAATACCACTGCATAAAATCAACCCTGTATGTTCTATGGGTTCTTTTTTAATTTGAATTCATAATAATATTTTTTTTTTTCTTCTCCTACCAACTTTAAATAGAGTAAAAAGAAGCTGAGGCCTATCTGATTGATGTAACGTTAGGCGTAGTTTTTGATATTATAAGGTAAATGTAAGAAAATATTAAACCTGTACTGACTATAATCTCTAAGTATTATTATTTTGTTATTGGACTTTAATACAAAACCACCCTAGTTATACAAATCAACTAATATATCCATTGGTTGATATTGAAGGTAATTTTCTGCAACATAACACAAGTAATACGAAACAAAATGAAATTTTGTACATTCATACAATTTACATTAACACAAAACTTAATTAGTATTTAAACTTTTTTTTAAAGAGGAAATATTCCTTCAATAAAAAGTAATACGTACTTTTAAACTCACAACAGCTAAACTCGTACTACAACTATTTTAGTATCAAACTTTAATTACATTACGTAAATCTAATGAGAAAAACCTAATTTCCTTTCGTCTCGTTAATGAACAAGTTACGTACAGTATGAAGTCAATTTCTAATTTAAAAAAATACACAAAAACTCAGAATGTAACTTTTGTGTACAAAAATAAGGAATAAGTTTAATTAAGGAGTTTTAAAAAAGCACCGGGCTTAACTCTATAAATTTCTTTTATAAAAAATAAATTCATAGTCAATTTTTTAAAAAAGAATTAACAAATTAATGTAAGATTAAACCTTTTTTTTTCTTCTTTTACATAAAATGGACTCTCAATTTTTCTTTTATAATTACTCTAAATCTATCATAGGATGTATGTTCCAGACATTGAGAAGCATTGTAGTATTGGTAGTATTCTCAATCAACAATGATATAAGTTCTAATGCAAGTAATAGATTTTCCTCTAATTTACTTTTATTTACAGTGCGTTAAAGTTAATGATTTGACCCCCCGATTAATATATGAACTGCAAATTGATACATAAATACTCTAATTTAGTTATGTCCAAGTTCAAAAATAAATTAGAAATATAATAAATATAAAGAGAGTTGTAGAAAAAATTGACGTGCAGTGTGTAAAAAAAACCCTAGGATAAAAAATTGAAGAATGTTAGAGTGATTATGAGCTTAGCTGCCATTAACTACAAAAAGTTATGATATTATGGAAAAAAGGACAAAGATTTCTTTGTATCTAGCATGGAGATTGGCATAAATATATTTAATGCCGATTTTCAATTCTTCTACGAGTCTAACAACAAACTATACTTATAACTTTAGATTTATGAGCTTTTTTGGCTTAAAATAAACATAAACATAACCTTCTAACCATAATAATTTGAAGAATATTTAGAAAGAGTGCAGCTTAGCTGTTATGATTTTTCATTGAACAAGCTGCAGTCAATTATAAGAGCAAGAAGTTATCACAAGTCCCACTTTGTATGAATCAAAAAATTATATTTTTTGGAAACAAATTTCACAAATTAAATTTCTAATATAAAATTTAAAAAAAAAAATTCAAATATTAAATTTCTAGAATATTTCATTTCAATAATTCAAGCTATTCACAGAAAATCAATTTTTATAAAAAAATTGAAAAAATAAATGTTAAATTTTCTTATAAAAGGATAAAAAATCCCTAATTTGTGGTGAGGGTTACAGCTCATTAGTGTTTCTCTCCTTCTTTCATGAGTACGAGCACTAGTGATTACTTTATATTTACACGTTTTCTCCTCAAAAATGAAATTATTTTTCTAATTCCTAGAGTCATCATGTCAATTTTGTTTTCTTTTAATTTTTTATAACAGCCTAAGAAAATATAAAACCACCTTTCAGTTTGCAAATAAACTAAAAACTAAAAGTGTATCAGAATGTACATTCCAACCTAAAAGTACCCAAAACTATTGGTCATTAATGAACAAAAACACTTGTTATTTACAGGTTTCCTCCACAGGAATTAAAAGATAATGAGGTTTGTAAAAAATAAAACCCTGTTCATTTAGTAATTTCTGAGTTCATATTTTGCACAATTATATTTCCTTCTGTAGTATATATGTAAAGATGTATTGTATATTATCAGGTACACAAGAAATTTTTGTGGTATTCAAAAGTTTTATCGATACTAAAACTTTTCCCTGATAAAACATATATGGATTTTGATGTATACTTGTTTAATCAATTGTTTTTTATAAAGTTTTTTAAAAATTCTTATAGTTTATCGATAAATTGAAAATAGAATAGACTATTGTCTTTCAATCTGCGTAGATATGGTAGATAGTATTAGCTATTATAATTACCGTCACTGAAGTTAAGGATTTATTTCATATCTTTGACAATAAAATATAATTTAAGGAATTCTACATACATATTCAATACTTGTAATGATAGTGCCTTTTGAAGCTAATGAACGCTTAGTAATAGTTATTTACTAAGAATGATTGTGTTTTGCAGATGCGTCCGCAGGATTAAGTACGAGTATGTATATTGAACGTCTATAAACATATATTAGGATTGGGGCGGTACGCTAAGATCTCGGTTCGATACGAATTGCGGTACACCCTTAAATAACCTTAGAGGTTGAACAGAAAAATGAACAGTGTTCACACTTTCTGTTCATTTTTGAACGAATGAACGGGAAAAAAATGAAAGTCGTTCCTTTCTTATTGTTTCTGATGACTATTTTTCAAAAGATTACTTCATTGTTTTTTAATTGTGGTTATAATTTTTATTATCTATGATGGTACTTGAAATAAAATGAATATATCTTAAAAAGTTATGGATCTAATTTTGTGTCTACAATTAAAACTTACAGTAAAGATTGCTTAATTTTTATGAAGTGTTTCACAACGCACCATTTGCAAATCACTCGAATATGGGATGGTAGTGTAGGAAATATGTATTCTGGTATAGGTTACTATACAGTTTTCTACATACACATTCATTTCTTATTTTTATTGCTAAATATTTTATTAAAATTTGATTTTTATATAAGAAATGTTTGTGAATGTAGTAAATCCCAAGTGGATCCAATACAGATGAAAACGTTGAAGTTGTGAAGAAAATTATTTTTGAAACCCTTTAAGCCACAATTGAAGAAGTTGCAGAGGATATCTGGAACTTAAAAAACACCCAAATAGAACCAAAAACATTCATGGGGATGCTTTTAAATACATGTAATGTAGCAATTTTTTGGTGGCCCAAATTGATTGGTCTTAGATTATGTATCCCCAGAGCTGTGATGTAAGGACCAAGTAGGTCGTAATAAATAAGGTTTCAAAACTTTAAATAATGTCAAAGATTATTTTTTGTTCCTTTACTTCCGATTTATTTAAGCGCCTCTGAAGTCTGGATTAAAGTATACACAATATTTATAAAGACTTCAGCTATGGACATAACCAACCAGCAACAGAATAAATATTTGCTACAGTTTCTTATTTATAATACTACTGATTATAGAAAAGTATACTAAGTGGTTCCTTGAGACTATCAAGAGAAAGAGACAATTCAACAAAGAACCCTATTTACAAAAAAATAACCTTAGCTTTAAGAGAAACTGTGTACCTGTGTATTAGTTTTTCCTAATAGTAGAAATAGATAAAAAACATAATTTATATAATGATTTTTATTAATTATTTTTTCAACTTAAAATGATTTGGCATCAAAGATAGCTTGAAGGCCGATTAAAAAAAAAGGTTCCCCAAATCAGATTAAAAATTGAAGTTACAGCAAAATTTCATTTTTTTTAGTATTTAAAATCATTAGTATTTACAAAAGTGCCTTATTATCAATAGATTAATACAACTTCAACAAACATAAAATATAAATTTACTCTATCAATTATTACTCATTATGAACAAAACCCTCACATTCAAAGGCCCCAGAACGTAAATATATATATTTCGAGGGAAAAACTATAACAAGAGTTTTATTTTTAATTTTAATACTATCGATATTAAAACCAAGCAATGTTCGTCTGTATCTCTCACTATGGAGGACACATTTTGTCAAAGGTCTGTTGAGAAAGCTTAATGCCTAAAAAAAGAAAAAAGGAAGTACATATTTGATTCATCAAGATAAAAATAATCTTCAACAAAAAGAAATAAGAAGGAAAAATCCCAGTAATTCATTCACATACAGGGCGAGGACTCAAAAATTAGAACCTTTATTTAATTTCAAAGACTTATTTTGGCACCAATATATTCTTTCAAATCAAATCTCTCAATTTATCATTCATTTATTATTTCAATCAATTTAAGCTACTGTATTGTAAATTTTATTCATACTTCATTTTGAAAAAAAAAACAACCATTCTAGCTTGCTTTTATTTTGACAGGCCACAAATATTTAATTAATTTTAAAAAAAATCATAAATATACTTTGTCCCCTTTTTAACTCTACTTTTATATATATATATATATATAAGAAATAATTTTTAATGACCATGATAACAGTAAAAACGTATTCGTCCAAACTATAGCCTTGTTGCTCTTTTTTTGTTGTTTCTTTCTCGTGTTTTCTTCTTTTAATAATTCACATTGGAGTCTTTCAAGTTTTAAGTATAAATATGTATTATGTAATTATTATCGTGTTTTCATTTTTAACTTAATTGTTATTTTATTATAATTGTTCTGTATCTAGTTAAAGTTGTTTCAAAATAAAATAAGAATAATAATTTAAAAATTAATGAATGTAACTTTTTATGAGGTTTGGAAATGAGGACATGTAGCTAAAGTCCAGCATATCATTTTTTTTTTTTTTTTTGAAAGAGTACAAATTTACATTTTAAACGCAAAGTTAATTGGCAATGGATGCCCCTGATAATTCAGGGCACTCCCTCTATGATGATATTGATGGGTTCTGACTTTAATAGATTTGCTGCCATGTCGTGGAAACATTTGTTTTGATCCTTACAAAACTTTATTCTTCTTTATTTTGTATTTTTTAGAGTTCAAAAACAAAGGGATAGAAACTTTTTATAAAATGAACATTAAAAGGGTGACTGGGTCAAAACATGTCGTTAAAGGTATGCGGTTTGGTATGGTATAAAAATAAATATGTGTTTTTTTTAAATAGAATTATTGAACTGAATCATTATTCTATAATAATTGTTTTTTTTGTACAATTAAATTATTCCTAAATTAACTTATCTTCTCTAAAAAACAAACGATGAGATAAAGTAGTTAGGGACTATATAATACTATTATTCATGAACTCATAAAACTGCAGACTTGTAAATATTATCAATACTATTTGTTGGTCGATAGTGATTACCTAAATATTGAAGGCGTATAGATATTTATGACATAAAATAAATGTTCGATTTTATAAAAAAATTAAAAAATATCGTAGTTGCTCCGGTATATTTTTATATGTACGCTAAGAATAATATATAAACCAAATAATGAATAATATTTAATGACATATTAAATATTTTGTTATTTTTTGTTTATGTATATACGTACAGTAACGACAGTAAAAATATACTCTTTTTTTTTAATTTTTAAGCAAAAAACATTAAAAAAAAATTATCTATCCTATTTTAAAGAGAAATTTTTCCAATGTTTATATTCAAAATTTTAAATTTTGTTTCCCCATAAAAAATATTATTTTATAAATCAATAATCTTTCTTACTTTAAGACCAAATTTTTTTTTCTTATTATATGGGGGGGGGGCTACAGGACTTCAGTACCCCCCCTCCCCGCCTTACAGACACTCTTGTATTATTCTAAAAATATGTTTCATACTTTTCATGGAATAACAATTAGTGAGCGCATCCAACCCCTCCAATTATTTTAGCTTTCAAACGACACTAAAAGCTGAATGGAACAGAAACGGAGATCAAGAAAGTGGTAAGGAGATTGAAATTAGAAATCAATTCACTGATTGAAGACAGAGATAGCTACGATATCGTCTTGCTATGTCAACAGTCTTCACCAACAAGTAGAAAAAAAAATTAAACGGAGAGGCAAGGATCGCACAGATTCTTCCTTTCATCTTTTTTATAAATATAGTTGAGAGTAAAGCAAATCGTGGAAGAGAAAAGGAGGGATGCACTCGGAATTAAACTAAAAAAGAAGATTGGGCAGTGGATATACCATTCACGACTCAGGCTCACCTAAAGTGTGATGCAATCATATGTATTTTATATCTCAATCGTACTATAATAAAGACGTCAGGACTCGATGATTTCATTGAAGGACAATTGAAGGTCCTTCAACGGTTTTGAACCATTTTGTTTATAAATAATTATTGATGAGAAATGGGTCCAGATCCTCTCTTCTCTTCATTCAGATGGTAGATTCCCTACCATATCTACCGGTTTTTATTTTCCTCTTCCTTTGTTTGACGTTTCGTTTAGTCAACGTCTTTATTAATGTATTTCTTCTTTATTAGTATGATAACATGCAAGATAAGTACTTCAGTTCAGCACACTTTGTTAATTTAGATTGGTGATAATCAAACAGTATTCAGTAAGCCAATTGGGGCAATTTTAAACATATATAAAGAAGAATCAAAATTAGAAATAATGTCATTTGTAAATATTATTGGAACAGACATAACAATAAGAAAACCATTAGATTTTGTAAATCAACAAGTTCCACTTTCCCCTACATACATTTAAAGATTTAAAATAAATTTTAATTTATTTCTTTTTGTGCTGTAAATATTATATGCCTAGTTGAGTCCATTTCTTGCATTAATAATAAAACTAATAACAAAAATGCAATGTATATTATAAAATGTAATTTTACGAGTGATCTATTAATGTACTATTGTTGCTGTTGTTATTGTTCCCCTGGAAAATGAATGAAAGTCTTATAGTTATGAATGGTAACCGGTAGTTCTTTTTCCAAGTTTATTTTTGGAAGAAAAGTTAAGAGAGGCAAAAAAAAAAGTGCTCTAAAAGAAAGTATTTTCCTCGAAAAATCAATATTTTTTTTTTGGAAATGTTAATTCCATAAAATAATAAACCGGGCTCTGACTTATTAAGCCTATAATTTTTTTTCAAGGAAGTTGCATTTATAATTAAAAGTATATCACTTAATATTAACAATTTCATAAAATATCGGGTATGATTTAGAATGATAGATTGGTTCCGGTTGATTAATATTCAGCTTTCAATGTCCAGTAAAAAAATAGTAGTATAAAACAAAAGTTACCATTTCGTTATAGTTTCAACTTCTTAAGACACTCACTCTCAAGGACCTCTTAAAATGTATTTAATGATGCTCACATTACCTTGTCTAACAAATCATTTTATACATTTTCAGAACTTATTTCGGTTACATATGATCAATCTTCTGGTTTTATCAAAATCTTTAGATCCATAGACGTATGTCCTCTTTTGGATGAAATATTTTGGTCATTTTGAGAAGAAGAATTACTTTTACAATTCTGTTTGACTTAATTGAAAGGTTGGCTGGGAAATATCTTGGATATCTCATAAATGTATATTTTCAAATCAAAATAAAGTTCCTTCATTTTAATAACTAAGTTAGTGTATCAAACATTTGTGGATGTTTCTAACCGAAGGAGATATTATATTAAATAGACGTCTAATACTACATGTTACTATGTGATAAAATTAGACAAAATCAACTCCCTCAAATAACAATGCAAGCATAACTCTACTATAAACTATATTAAAAACCCTTTTTTTTGTTATGCCCGATTTTTCAAAATAGGGAGGAATAATTAATTAACCATTTCCGACCCACAAAGAATTGAAACGAAAATCAAAGATAAGTATAATCAATTCTTGATCTCTTGGATCATATTAGAACTAATTACAATTAATTTTTTTAATAACTTCAATTTGCTCATCAGAACACTTGTGTCCCAACAATTCTAAACTGTCATAATGATTGTAATTTTCATCAAAACATAGCAAAACAGATACTCCTTATACTATACAAATAATAAATAATCAATAAAGAATTTAAATCATCCATACATAAAAAGTAGGAATAATAGAAAGAATGTTATTTTATGTCATTCCAAAAAATGACAAATATAAAGTCCTATGATAAAAAGTTGAAGTTTTTTATAAATTTTAGAGATCTACTATTATTCTTTTTAATAATTTAAAAATATCTTAAATATAATGAGAAATAAAACAAGGACGAATGAATAAAAATACGGGACACCAGTGTCTTGTCGATTCAAAAGGGTATTCATATTTTGCTACTTACCAACCTTTTTATATTCATTATCACCCCTATTAAGCAAATATTTACTTCACAAGTTATAAGTATATGGCCCTGTTGACCTCGTAGTAACATAGCAAATCAACATTAAAGTAACTCAATGCTAGATACAGATTATAATAAGTGCTTATTTCCTTTCTCCCATTGCTGCTCGACCCTAATATAATATACGTCATACCAACTAAACTGCTCTCTTCCCAAACATTATTTAAACTTTCTGAATTACATTGTTATAAAAAAGAGTTGTTTTTTTTTGGGGGGGCGACAGTTTCATATGATTGACAAGGATATAAATAGTACATTCCCTTTTTCCCTAGCGGACTATTGTTCTGTACTAATAGGTGTCAACAAAAAATTCATTAATAGAAATATAGACATAAAATAAATGGTTTTATGAACATATTTTGCTATAGACAAAGCTATTAACGAATCATATATCCAATAAAAATGGTGCAAAAGATGAATTATGATTGTTTGAAAGAAGTAGTAGAGAGTAAATCTGATAAAAGTACAATGTATATTTATCAAATATGAAATCAATCTCTAAAGTTTTTTTTTTTTTACAAATAACGCCTCTATTAATGTATGACTAATGGTACGTAGGTACAAACAAACTTCTAGCAAAAAACATCATTAATTTGTCAGAAGTTATATATACTTTCTATAATCTAAATACAGGATGTGCAAGCTGTCTTTGCCACGAAAATGATTTATTTTGTTTTTTCAAACACAACTTTATCTCTAACCAGATAAAAAAATAAAACCAGACTCTGTAAGCTTGATGGATTTGAATTTATTTTATTGAATAAAATCACCTCCACTCTAAATTACTGTATCTATACGACACCGAAAGCGCGAGCAGGCATTCGCCACCTTGGTCCTGTGATAAATCCTGGAATTCCTTATTGATCCAACTGATACGCTCGTCTCTCGTGTTGCAGAGATTTCGTTTGGTTTGTCGTTCGATCGTCTCAACACAAACAAAATAATCGGTTTCAGATCTGCCTATTTAGGGAGACAAAGTAATTCTGCCACATGTAAGGCCTCCCATTAGCAACCATGATGATCTTGGTCTCCAGCACGTACAAGTAGACACTTGTGTTGACCCTGAAGCCTTGAGGGAACACATGAAACATGTTGTTCATGAAATACGGTGATTCAATCGTAGCTTTGACTTAGACTGTGTCCTCAAATTCCTTACTAACCTTGCAAAACATGTCTAACTGAGTCCCTGAGTTTGAGGAATTGTAATGTTGTCGTAAAGGGTGCAGATTCCAAGGAAGGCTCCATACCTTTTTCAAATTTTAGGACAACGAATTTGTTTATTTATTCCATTTTTTCCCAACTGGTACCTACCCAAGTACCCGCGTTTGCTCAAGAGAGTACGCCAAAGTGGTGGCATAAATAGCTTGCACACTTTGTACATAAATAAAGTTTTTGTTTGTTCGTTAAACTGGTTTTTAAAAATATTTTTTGTTTGTTAACCCATAACTTCCCGAGTGTAGAAATTGTTTGAATTTTTTGTTATAATTTTGTAGAGGAGCTTCTATTAGTATGTATTTAAATATTTTAATTTTTTTTTTTCATCAAAATTGTCACTTGTGCCGTTGGTGGGCACGTACATATATGTACGATTGGTAGGATCTCCTACAAAAATATTAATATGCACTAATAAATTAAAGTTGTGCTATGACAATAAATAGGGATATGACTAATTTTCGTTTTCTTTTATTCCAAGGTAACTTTATTATGATTAATACAATTGAAAATATTTTCTGATATACATTGATACAAATTATTTACAAGTGTTGAATACGGTATTTTTTTAAATAATAAGCGCACAAACCTAGGTCACACTTTGTGAATCTATGTATGGATCTTTACGAACAAGATGCACAAAAATTTAGTTTATTTGTTTTGACAATCATATGCCCTTCATGGTGTTAAAGTACAGAAAAAATATTTGTTTTCTGCTTTCAATTTGGCAAAATCATGGTGTAGATATTTTCACCATGATTGGTAACCTAGGATTTTGTACATACTCTTGCAAAATCAATTTATAAAATATTTTGTTTTTCCTTTGAATTTAAAATGTCACTCTTATTTGTATAAAGACGACATACTTGAACAATTATCACATTTCAAAACCAATCATAAAATAACCAATACCAGTTTTTTTCTGCATGCACTTATTCTATAGTTTGGAACTATTTTATCCAATAGATCAACCCCTTCATAGTGTTGTTGTAAATTTTTCAAATATGACGTTGATTACTTTATGATTATCAATAGTAGTGCAATTCATTTCCCCTCTTTTCATATTCATTGATTTCTTTTTTGTTGGGATGGAAATTGACTGGAGTCTATTGTATCTCACAGTACCTAGTACTCCAACTTTTCCATGCATTCAAAACTAGTAAAACGCTTATCCTTTACCACCTTTCTACTTCTTTATATTTGTGTTTTTTCAATTAGGTTATAAACAACATCCCGTCCTTGTCCCAATCCATAACCATTTTATTGCGTTTGTGCTCCCTCATAATGAATGCAATGAAAACGCTCAGGGAATGATGTAGCTAAACCCTATTTGTGTTGGTTTTGCTTTGATGTATTGTTTCATACTATGCAGTCCAAAGTACTTGACGACCCATTCACCCATACAAATACATTCAGCCGTTTCTACATATTTTTTAAGGTTTCAAAGAGTATTAAAGCTTTTCATGAGGGATCCTCGTTGTTGGCAAAATTTGTATACTGTAGAAGTTCATCAAAACTACTTTGGGACGTTGCTTTTTTAAAAAAATATATTACTTGAGTTTTCCCGTCTTTGCCAATTCATATGTCTTGGCGCAGCTTTGGGATAGCCACTTAATTACATTATGGCATGAGTAGCTCGAATTGTATCACGAATAAGTCGTAAGAAGTTGTGTAAGAATAAGTATGAAAAGGAATTGCAGTCTTTTGTTCAATTAGAACTTTAATATGGTAGAATTTTACTTTTGAAGTAATATTTGGACAAGGTTTTTTTCTGATAACATTTTATATTCGATTTAACTTTCCACTATCAGTTAAAAAATGATGTTACCTCTTTCTATTTGTCCTCAAATAAAGAAATAAAAAATTTCATATACATATACATATATGTTTAGATGTACAGGGAGTGGGGATCAAATTGTCGCCAAAATATTTTTCTACAAAAAACAACACAAAATATACATTTTATAACTTTTTTATTGAAAATCAAAACTATGACGAGCATATAGGTATAGAGTAGCCATTCATTCGATATAATCAACGTTGGCATCAATAACGGCCTCAATACGGCCTCGGAACCGGCCGCAGGCTCTTCTGACCATCTTATTGTCTATGTCTGTTGGTATGTCTCTTGACATAGCCCCAGACAAAATAGTCCAAATGATTAAGGTCGGGAGGGTTAGGAAGCCACAAATCCTTGGTTAAGACGTCATAACAGTTCTCGGTTAACCACTGCATGGAGATTTTGGACACATGGCAGGGTGCTGAGTCCTGTTGCCACACCACGGGCCTGTCTCCGGCCACCCCTTGGATCCAGGGCAGAACCACCTTCTCCATAACATCCAGGTAGACCTCTGTATTGACCTTTAGACCCGTTTTAAACATGTGGGGAGGCATAAAATGACATTCACTGCTGACCACCCCAAACACCATGCCCATTGCAGGGAACTTGGTCTTCATTACCTTCCTCACATGGCTGGTGCAGGTGGCTATCCACCTGTTGATCTGCTTGTTGACCTTCGGATCTTGACAGAAATTATTTTCATCAGAGAAAAACCACAGCATCCCGGGCTGCTTGGTGCTTGAGCTTGTTGAGCAATTTTGTTGACTTCATCAGCCTGTTGTCCTTTGCCTTCTGGGTCAAGATCTGGCCCACCTGCACCTTGTAGCTCCTGCACCTTAAATCACCAGATACACAGTCACTTATTGTTTTCTCATAGCAGCCCATATCCCTCGCCATGGCCTTCATGGACCTGGTAGGGTCATCCTCAACCATCTTTTTCGCCTTGTCGACAAAGTCGGTGTCCCTGACCTTTCTGTCGGCGCCCTCCGCCTTGGGTGCCCTCTTTATGGCGGCATCAACATCTCAGGTGTCCTCTAGCTTCTTGCAGATACGCTGAACAGTCCGTAAATTGACTCCTAAGGTTGAAGCAATCGTTGAATGGGAGATTTCACCTCCATTATTAACCAATGCCATGACTACGGCGGACCTCGAAAGTTCCTCGTTCCACTTATAGCTCTTTATCTCCTCATATGATGACGGCATGATGCTAACTGAACTACGTATCGTCAGCTGGCGAGAATAGCTTTCCTATTTGGTAACCGGTGTTTTATTTGATAATGTCGTCTTCAAGTTATCAAGGTTTAAAGTAGGTGAAAATTTGATCCCCGCTCCCTGTACCTGTATTATTTTTTTTTCTACTTGCATACATTGAGTTTCATTGAAATTTGGCTTCTCATTATTGTCAAACCCGTGATAAGAAGGAGTACAAAGCTCAGTATCAGAGTTAAGTAAACATTTTTCAAGACCATTTCGCTATTTTTCTTTTACTTCTCTGTTATCACTATCTTCATCAGATTGCCCATAAGGGTATATGGATGGAATTAGATAAATAATTATAGATACATCTGGAGAGGC
Source organism: Lepeophtheirus salmonis (assembly GCF_016086655.4). Lineage (NCBI taxonomy): Eukaryota > Metazoa > Arthropoda > Copepoda > Siphonostomatoida > Caligidae > Lepeophtheirus > Lepeophtheirus salmonis. Next base: position 23,909,443 of record NC_052139.2, on the reverse strand, counting down.
ATCCTCCAAAAGTGAAAGAGTCGTTTGAAGATTCAACTTTTTTTTTTATAATTAGGTATAATTAATTTTAATATCGATGTAATTCAATTATTTCTAGGTTTCTTTAGATTACCTTCAATATTTAAAACGTTTGATATTTCTAGGGCTCATTTGCAAACGTATATATATGTATGTAAGAAATTTAGACATTTTGTGCAACATTAATCATTGAATTATACCTATTAAAATTTGATTGACTCTAACCGTGGCCGTATATATAAAATCTATAGTTATATAGTTACTAGGTATGCACCGATAAAATGAGACTTTCAGCTATTAGTCCCTAGGTGTCGACATTTATACATTATAAACCAGTCAAAAAATCTCAATGCTTATTTTGACATGTGACAACAATATTTAATTCATTGTTTGTATAGTTTCATTCAACAACGCCCTAATTTTGTGCATACAAACTACGATGTGCGGACATCATTGATTTTCTGTTACCAATTGAAGAAAACACACTTCTTAAGCCCATCAATTGCTTGTGAAAACTTACAGGGGACATGCTGTAAGCAGAGCACATTACTTAAGGATGTTTGAAAAATTCCAAAGTGGTGAATTTGACCTGAGAAATGAAAAGCGTGGCCGGCTACCGAAAAAGTTTGAAGACGTCAAATTGCAAGCATTGCTCGATGAAGATGATGGATGTACGCAAAAACAGCTCGCTAAACAATGGGGTGTTGTTCGTTGAACTGTTGGAAAACGTTTAAAAGCAATGGGGAAATCTTCGGTAGATGGGTGGCACATGAACTGAATGAAAGGCAGCAATAAAACCAAAAAACACCTATGAAATACTGCTCCCTCGGTACAAAAGGAAGTCGTTTTGGCATCGAATCGTAACTGGCGATGAAAAGTGGGTCTATTTCGAGAATCCGAAATACAAAAGATCATATGTTGTCCGTGGCGGCAAGGCCAAACCGACTGCAAGGCCAGATCGCGTCGGAAATAAGGCATGTATGTTCTGGGACCAGTAGGGTGACCTTCTAAAATCCGAGCAAGCCGTTAATGGTGATCGTTACCAACAGCAATTTGAACCATGCTATACGCCAAAAATGCCCAAAATATGAAGCCAGGCAAAACAAGGAAATTTTCCTTGATGACAACGTACCACCGCATCGCTCTATAGCCACCCGCTAGCTTGTGGTATTGTACAACTGGGAACCTCTTGCTCATGCAACTTACTCACCAGACCTGGCGCCTCCCGATTATCACTTGCTTGTATCGATGGACTACGTACTCAATGATTTACGTTTTTATCCTAACGCTGAAGCCTAAAAATAGACTGAGGGTTGGTTTGCAGACAAAGCCGAACATTTTTTTTTTTGGAATGGCATCCGTAAATTGCTTGAAAGATGGGGTAAATGAATGGCTAGCAAAGGAGCAAATATTGAAAATTAAATTTGTAACCATTTTTTCACAATAAACGTAAAAATTTAAAAAAAAAAGTCTCATTTCATAGGCGCATACCTAATAGATAAAAATCAATCAGTAATTTTTATCGTAATACTAGCTACCAATAAACAAAAAAAAGCATATGCAAAAGCATACTATCCCTTCATCTTTGTTCGCGGAAGTATAAAAATTTCTCTTTTTTTAGAAAAATGAAGTCAAAGCCATATAAATCAATGTTTAAAGATTGCACAATTTCAGTTTCATGATTTCATTGAGGAATTGCTGAGTACTTTATTTTTTACACGCGAGGTGTCCTGTTTGTGAGGTGGCCCAGATTGTTGAACTGAACAGAACCTATTTTGAAGATCAGAAAAGTGTTTTAGGCTGATGATTGCAATGAAATGAGGATGGGAGAGACAACAAAAAGCGATTGGAGGAGTTCATGAGTGTATGAGGAGTATTGAGGCAAATCCTCAAACCTCGAGGCGCAAACTCGAAAAAAAGAACAACGTTAGTTAAGGTAGGAGTAGGAATTTCGTGAAAGACAATAGCTACGTCCTAAAATCACTCCAGCAACGTTAAAGGCTACCAGAATAACCAAGTTAAAAAATCATGAATTTTATGAAGGGGGGACAACTCCACCATTGAACATTGTGGCCTCCTTCCTCACCAGATTGTAACCCACTTGACTTTGGAATTTAGGGTGCCATAGAGACCAAGTCCTGTTTGGTCCTCCACAGAAATACTATTGAGCTGAAGGCCTCCATTGAGCGGGATGCCCTTATGTAATGAGTATATCATAAGAGTGTGTCAGGCCTTCCGACCACTTGTAGAGTTTTTAATTGAACGAAGATGTGTTGGTCACTTGATAATTAATTTAAACGTGGTAAACTTAATCACATTTGTGCTCTTGATTATTTTATTAATGTTCTCTGCAATGATTAGTTTTTACTTACACGGACACGGAACTTATTCTATAAATATTGTGCTCTTTATTAGTGTTGAGACTCGTTCCAAAACCGAAATTTATTTCCATTGAGGTTTTAAGTGGTGTTTCTAAAACAATTTCAACTCAATTAATAAATTGCTCTGGTATTGATTATAATATACTTATGGCCATGTCTTTATATTTTATTGATCTATTTTGCATTGTTATATTGATTAACTATACTTTATCAATAATAGTAATTATTTGAGCTTTCATATTTGGATTGATATTAATTATTAGTTTGGTTGTATAAAAATCTATCATAGAATAGGAATAAAATTAATTAACTTCTATTATTACATTATTAAGGGAAAACATAAATGTTTTACTTTAATTTACAATTACCGAGTGTCCTCAGGGAGAAGATATTCCTGAAATATATTTAAACTAAGGAAAATATAATGAATAATTAAAGTACTGTTTTTGTAATCCTTTATACTTTTTTTTGTAGTTTTATGAGTCTTAAATTACAATTAATAAAGGCGGGAACTAAAAAGCTGTAAGCATTGTATTGATTTTTCTCATTCAGCACACTTAATTAAAATCTAATAAGTCATTGCTCATAATGTGTGTATTTTGTTATATTTTTTTATGGATAATAATAATTTTATGAACTTATTTTAACTCGTTTGAAATGTCTCCAAGATATATTATTTTTACAGAACTCCAATATAGTTGGTTAAGTTGTATCAGTCCTTAATATGGGACTTAAAAAAGGGCCAAATGTTATGAGCACTATAAAAAGGCATTGTTTTCATCGATTGTAAAGTAAAAAAACCTCAAATAATTAATCATTATTCTAAATTTAGTTAAAATGAAAGTTATATTTTTTAGTTTTAAATATATATATATAATCGGTCTAGTGATAAAATTGTACAGTTGTTAAAGTAAAAAAACAACACCTTTATAAAAAAGGGAGTTTTCTCCAGTTATTTAAAAACACATGAATTATTAAAAGTTGTTAAAAAATGGGGAGAAGTCCCCATTTTCAAATAAAAATATAAAATTTGTTATAGTTTTAAAGTCAATTAAAACTATTGTTGAATTCTGACCTGCGGGAAGAGAAGACCTTTTTGATGTGCATGCATAAATTATTGTGAAAGTATTTGCTATTATAGACTTCACTCAAAAGTAATTTTCTCCTCTTCTTCATGGATAATATAAGTATCACCCGATCACAAAAATAAAGTAAGTGGAACGAAGATTCCACAGCTTATTTGCAGAAAAAACATTCAACGTCTGTTTTATTCGGGATACATTGAGGATGTCGGCAACCTACATCGAAACCACTTTTGTGAATATATAGTAAGAAGTTTGATGGTATTATTTTTGGGTTGAGTGCTTCTGCTTCCTATTAGCAGCTATTAGATGAGATAAATAACCACACATAAAATTATTTGTTATTCGTTTAGAATGATTGAGGATTAATGAATGATGACATCACTGAACGATGTCTATGATTGTTTTATAGTACGGAATTTGTGTTTGACTTAGCGCATTCTTAGTTTTTTAGACGGAATCCCAATATTGTGGGGGAAAATATTTGAAAGAAGAGCAGCTGACCTTTCATGACGTTTTATTAGATTATCTACAAGCAGCTGTGAGATTAGAAAATTAAACTCACAGCCACGCTCAATATCGGGCAAAGATATAGGCAGGAATTTCCCCGATGTTGATCCACAATTCTACTCCAAGAAGGACTTATACATATCTTTCAATCAAACCCTCAGAGTTACTTTTTGTCTTTCACGGACTAGTGATTACTTCATACTTGATGTTCTTTCTTCAAAAATAATGATAAGAGCTTCATAAAATAAAAAAATCCTATTCAGGTTGCAATTATAAAAAGAATGCAATTTGTCATTTGCATATTTTTTTAATCAATTAATTTCAATTGAATTTCCTTAGTCTTCTTTCAATTATTTTCCTCTTGATTTTGCGTTGACTGCGGCTGGTTTGAAAAAAATTAAGTTAATCTTTGATGTTTATATTATTGATCCAAAATATAACTCCAATTATCTTGGACAACGATATTCATTCATACAAAATTTCATTCCTCTTAAAACTGGAATAAAATAATTTATGAAAAACTGAATAATCTTTTATTTTACATACTTTATGGAGAAGATTTAATAAAAGAAAAATCTAAAGGGATACCATATACATACCCTGTAACCCACCAATATATTATTCATATCTAAAGGCGGTTCATCAAAATTCCTATGATGGTCTAAACTAAATAAATGTGATAATATCTTATCTCAGATATACCAACAAATATTTTATCTATAAATACAAAACCATATTATCTTGTCATGTTATAATATTTTAACAGAAGCAAAGAGTTCTGATTTCAAATGTAATTTATGATTACTCTATTCTTTATCTCTCTTTTATTACATTTGGAACATGTCAATAGGGAAACATACTGGATAATTAAAAAAAAACTATGAGTTACTTTCCTCAAATATTTTTAATGATAAAAATGGTCAATTGATGATTGATTTATAGGTCATCCGTGACGTTGCTAGCCCACTCTTTTTTTTAGAGGGAGGGGCTTGAGCGGCCTTAAAAGTTTCTGAAGCACCCTAATTTTTTATCATTCATTATATATATTTTTAATTCTATTTTTGGTTTTATCACAGATGGAATTCAAAATGGTCAAACCAAATCAGTCTGAAATTTAGTTCCTATGATATTTTTTGGCGCCTCCGAGCTCATTAAGGGTCTGTTTTTGATCAGAATAATACATCCATTTCACTCTATCTCTTTCTCTTCTCACTTTGTATATTTCTACATCTATTTTTCTTTTCTTCTACACTCATTAATTGTTTGTATTCTCCTCCATTCAGCTCTGTAACGCTTTCACCCTCTGCTAGTATATTTGTACATTTATATGTATTCGCAAAATATTTTTATTAACATCCGTCCCCTCAAAAAAAAACCATAATAATAATACAGGAATTATATAATTATAATTACAAGAATATTAGCGTCTTTGAGAAAATAAATAACTCAGAAAATTAACAGAGGTTTTAATAAATAGATACATTGTAAAATTTATTAAATTTAAAAAAAAAATGACAAACAAAAAAATCAGTCTACTTTTAGGTTCGATGAATTGCCATCCTTTCATGTTTATGTTACGTACACACGTATATTCCATTCTGATATAATTTTCAATCAATCAGAAATTAAGGAATTATTAGATAATAAACTATAGAGCATTAAAAGCCACTTTTATCGATGAAAATTTGTGCGTATATATTTTTCGAGAACCATTCTAAAAAAATAGATGAAAAAGGTAAGGCTTTCTTTCATATTAGAACTTAAAATAATTGTTATCTTTTTAAAATGTTTTGAGTATCTTGATAATATTAGAAATATATCAAAATTATTTTTAAAGCTTATAACAAATTTGTGGGAAACCCGAACGATTAAGATTAAAAATGTTGATTATTTATATTTTATTATTATTTTGAAGTAGTCATAATGGATAAGTTTGTATTAATCAAATGATTGCATGTTTGATGCAATTGAGAGAAAAAGGTTTAATTATTTCAACATTTTTTAATCGAATATTTTATAAACAAATGTAAAAACTAAGTGATGTATACTTTTCAAATTAAAGCATAACCATTATCTGAAAAAAAATGAATGAATCTATAATATAATAAATATTTTTAATGTTTTTGTTAATGAGTATATGTAAGAGCAATTGAACCTTCAATCAATGAAGAACTAAGACTTTTAACAAAAAATTCAGAATAAAAAAAAAGATTTAGTTTATAACGTTTATTCTTATTGTTCGATGATATGTTGGGTTTTGGTAGTTTAATAAAGAGGCTTGAACGTCTTTCCCTCTAACAGAATATATTTGAGAGAAGATTCATTATTAATAAAGTTTTGACCATGGACATAGTGTATATAATGTATTTCTAGTTAATTATATACTATAATGTAATTCTGTACAATAGATAATAATGAGTTGTCATCATTATTGGATCGTTCTAAACATAAAATCATAGAGATTTTTTATTAAGCTGATACTGATTGATTTTTTAAGCTGATACTGATTGATTTTGGTCTTAAGCCAATACTTATTATAATTATAATTTTTTTTGGAAAAACCTTATCACAGACTTATACTTTTTTTTCTTCAAATGCATCCTTCAAAACCAAAGAAAGTTCATTACATAAAAGTCAAAACATGGCAGCTCCAGCCACAGCAAGTATTTCATCTGCTAGAATTAATGAAAGTACATTTTCTATTTTTTAACCTGGGAATTTATTATTGTATACAAACAAAAGTATTTTATTCTGTTTATGTCCTCGTCAGGTTTTATATAGTTTTTGTAGTTTTTTGACAATAAAGCAATAGTTTAATCATTTTCATTTTCATCACACATTTAATTGAGAATGGACTTAAAATCCACACAGCATAGTATATGAAGATCCTGATTCTACCTTAGATGGAACATAAGCTTACCTTGAACAACATTGTTATTAACCAGGACACTACCCCGTGCCATTCCTCTCAAGCAACTCAGTCATTCCTATCTGATAGGGCTCCATTTTTGTGAAGGCTGAACTGTGGTGTGACAAAAATCTAGAATTGAACAATTTTGACTACTATCAGTGAGACATTCCTCTAAAACAGGTCAACAAACGCTCCTACAGCAGTGTATAGAAGGTAGAGAAGATCACAACGAATGAATCAAAACACCAGATCACTGGCAACAGCTTAATTTCGATTTCTTTTAAATTGTAGATTAAATATTTTTTTAGAGGATAATAATATTTTCAATAATCTGGTTTAAATTTAGTTGATGACTGATTATTATCAAACTGCATATAATCTATCACATTAATCGAATTCTTTATGAAAAGGTCGTCTTCAAATATGTATATAAATATATTTTCTGGAATTAACATTATATTTTCCCACAAACGAGATGATTCACTTTTTTTCTTATTTGAAGGGATCCCTGAATGTTCAGATAAGTTGGTCTTAATCGAAAGAATATCCATCTCTTAAGCTTAAATATTTATTTTGTCTAATAAAACAATTGTTTAGAAAATCAGGCCTTTTTAAATTAAATTTTGATACTTAGTGATGTCAAGTTTCGACCTGGAATATTTTCAATTAAAATTGACACATTTGAAAACATAGCATGCTATATTAGTTTACAGATCCCAACGCTTATAAATTTAAAGAAATCTATTTGTATAAGAATTGTTTTCTACTTTTGGATCTATTTAAAGTATCCGTTTGTCAATGGATTGGCTCTTTGAAGACCTTTCATGAAGGTATCATCATAGACAAGATCTTGTGTTTTTCAAATGAGCGTATGACGTCAATTTTAATGGATTAATCTTATATATTACATATTTAACAGGAGTACATAAATATCTATTGATAAATGTCAACTTGATCCTACTAAAATTTGCCTCAAGCTAACAAAAAATCGCAATTCTATTACAAAACACTAATTTTAAATTCCTAATTAAAGTATCAAATGCAACCAGAACCAAAGAAAAAATCTTTTCAAAAAAATAAACCTTTTGTAATGTTAGATATAAATTTAATTTAATTTCTATTATGTGAAGCTAAAAAGGACAATTTTATTATGTAGGTAGGGATGTAAATTAGAAGATGTCCTATAAATAAACTATACTCAATGTATCAAATCTACGAGGGTCGTTTGAAAAGTTTCTGACCACAACGTAAAGTTGGAAGCACTGTTAATAAAATCTAATCACATCTATTTAGCATCTGTTGGCCGTTACTCAACCAAGTTTGCGCGCAGTTGTAATGTAACAATTCTTTGAGTGTATTGATGTGAGTATTTTTGTGGAAATGTACAAAATTGAGAATATAGATGTAATTAGATATTTTTTTGGAAAGTGTACCAATGAAATAGATTCAAACAATAGCAGACATATAAAGGCTTGATGTGTTAACATTTGACGCATCGAAGTGAATCCAACTCAGAGTAATTGTGCCAAGAACAAAAAGTGCTTCGTGGATGAATATTTAGCAGAGAAAAATTCCATGTAGTATTTGGACAGTTTATAGAGATAGGAGCCTTTTAGGAGAAATTAAGATATCCAAGAACTTTAGGTATACTTTAGAGCAGTTATTTGATTTAAGAGTGTTATATGTGCTCCAATATTACATTTCCAATACAATATATCAATTAGTAATTATTTTACTATGAAAAATCAATTTTGGCTACTTTTAGTGCAGTTTTGGACTATACAAATACAAATATTATCCGTGCTCATCTTTAAAAAAAATCATTTTAGCCTACTTTTGTATTGATGTACCACTTGAGTGATGTTTAAGTATGTATTACGAAAAGTACAACTACAAAAAACTGAATTTGTTACAAATATAAGCAAAACTAACCATTGGTTCCATCTCTCATCCCAATGGAAAATATATTTTATAAAATACTGTAGTATAATGAAAGAAAAAATCATCAATTATCAAAAAAAAAAAAAAAAAAATGGTTGCCTCGGACTGTATTTATATAAATACAATATAAGACATTTAAGTCCTATAATGCAGGCAGGTACTAGATAAGAACATCAAAATAGGACCAAAGAAAAAAGTTTTATATATAATGAAGTGCAAACGAAAAAAAAAATATTCTTTTAATTTCTTTTGTATTAAAATATTTTTACATTTACTTGAGATTAAAAGCCAATTTATTATTTTTCTAATAATATCATCTTAAGTATTTTGACAAAAAATTATAATAGAAATAATTCTTCTGTATTAATATTATGTTAGCTTTATTCATGATTGATCATTTTCTCAATAAAAGAAAGAAAGAATTGAAGAGTTTCATTAACGAACCATCACGTAGTCATTACTTTTTTCTCTTTAGAAATGCATATCTCATTGAAATTGTTTAATGAGCTTTAAATTATATGAACTTGATATTGATATAGTTATTCTAATATCCAATATTTATTTTTATCAAATATAATAATAATAATCAAATATAAATATAATAAATATCAAATGTTTCAAATTGGCTAATTCGTTTTTCAATAGAATAAACCAAATGTTTTATAATTTTTTTTATTCAAATGATAATATATAACTATTGATGAAAATCGTGTGTATTTTGGGCATGTTAAAAAAACAGAAAATCAACAAAGTAACCTAGACAATTAGCAAAATGATCTGAGGGCGTGCAGATGATCTGCCATGATGTTTCATTAGATCACCTACAATCAGCTGTGAAGGGGGGTGTATTAGGAATGCAAGCTCAAAAACCAGGAATAAAATAATAATGAAAGTACCTAAGGGAAAGAAAATTTATTTTTCATATTAACAATTCCAAAATAATGGACCAGCAAAATATATTGACATCAACCCTTTTATTATACAAAGAAGTGGTGGAAGTTGTAGAATATAAGATATTTAATGAAAAAGCTGACTATTGAGCATTGATTCTGAACAATTTGAGCCTCCATACCCCTAATTTCACAATCTCATATTTTTATTGTAAAATAAGAGTAATACCTCCTTGTATAGAACAGGGTCTGTTGTTTTCTGTCCATTTGATGTAAATATAATCAAATCTGCACTCCCTTTTGACACTCTTAAACATTCAACATATAATTGACCATGTAAAAATACTGATTTTCGTAAATATAAAGCCATTTTTTTAAATTTTTGGCCCTGTGATGTATTTATTGTAATTGACATCGCTAACTTACCATGTTCATTCTTCAACCAATATGAAGATTGAAGATGCATATGAAGACTAACTCGTTCATCCTCTTCCTAATTCCCTTTCTTAATTCGTATTTAATATACCTTCCCCAGTTACAATAATTACAAAAATTAATTTTTTGGTGCATTTTTGAATACACAACCCATACGTTAACCAACTTTGAGACACGGGGAATCGATCTTGCTTTAAGAAAAAAATCTATGTCAAAAAACAAACTTGTCCTACAGACACAGGAATTGATCAAAATAGCCCTACGTACGTAACTCAGAAATATGAACAACTTTTACTTACTGTCTAAAGTCTGTATTTGTCTCCGTTTTTGAAATAAAAGTGTTTTTATCAATATTTTATTAAGCGGGAAGTAAATTAAACAGACACATAAATTATTTTAATACTATGTAGGATATATATTTTTAAATGTCAATTACTTTGAAATTGTTGACTATCTCCTATGTTTACTGATGGTGACTTCAAGAGTTTGTAATTGGAGATATTTAAAAAAAAAAGAAAAAAAATCGGATATGTTAGAAACTTGAAATTTGTATAAAGGCATTACAGCATTTTTTCACTTTCAAAAGTAATAGTCGCACTATATGTGAATGTTTAACGATATAATAACTTATTTTTTTATGAACCATATGAACTGAGGCGAAATGGTGATATAAAAATATCATTAAACTTGAAGTAAAATTTTGATGCATATAATTATAACACAACATGATGGTTATGCTCATGGTACTGCATGTATATATATCCACTAATGTTAAACTTTTACATACAAAGTAAAACACAAATCACATATGTGTAAAATTAAAAATAAAAGATGTTTAACAAGCAATTTGGTTTGAAAATGAATTTCAGACTAAATAATCATAATAAAACATTGTGTCTAAAGTTGTCAGTGCTAGGTTTTTTCGCTATGTAAATAAAAAAGAAACCAATGATCCACTTGGTTAACCTGACAGTTTGATGAATGTTTGGGAAGAGAGCAGCTTAGCTGCATAACGTCTCATAAATTTTTACAAACAGAACTGGTGTGAGGTGAGAAAGGACAAAATAGATAGAAATTACTCCGATACTCCTCAATTTTACACTAAGTACACTTATAATATCCCATCCAATTCTGAGCATTCCCCTCCTTCTGTCATGAGCAAGCTCACATGCAGTATCTTTATACAAAGATATTCTTTCCTTCAGAATTCAATAATTATAATAACAGCTTTGGAAAATTTAAAAATAACCTTTTTTAATTGCCTACAAAAAAAAAAAAAATCACTCAATAAAAAAAACATAGGATTTACAATTCTAAGTATTTCTATAAAATATTTAGCAAAAAAAATAAAATTGATTTTTTGGATGCATATTGTCAATAATATGTATGACATGTCAAAATAGTGACTTTTTAAAGTTGTTTAAAGACTAAAATGACAAAAATACAAGGATATGAATTTTCCTGACTTTAAGTAAGGTTCGAGGGATTTAGTGATGAATATATTTTTTTAATAGCGCAAGGCGTACGAAGCTAACACAAAAATATCTGCTGTAGTTTGCTGTCAGCTGTTAATTCCATCTTCTCACTTGATTTTGTGATGGCCATTTCATTTTATAGTAATAAGATATTTTAAATTTATGCTCTGTTTCCAAAACGACAGGAATACAATATCTTGTTGATTCCTCGTCGTATATATATTTATTGGGCATCTTATTATTTGAATTCTTTTATATATATATAATTTTTTTTTTTACATCGTAATCATATTTCCCTATATCAATTGATAGATAACATATTTTTTATACACCTCCAGATCATTAGTTATTATGTGGATAAAGTTATCATAAGCTTTCCTTAAATCAGAAAGAATTAGAAATTGTGTTAATAAATGTCCAAAATCCAATTAGTAAGAAAAAAAATGATTTTGTCTTATATTTTTGTAGGATATGGGAATATTATTGATATATTCACTCTATATTTACAATTCTAACAAAAAACAAAATATTGATATCTTAAGCTTAAAAAATCTGCTTTTTGAGATCTTTAGAGTCAATTTTTGAAAAATTACTTTTAACTGCTTTTTTGTTTGTTTTTGTTAATGGTTAATTCTTGCTCAATCTATGTAAATAAAGAGATTAATGTCTTTCATTTCCCTTTAAATGTGAGTTTTCTTTTTGAAGCAGAAATACATTATTCGTTAATGAGTTAAAGCAAATAATAAAATAACCTATGTACTACAGATGTAAATCTTATGAACTCATGCAAAATTAAGAAACCAAAAATTTATATGGTAACCCTGACAAATTGAAAACTGTGTAGGAAGATAAATTCCCCCTCGTATGAGGCAAGGCCATAAGTAAGAAATGGTAATCCTCATAATTGAGTGGGGTTTACAGTTGTATTCTTTGACAAATTATTTTAACTTCCTTTCAATAAATCATTCTTATTACCCGTTTGGGTGTGTCGCAAATGGACCTTAATGTACCCAAAATTAATTGTCAAAATAAAGGAATGAGAGTTTAATAGATTTTTTTGTAAGGCCATATTGGGCTCAATTTTTTCTCTGTTTTCACACAATGGCTTAGTTAGAATTCTTATATATTCTAAATAATACCCCCAATTTGAATACAATGCTTATAATTTATTCAAATATGTCTATAAATATTGGGAAGTATTGTTAAATTAATTACAAAAATAAATTAGGATTTTCTCCTTTTCTTGATTTTTGATCAAAGTTGTTTTTATGTTGACGCACCACTTATCTAAATATAATTCTATGTCGATCCCCAATTCTACCCTAATTCCGACACTAACTAAATACTATGCCAATAATTAAGGTATATTTATAACAGCTTTAGAAGTAAAAAAATGTCACACTTGTGTAAATGCATAAGAATTACAACTCTATGTATGTTTTCAATTTATCATTATCATTGTGTTTAGTAACATACCGCAGAACATATTTTTTTAAATTTTATTATCTAACAGCAGATAAAGTTTATATTTTGAAGATTCTAATATATTGGAGGGGTTGAATAAAGTAATTGGTTTTTTGGTTTTTTTCCAATTGACATACAAAGTTATTGGAAGTTATCCTGTGATTCAGTAACATCATATCCATAGAAAAGCTTTCAAATGTGAAAAAGAACTTTCATATTATGTTACCGGGAAATCAAAGGATATACATACACATTTATCGTAATCAAATGTTTTGTGTGCACAGTGTAATGAATTCTAATTACATAATTTGTACTAATGTTGCTTATTATTAATCCACGGTTGTTTGTACTTATTTTATTTGTTAAATGAGATGAATATCCTTATATTTAATGTATAAGTTATTTAAATATTTATAGTTGAATAAAATATGACTTTAACGCCTACATTATATATTTTTTCTAGCTGGTAATTTGAATTCTTATTTTTCGAAAGCTCCTACCATTATTATTAATTATAAGAGAGAGATTACCTAAGAATAAAGTACATATGCTCATGTATGACGGAGAGTAACACTAAAGACTGTTTGGGAAATTATAAGTACAAGCCCTTAGTGGAAGCAAGGTAAAATTGAGGATTGACATCGGAGGTATTCATTCCTGCCTTTGTCCATGCTTGATACGGAGTTGGACATATGTTTATTTCCTAACCAACAACTAATATAACAGTACGTCTTGACAGGGAAGCTTTTCTTTTCCCAAGCAGTCTTCAAATTGCGAGGAAAAGCATATTGATTATTACATCTTTAGCATACTCTCAGGTCATATTTTATACAACTCTTTCTATACTTATAATAGGTTGGGTAAAAAGTAATTTCGTATTTTTCACTTTTTTCAATGGTTTGTAAGAAGTGTTCATCAAAGATGTATGTGGCCTGGCATTGTCATGATGAAACAAGAGTTCTCTCCTTTTCAACAATGTTGCCCGCTTCTGTTCGATCGCCAGCTTCAAATGGCTGAGTTGTTCATAGTAGAGGGTTGAATTGAGCGTTTGCCCATAAGAGAGCAGCTCATAGTATAGTATTCCAAACTAAGATATTTAGGAAGTAAAAATGTTAAATATGGCGAATGGCTTCCTTTGAGACTTTTATACGATAACTCATCATGCATAATATTGTCCACAGATGTCTCAGAAAAACGTTATTGGTATACACTCATACCTTGACAACATCTTATCGTATGATCTGATGCGACCAATAATGAACAAAATATCCAAAGTAAACAAAGGGCCTTAAAAAAAATCCGAAGTTACTTTCTCCGCCCCCCCAATCTAATACATATTATTAGGACGGAGCAAAAAACAAAAAGTTGGAAGATGGAATATGTTTAGTTATATTTCAATAGTTTGAATAAAAATAAGGATAAATGGAAAATTTCAATTGGATAGGAATACTTTTTTCGCGGTCAACACAGGATTCTCACATTTTTTTGATAAAACCTTATTTTATTACATATATAGCATATTAATTCAAAAAGTTCAAGCTTAATAGTGGTTCAATTATTATTTAAGTAATTGGTAAGTTACTTAAAATAATTTCGAAAGTGGTTCTCAATCTTTTTCACTGACATACCCACCTCTAAATATGCTGCCATTCATATATTCCCTAACAAGTGAAAAATATTTATGGTAGTAAAAAAATTCATATTTTTGTAAATCTTACATGCCCATTGGAGTATCTCCACCTTTTTTCATTTTATAAATCATTAGTAGAAACAACTAAACATGATTTTACAGCTTTTTATAACAAAACAATAATTATAGGGGAAGATGTTTCATCTTTATTTTGTTGGTTTGAAAGACATTTGCTATAGTTATTGCATTCTGTCAAAAAGGTAGTAGGAATTGTTAATTTAAATTGTCTGTGCCGAAGCGACCTTCAAAAACTTTTTTTTGTAGGTCGTTAGAACAGCCTTTCATTATTATGCCAAGTTTGAGCCCAAAATGTTGAACAGTTTGCTTACAACAACTGGACAAGTCAGTCTACCTCACAAGTGCTCCACGATTTTTACAATGAACGAAATTATTGAACAAAACGTGTCCCTTAAATTTTGTGTTGTGAAGGAAAGTTCATGTCTTGAAGTCTTGAAAATGTGAGAAAAAGTCTTTTTGCGAATCATTTTTATCAAGAACCTGATCATATTAGTGGTAAAAAGCGTTCATGGATGGGTGTGAGATCGTTGAAGACCTTTTGCGTTGTTTTCTTTGCTATCTGCGGTCTGGTGCATCATGAATTCGTTCCAATGGGACAAACAGTCAATTAGAAATATAATTTGGGCGTACTAAGACGTTTGCTTGAGAAATACGTCAAATACGGCCAGAGCTATCAAAGAACGACTTGTGGAATTTTTCAAATGTTATAACTAAGTCATGTGAAGATATACTTAAGTTGGTAGAGAAATCAATAAATAATTGAGTACACAAAATACTGAAAATGTTTTTTTCTTCTTATTATGATTTATGATGAATAATGATAGCTCTAAAGTTTTGAAAACTGCATAGGAGAAATTTCAATATTCATGAGCTTTCCAACAGTGCCCTTAATTATTGAAAATCCATTGGTTAAACTTCAATTGTAGTGAATATTGTGAAAACATTGATAGGACAATGTAAAGGGTACTGACCGAGCTATTTTTTTTGTTACCCCTCGTAAAAAAATATCTATCGGATAGGCACAATATCAGTTTCAATAATGAAGAACTGACCATTCCAGAAATTTAGTCATTGTACACTCAAGCGGTTGAAAGAACAGTTAAAAATGATGCATGAGAATCATCAAAATATTAAAACAACATGACAAAAGATTGTTAAATTTAAACAAGACTTGCATATCTTGGATTGAGTTCAAAAATGACTACTTTTCCATAATACGTATTTATTATATTTAGAAAAATAATATTCTAAGTGTTTATCTATTTTAACAACAAAAAAACATGTATTTGAATGTTCTTATATGTTTATTAATAGAATATATATATATATATAAATGTTATTAGAAGTAAAGAAACTTTAAAAAAAAACGTCACTTACATGTGATGACTATATCATATTAGCAAAAACGTACAAATAATGAGTTTACTTGAATTGATTCTCTAAAAATGGCTATCTTAAGGGCTGGTTTGACTAACAGTAGATAAAAATAAACAGAAAATGCGGGGCTTGAATATTAACGTAAAAAACGAAACCTGGGCATTAGTTGTTGTAATTGTTGTTGAAAAAGTACTCAAATGGTGCTTGTTAACACAATTACGGTATTATTAGCATATAAGAGATAAGAAAATATTCGTTTTCAAAACAATTTAGACTTAAAATCTATATTGCTCTCACTTCTTCTTATTGCATAAATAAATATTCTAATATAGGAATAAGCTTTTGAATATCATAAGCAATAACTTACGAAAAAAAATATATTATCTTTTTTATAAATATTATTTGATTAAATAAAAGTCAGCAGTTTATCCAAATTAAAACCAAAGGAAAATTGAATGGAGTGTCAGCAGGTCAAACATTCTTTTCAGAGCCGAAATCTTTTCATATCGATTTTCAAATATACGTTTCAACTTTCCATAACTAGTTATTTATCAATTTCCCAAAAAGTAGTTTTTGAGCAAGCAGCTGGTCTCCTAGGCTGTGAATGAGGACCTCGGGTACAGGTCATACCGAATAGCCAAACAACACATCCTCACGGCATCCCTGAAGGCCACCAGGCTCATCTACGGTAAGCGTCTCCTCAATGACCTGAAGAGCCATGGAGGAAGAATTATCTTCTTCTCCGACGAGAAGAACCTGACTGTCGACAGAAGCTACAACGTCCAGAATGACAGGTGGCTTGCCAAGGAGAGACAAGAGGTCCCTCCAGTCTTCACCACAAAGTTCCCAGTCTCCGTGATGACCCTGGGTGTCATCTACAGCACCGGTGATGTGCTGCCTCCTTTCTTCTTCAATCCCAAGAAAAGGGTTAACGCGATAAGGTACTGCGAAGTCATGGAGGAGTTCGTCGTCCCCTGGATGAAGAATACGTCCGCTGGGAGGGAGTTCATATTCCAACAAGACTCAGCGCCCGCACACGTCGCCCTGAGGACTACTAACCTCTTCAACTCCTACGACACCACTTTCTGGGATCGCAACACCTGCCCCTCCAACTCACCCGACCTCAATCTGTGTGATTACTACTGGTAGGGGAAGTTGGAGAGGGAGGTGTGCAAGGTCAACCACAAGAGCATCGCAGCCCTGAAGGGCTCCATTACGAGGGAGTGGAATGCTGTCAATTCCGCGGAAGTAATCAGGACATGCAAATCTTTTAGGGGCAGGATGGAGAAGATGGTGGCTGCTGAGGGAGGAATTGTTGAATAAATTTATTGTTTAATATCTTGTCTAACTTTTTTATATTACAAATACTCTCCAAATTCCATTTCTATCAAGCAGGTTGAATTTTCAGATAGTTCCAATTTATACTCTTTTGGTATCGCGTATTACGCGTAAATATTTTGATTCGTTTCTTCATTTTTACTAATCAAATCTCTCTTTTTGATACCAAGTGTCTATTATCATATATACTTCCAGAGCTCATTAATGCCATATAAGCAATATTACTATACCTATTTATCCTTTTGGACTACAAAATCCCACGTATAAATACGATTTTTGTTTTTTAAAGTGAATAAAATGCAAAATAACCATTGATAGCAAATTCCAAACTATTAACATTTTGATACAGTCTAATATATATATATATATTTAGGAATACAAGCTATATGAATCATTGTGTATACGTTCTACCTCCCTTAATTTTAAGTTTTGGCTAGAGCAATATCCACATATTTAGAGATTAAATGATGTGGCGTGTCGACAGAAATGCGATCTTGAACAAAAATTAAAGATTGAAAAAATTAGCATTCTATATATAAATAGCCATTATTTAATTGACTTATTTGGGTAAACTATGGCCTTCATATTATAACTTTAGACATAGTTTAAGATACCAAAAAATACATACTATTGTCTGAAGGTTTTATTGAATATTTAATATATTATTTATTTCCGATATGGTCTTTCAAACATTATCTATTTTTCTATAAATAATCTAGAATTTTACAATCTTTAAATGCAATTTGTAGGGTCTTTGAATTATTTATCCAAAAAATTATAATTAATATGAATTTAAGGTAATCAGATTTCAAAGACAAATATAATCCAGGGTCACATTTGAGAAAAAATTATTCTAGTTTTCGTTTGTGATGACAGCCACAGATATTCTTCTATGTACATATTTATATGATTTATATCTGTTTAAAATTCAATAAGGACTAAATAAAATATATTATTTACTATTCAGTTCTACCAATATATATTTTTTTCTCAATTCAAAAATTCAGGCATTTTTATTTTTCCTTGCTGTTTATTATCTTAAATTAATGTTAAGGCAAGAGAAAATACAAAAAAAAAAAAAAATAAAAGAAATATAATATATATATAAAATAAAGGTTAATCATACATCTCATTTTTACAATAGTTCTTGTAGCAGTAATTACGGATTTGCAATTAGTTTTTTCCTATAAAATCTGGTTTTTGTGCATTTTTGATTTTTGGCGGTATTTCTTTCCCTATTATATGTTCGAGCAAATCGGATCCAGGCAGGTGATAAGCTCAACAGCATTGCCAAGAAGTTTAGTGTGAGAATCAAGACTTTGTACAAAGTTAGGGAGATGTTGATCTAGGGGGGCACAAGTTTCAAATATAAAAAGAGATGAGGGAGGCCGCCAATAATATCAGTTAAGATCGGAGCAGCCCAAGCGCTCATTGAATCCACCCCTTCAATGCCAACCAGGAGTTTTTCGAGGGAGCTGTAATTTACTGAGAAGGCAAGAGGGAGTTGCAGAAGGAGGACTTTAGCCACAAGATAGTTTCTTTAAAAACAATTCTCCTGAATTTCGAAGCTCCAGTGGAGGTTCTAGTTCAGGAGCTATGTAGACAAAAAATCATATTATTAAGAGCCATACAAAGACCAATATAAGTATCTTAAAGGAATACAGTTTATAAACAATAGCTAAATATCTTAAGACCTCCTACAAATTTGAATACAATGCCTATTTTTAACTCATACATGTGTATGAAATATTAGGCTGTATGTGAATATGAAGTAAAAAATAAATACATCATCTCCTTCTGTAAATTTTTGTTCATGGTCTTTTTTATGTTGAAGTATCACATTTGTTGTATTCAATCTACCACTGACATGGAACATTTTTAATGAAGAATTAACAGTTCTTGTGATAACGGAATCCATAAATATTGAAACTTCATAAAATTGTTTACAAATGAGGGTACAATTAGTGACTTTTTAATAAATCAGTAAGTAATTGATTAAATTTTTGTTAGCTAGTTTATTGTTTAATATAAAAATGTAACTCAAAAGATGCATTTATTGTTTAATAGATTGTTTTAAATACTTATTAGTATGTTATATATTTTATTTCGCTCTAAATTATGACAACTAATTTAAACGTTGTTTTTCCATGTAGTCGAGCAACATTTCAATCATTACCATTATCTATGTCAACTTTTTTTTTTATATGAGTTGTAAAGGCACTTTGAAGATAAATATATTTTTTTGTAGAAGTAGAGAAATAGAGAATTTGCTCCTATTTGAATATATTTTCGAAATATGTATATATAAATATATTTTTGTTCAACACTTCTATTAGAATGATTCATTATGAGTATGTAACATGATTAATTCCCCATCAAAAAAATCGTATGTTTATAAGATTATTGAATAAATTGATTTTTTTTGTAACTCAACCCCATTCGACATAAATTAATAAAACAGGCTTATTACCTTATTGTTAATACTATTGACTTGGATAACTATCATAATAATTATTTTGCGTTGAAATATATTTTGTAGTTATTATATATAAATCTATAAATGCGTGTAAGATTTTTTAGCAAAAAAATAAGCTACAGATGAATAATAGTTTATAATGATTTTTACTCGGTTAAATATTTAGATTTATGTTCTTGTATAATTAATGACAAAATACTTTTTTATACAGACAAATGGACTAAATATTTTATAATTGTATCTGTATAGTTATAAATAATTTATCTTATTATATAAAGTGTAAAGTATCATAAATTCTTACCTTTATTTCATGTAATGATCTGATTTGCTCAAATATAAAGTTTGTATTATTATTCAAAATTATCCTAAGGCTTCAAATGATAGTTGATTAATTTTACTTTTGGTATATAAATATTTATTTGATGGGAATCTATTTTATTGACTAATAGTAGGATTGTTCGACGGTGATGCAAGGTACATGTGAAACGATAAAATGATTTTTTTTTTCAAGTAATAGAAAAAAGAGCAACTCTCTCAAGTCGCATATCTTTATTTAAGACAGAAATCGGGGGAAGGAGGATAGATGAACCATTTCTCTTCTTTCTCTATTTGAAACGACGACAAACTTGAACTCATTCCCTGTTGAGAACCACCAATAGCATTCTTTAAAGAATAATGGGGTTTTATTTTAGCGTACGTAATCAAGAGAAAAAGTTTTTCAGAGGACTCTGGGTCAATGAATACAATGTATCTCGCTGTGTTAATAAATTATACTTTAGATATCTGAGAAAATGTCTGTGTAGATTTAATATCAATGGACACAAAGTTTTTTCTTTAATTAAAAAAACAAAAAAATTAGTTATAACATTAACAAGTTTTTATGTATATATATATATCCCAAACAGATATATATATTGTAAATTTCTGCACCTATTATATAGTTATAGGAACACAAGAACTTTTGGAAAATTCCTTTAAATCATTTTTTTCCAAGCGTATTAATTTTTTTTTTTGTGATGGAGCTACTGAAATAGTAAAATAAGTTTGATCTATCTTTACAATTGTAGATGATCACTAAAGATTAAATTAACAAAAATGCTGTGCGTATCCTAAACTCTAATAATGTGGCAGATGTTAAATTGATGGATTGTTGATAAATTAATTATTATGAATAAAATAGCCTGTGTTAGTTAACAGTTTATTTACGGAACAAACAGTAAAGAAGAGTGTCCTTTTATCCATTTTTGCGTACAATATACAATGTATATTAGACAAGTACTCCCTACTTTCGAAAGTGTACATATGTATACACTTACCTTACAATAAAAATAGCATTTAAGAAAGAGCAAGATATGGTTTAAATACAAAACTTTATCTGGAACTCTCGAGATTACTACCAAGTATTTTAATGATGAGCAATTTGCTTCTTCTGTACAGATGTGTGCGTTTTTTTTTTTTTTTTTTTTGTATTTGGACACATCATTTTATTGAAATTATATTTTCTATAAGTCTCATAATTTCTACATATATTAAATAACAAGTATCAAAATTAGTACTTTTTTCTTTAGCTATTCTTCTAATATATCGTATAAAATAAATGAAAAGTATGTCTCATACAAAAAAGAAAAAAAAATGTCGTTACACTACTTAGTATCAGGCACGCCATTTTTAAACTAGCAATCATAGCTACAAATATTTATCTTAAAATTACTTTTTATTTAAAATTCATCCTCATTATTGTTGGTTCGATGCAAATCATTTGACACCCTATTACAAACGTTCCAAATGTTAAACAATTACGTATAACATTTATTTGTAGGCAATAGGCAACGCTATTTGATGCTGCCCTTTCTCCAGGTTTCAGAAAATCCCAATATTTTCTATATTTATTGGACATGAAAAGGAGTAGTTTGAATTTATCGACATAAATGACGACTTCCTTTTCTCTGCTTCTTTAATTCTATAATATGATTTTGCAAAATACAGATATCCTATAGATGGTTAATGTTAAATGATGATTATAGCCTTTGACTAATTTCTCAAACTAAAAATATTTTCTGCATTAAAAAATGATACAAATTTATATGGATTACTATTTCAATCTTGGTATTCGTAGGAAAACCTTCCCTCTCCTTCAACAAGAAAATACATTTGAAACACCCTCTCTGTTCTCAATATACCACCTACAAATATATATCGTAGTTGGAGGTTTTATAAAAATTATCCTAGGATTTCACTAATTTGTTCATCCATTTGATGTATAAGACTACTAAATAAGTAATGGACTTGGTATGGGGGTATAAAGACACATTCTTACAATTAATTGATTATCTGTTTTTCCCTGGAGTCCTTTACACTATAGAGACTTTAAATAAGAAGTAGAAATGCCGAGTCAAATATTAATGGATAAAAAATAATGACCCTCAAATATGTTCGCGCATTCATACTCCTTCGTTGGAAAACTTAGTCAAAAGTCGATCATCCGTTCTACTCTGAGTAGTCCAACAAGAACACACAATTATAGCTCCACTATAAATTATAAAAGGTTACTCTCTGTTATTTATGAGCAGGTATTAAATATAACTGAATGTAGATGAAAAGGAAGCTCACTACTCAGCAGTTAGATAATTATGCCAACAGCTTATGAAAAGAAAATTAATTCTTCGACCTAGCAAAAAAAAATAAAAGAATAGGTGAGCTAAAAATTGCAGTAGATTTTCATCCTAAGACATGAATAGAATTAGAGGGAATGAATATAACTCTAATAAACTTATTGAACAAAAATTGTATCCCTAACAATAACGTGGATCAAAAGATTGTCAAAGCACAGCCCGACAATTTTGTACCAATCAGATTTCAAGGTAATTATTTTTTTCTTCATTGATATGTTTGTCGCCTTTTTCCATAAAGGCTTATTACTTTACACTATATCAAGTATCATATTATTGCATAGAGATATTATGATTCTCTAAATTCTTATGAGTTTGAATTCAAAATAAAATTATATTTTGGCAACTTTGATAAATAACATAGATCACTATACAAAGGGTGGTGTTTGCTGCTATCTAATACGTTTGAATTTTTATAATAAGGAGAAATGAATAATTGGATCATGAAAATTTCAAAATTTTCACTTCTTATTGTGACTGTTTACGTTCATATTAAAGGTTAACATGCAATTATAATCTGTGCTATTTAATCAAACCAAAAAAGTAATTACCATACATTTTTCAGGATCTGGATGAGGTCAAAGTTATTTGTAATTGTAGTGTAAGACCCTGAATATTCACTGATCCTTGAAGTTAGCTTGATATGTTTTTCTTTCTCCCTGTTAGAATTTTTATGCCGAATAGTTAACAACATAGAGACATTTTTTAACAGAGAAATTCCTGCTTTGATACTTAAAAGTATTTTCTACAAGTTTAGTAATATATTTTTTAATCCATCCTCAACGTGGAGCATGGATTCGTAAAAATCAATTCATCAACTAATGACTCCATAAATATCCTTCAATTTGAAAGAAATTGAACTAATATTATTTAAAAAATTAAAGAAATCAAGTTAACCATCCTCATATAATCGAATATATACAATCGATACACAAAAAGGATAAACATGTAGCAATCCACTAAAAACAATTATTTTTACGATGGCATTTTTTTCCCCTTTTTTTAAAGGTGAAGGGCATATTTTCCTTCAGGTGATAAGAAAAGCTAATAGATTAAATAAAATTTCTAAAAATATTGAGATGAAATGCACAGTGACTAAGTAAAATGTCTTTCGATTTGCTGAATGTGTATCTTTGGTTCTTTTTTTCTTTTAACTTCAATTATTTTTAGAAATCAAATTAAATTAAAAATTTTAAGGATTAAAATACCATAGGATTTATAAATCACTCTTTTTTTATTTGTTTAACTATTCATTCTTCCATTCTCATCAAAACATTTCATCATTGATGTCTTTAGCATCTTCTCCATCTTTTGAGGTATGACCTTTTTGTTAGTCCTTGCCATGTACATGATTGTCTATATTTTTCCTATCAATCCTGTTGACACTAGCCAATCATACTTTGTGATTCTTTAGCTCCATTGTAATTGCAGCATCTCCACCATTTTTTTAAATTAATTGAAATATGGACGAGCATAGGAAGAAGACGTTCTCTGAATTTTCAACTGCCAAGGTACAAAAAGTGTAGTATTCCCCAAAAATCTTTGGTTCTTCAATGCTTATGTTGATACAATTAAGAGATTTTTGATGGTCCTCAAGTGTTATTTAATAGAAATATGTACTTGACCTGTAAAGGGACCCATTGAATCAGTAATTCATTGTTACTAATTAATGATCTTCTGTTGACTTTTTGAGTTATCGTAATCAAATAAGAAAGACTCAAAAATTGTATTCCTATATTTACTAATGAATATGATCTAATTGCATAAAAGTGGTATGAGTATATTTCTCATATAATCCTGGTCGATATTAAATTGCGTTTTCCAAAACTGAGAAACCCCACCACAAACCCCAATAGATAAAACTAATATGCTTCCATAAGCAATGAAAACACAATGGCTTATAATATAAAAAGTATTTTATATCAGAGAGGTGAAAAAAACATTGATGATGAATTTGGAACAAAGATTCTAAAAACATCTGAAACATTTTTAAACCTTGTAAAGACTAAAACAAAAACAAAAATTTTAAATGATTTTTAAAGGATACAGCTACTTTTATGGAAACATCTATGAACAGGTTATAATGGGTTAACTGGAGTGAATAGTCGTTGATTTGGCATATTCTTGCTTCCGATACTCTCAAAAGACCCTCTTGTTTAGAAAAAAAATCTAGAGTAAAAAAATTCAAAACAGAAATATTCCTTTAATTGGTCAAATGGAGTTGCACTGATTAAGTATAAGTAAAGTAAACATTATAGGGTTTCACTTACTCTATCTGACCAAGAAATCCTGTGTGAGATCCATATACGATTATATAAAGTATATTGATTTCTCGAAGAATGACCGAGGTGTGAACCAACGCACATTGAGTTCCTAGTCTGTACTACAACTATTTTTTACGTGTATTCAATTCTCTAAAACGATTTTTTGGTTTTCGAACCTTCAACTCCTGATAGATGAGCGGCTTTTCTTTTTATAATCTTGAAAACTGAAA
Source organism: Lepeophtheirus salmonis (assembly GCF_016086655.4). Classification (NCBI taxonomy): domain Eukaryota; kingdom Metazoa; phylum Arthropoda; class Copepoda; order Siphonostomatoida; family Caligidae; genus Lepeophtheirus; species Lepeophtheirus salmonis. The sequence goes on along the minus strand of NC_052139.2, from coordinate 23,884,274 downwards.
GCCTACTTAATTATGAAGTTATGAATGAATTGCTAGGAAAAGATATTTACTTTAATGTTTTCTATGGGAAGGAAAGAAGTTATTCAACACGGGGCTCTGGTCAGGAACTCACTCATACTCTTTAGTCGAAGATTATGATCTATTATTTCAGTTGAACCATGTAAAAGGAGGAGATTCTCAATATTGAGCAATTCTTCCTGCAATGGTGATTTGATCTTTTGACCACACTAAAATTTTAATATGGCAGCGAGTATTTTATACGACGTATTTGGCAGGGAAATGGATTTGTAATTTTTAATGTCGTACTATGAATTCTTCTTCTTTGGGACGACAAAGAGAGATCAAGTGTTCATGAAAGCAGGACAAAACTGTTTGTGACTATTTCATATCAATGGTTCATTGAGGAGTGGAGAAAGTAAATTTATCGAAAGGTACCACTGATGGTCATTACCATTTAAATTCTTAGTCATAACCTTGAATGAGCTACTGGATGTATTCTTGCTCTAAAAATTTATTGTGATTTCTTTCAATTCTTTAGGATCTCACTTTTTAAGCAACATTCTGTTGGAAGTTTTAAAATCGCCAGTTATCGCTTTGTAATTTGGAATGAAATCAGCACATTTTTGGGGATATTTTCTCCAGATTTTCGGGTATTTCGAATAAAAAAAGTTTTATGGAAGTATTTTGTCCTTCCAGAAGCAATTCCAACATATGCTGATAAGATTTCAATTTAACATTCAACTTTCCTTTGTATCTTTGGCTGCCTTTATGAAAAATAAAAAATCAGTTCTTGAAAATTAGGGGGACACTGAACAGTGTAATTTTTGGGGTATGGAGGGGGGATTTTTTTAGACTAGCATTCATTCTATCGACTACGTCAAGAAAATAAAATCCCGAGATATCTTTTTATTATTTTTTACGCTATAATTAAAAGGAAACAGTAGAAAAGAATTAGAATTTTACAATTTTAGTAATCAGTTGATTTAAAGACATAAATAAATACATCCTCCCGGTGCATGTAAAATAACAAAAAAAGAAAAAAAAATGCAAACAACTTCCATTACTTCCTCAATCAAAAGGCATAAATCATTTAAGCTGGCGGTAAGTACAAAAATATATGTGTAGAAGCCAAAAATGTCTAATTTTGTAACATAGAAATTGTATTGATAACGTCACTTTGCTTCATTTTTAGTCTTACATACAGGTAGGGCATAGGAAATTGCCTATGAGAAAATTGACATTAGGGGAAATTGCCCCGGAGATAATTGCCAACTTAGAAAATTGACCAACAAAATCACTGTACCTCGCCTAAAACCCACTGTCGCTAGTATACTTCAAAGGAACCCGGAAACTATGGGTTGTTTAAGACTACGGCAGGGTAAAAACAACCGCCACCACTTCACAAAGCATTGAGGCCTGTTCCAAAAGCTTCAAAATAAACCCCGGGAACATGGGTTGTTTTACATTACAGGTTAAAAACAACCACCGGCACTTCACAAAGCAGTTAGTCTCCTAACAAATATTTCAAATGAACCCTGAACCCATGACTTGATAACGGCTACGACAAAAACACCAAGTAGGTTAAAAACAATTAACCTGGGATTCATTCTGAAATATTTTGATGTGCATAAATAGTTTTTAAAGTGACAGCCATGGTTTTCATTCTTCTTAGGGGCTTCCCGTAATTTTAATCAACCCATGGGCCTGTAGTATATTTTGGAGATTTTGAAAGATGCATTTATATTATACTCTACCGAAATAGTAAAAGTCGGGGATTTAGTGTCGTCGGATATTTTTAATTTTGCATTTATTTCTTTTGTCAAGAAAGTTACCATCAGACGTAAAAAAAGTTCCTTCATGGACCCGTTTTGATTTGAAAATTTGTAAAATGTCGAAAAAGAGGAAATTTTGGCGATGTTTCATTAAAATTATTCATTTAAATTCAGTTACATAATCTTTCTCTGACTTGCCACAAGGTATGAGTATTTTTTTTTTAATGTTCCTTTAACTGGTTAAATGGGGTTGCACTGATTAAGTTTAAGTAAACAATATAGTATTATAATTGCTCCATCTAACGTAGGAATCTTTTGGTGAAAGCCATACACTTAGAGTACATTTTTTGCTCTAGGAATCACCGGGGCACGAACGCACACACATCAAGTTCAAGAAAAAAGTCCCGAGCGCGCTGTTCATAAGCTATGGTGATTCCATTCTAGTATTTTAGTTCTAAATATGCCACCAATAAATAGATATTATTTTTTGCAGGCATTTATTTTGATATTTATCTTCATGTTACTACTCAAATCTAGTTTTTGGATAGCAAGTGTCTAATATATTATTATCAAATATACTTTTTTTGTTGATTTATGCAAAATAAGACAATTTATTCTACAAATTTATAATTTTGGACAACAAAAACTGTCAATTAAACTTTTAAATATACGAGCTTTAATTTATTATTCTTCAATTTCTAAGGTCAATTTTTTTTATTAAATCACATTTTTATATTCTATAAATTTAATATTTTTTATGCATTAGGAATATTTAATTTCATTGTTTCTTTCAATTAAACTAATCAGTTGACTTTGACTTATGACTAACGTGATAAAAGTCTCAGTGGCGTTGTTCCAATCCTTCATAAGTATCACCCCGATTGAGGTAAGATTTACAGTATGGCGATACACTGATATCTCCCCCGAATCATTTCTTTCTTTTAGTTTTGATCCTGAATTGTCCATCTTTTTCCTTCAAAGCTTGATATTAAATATAGTAGAACATGTTCAGAGGTATACTAAAAGATAAACTTTTGGTCATAGACTTGTTAGAATATTGTGTAAACTTTATTCCACCATGTCACATAATATTGAGTTTGATGGTCCCAAAAATTGAGCATACTCATTTTCAGGTGTCCTAGATTAGACAAATAATATATATCAACTTTATTATGCGTTCATTTATTATAATTTGGGAAACTTGGGATAATTATTTGTGGTAACGTTCACAACTTCGAACCCATTAGAAGTCCAGACAAATAAGCACAAGTTTCCGCCTTCGTGAAATGTCTAAAAGTTTCCTTGATGGTTTGCCTAAATATCATATTTTATGTTTATTGCATTACAAAATGATTATCCTAGGAATTGCAGATAAGGAACTTCTTAAAATGAAAAAGTCATTGCTTTTAATTCAATATGGTTCATATCGGCAAATCGTTTTGTACGACTTTACATCTCAAGGCCAAAAGTTGCGCGTTAAAAGTGAGTTCATTATGAATTTTACTTCTATATGTCGTTCGAAACATAAGTAGATTTAAATATTTTAACCCGTCTGTCAGATACGTTACATCAAAAACAATTAATTCAAAATATTAAAAAATGGAAGGAATTTCAAAAAAAGTAAAAAGTATCACCATAAAATTTGTGATAGGTTAATGTGTGCCCTATACACTCTGAGCATTTCTACTATCTTTACTATCAAGATCTAAGCACAAAGATAGACCATTCAGGATATCAAAATAAGAGATGGAAGTGATTTGGAAGATATTAGTGTTCGGCCATACTGTTCCCCTAACCTCAATTGGGATGCTACTTCAATTATTAATATCCAGGATTTGAACAACGTCACACTCAAAGTTGTGAGTGTTCAGTAAAAGAAGTAACCAACACTTCAACTCAAATTTGTGGACAAGATAGATGGAACGTCTATATCAAAACCAAATTAAAATTAATAAAAAAAAAAGTTATTTAAAAAAAAATATTGATTTAATATTTCTTTTTGAAAAGTTATTGGAAAAAAAGGAATTAAATATTCATAATATATGATAAATATCTCACTTATAGTATATAAAATAAAAAAATGATTAAATAAAAACAAATCAACAATAGAAATTAAGCAATAATAAATTAAAGGTTGTATTTTTAAGAATTTAATTTTAACTTAGCTGTAATTACATTTTATTAGGTCAGCTGAAAGCAGCTGTAAGTAAAAGGAAATACACTCATTATATAGTAAGGACATTTAGGCGTGAATCACTCCATTATCAATCCTCAATTCTACTCTGAGCCCAACAAGGACTTATAATTTATAATTTCCAATCAACCCCTTATTGTTACTCTCTGTGTGTCATGAGTACACACACAAGTTATTACTTTATGCTCAGATATTCCCTTCTCAAAAATTAAATAATAATGAGCTTTAGAAAACATAAATAAAGCTCTTCAAATTGCAAATACAAAAAGTAACGGACACTTTTCTGGTCCAATTTTATACAAAAAAAAAGGATAAAGAGAGTATTCTAATTTTACAGTACTCCTTGATTGGTCTACTCCTCCATAAGTTATCATCCTTTTTAAAAAATCAATCAGTGAGCTTGATAAAGAAGAAACCCCAAAAAATTAACGTCATTAATTACTTAATAACGTTTGAACGATTATATTAGTTTTGTTATTTAAATTTTGTATAATTACTTTACTTAATCCATCCATTTTGTACAAATAAAAATCATTTCAAATGCTACAAATTGTCGTTAGAATATAAAAAGTTAAGACAAAATAATTATTAATTTTAAAATAGTCCAAACAAAGTAAGTTTCAGAATATAATGTGTTATCCTGATATTAATATCGTAAATTCTTTATTTCATGAAATATTTATTACATTATACAAATTTTGAGAATCAAATTGGTACACATCAGTTTTGATAAGGTTTTGAAGGAAACGTACTAGATACAGCCAACACAATCAAAAGAAAATGCTTAGAGGATCATTAAAGAATAAAAAATACTTAATTGTATTCTTCCTGAAGAAGTCTCCAATGAAGACGAAATCGATTAAGTGTTAGTGATTTTCTAAAAATCTTTGGTTTATTGATTTGATTGAGTCAAGTCCGTCTTTTTCAAAGTTATCCCCCTCCCTACTCCGACTCCAAACATATTTACGAAGAAACCATTCTTAAAAACTGTTTGTGATTGTATAAGAAAAACCCAAATTCCCAAAACAATATCAACAATATTAAATCTCCTCACAAAGAAAGAATGAAGAAATCAAAAGGAAAAACAAAAAATGGAAAAATTATATTCACTATGTCTCCATTAAAAATAGCTAAATATCCAAATAAATTCTAAACAGGGTACTATCAAGATAAATAAAGAATAACATATATGGTAATCAGATTTAATGTTTCAGGATCAAACTGTAAGGTATTGACGATATACTATTGATTCAAAGGAATATGTAGAATTTTTATAAGTATTGGGGTGTTTAATATCCCAGTTCTCATTGGTTGTCAGTTAGTTACAGAGATACAACAGGAACCGCGAATAAGAAAAAGTAAATTCGTCTAGAATAAATAGGCTATCAACTAGTTTTATTATTATTTTTTTGCACACACCAGGATTTTTATTCATGTCTCTTAGTTGAAAGTTTCAAATGGAATCCAGAGTTTTTCGGTAAAAAAAAAAACTATCCATTTTTTTTTTTTTTTTTTTTTTTTGAAAGACACACCTCCTAAAGGTCAAGAAAAAAATGTTATTACATTTCATTCACCCAATCTTAATGTCCTACTTTATCACTTCTTCTCTCGCATATAACCAACCTTTTCTTCTTAAATCTTCTTTTTCTCTTTAAAGGGAAAATTATTGTACATAGTTATTGTGTATTTACTTAAGAGTACTATTATTACGTACATAATATATATCTAACATAAACCTTTGATAATATGTTTATTTCACGTCATTACACTAACATGATTATTATTATTTTTATGTACGGTTTTGTTATTCAAAAACCAATTTTGGAACACGCTTCCTTCTCCTTCCTTTAAAAAAAACTGTTATTTAGCATTTATTTACATAATTATTCAATATTTGACTGTATTTACCAACATAAAACACAACTTCTTAAAAAAGTAATCTCGTACTTCCCGTCCTTTATTTAATTAAGTATATCTTGTTTATTGCTGGTCACAACAGATCATACAATATAGTGTTGTAAAGGTGTAAGTGTATACTATTAATATTTTTTTACAGTATTTTGCTTGTCCTTTTCATTCGTGAGTTAATGTTTGTCTAGTATGGTGGTCTCAAAGAAATAAAATCGCCAAATTTTACATTTTTACTACTTAAGAAGGAAAATGCGTCGACAGAGACCAAGTAAATTTATCATATATGTCCAATACTCTTTCAGTTCGTGTTGCCCAACAGTGTTTCAAGCAATTTCATTCCGGTGTATTAGAGGTAAATTATACACCACACACTGTAAGGCCTGTCGTCAAAAAATGGAAAAAATCGAGATAGATCGTTTAAATAACAAATGTAGCATTGCCAAGGAGCTGAACATCGATCATAAAACTGTTTTAAACCATTTGCAGAATGCTAAATACAAATTTATTTGTTGAATAAGAGAGGAATCATATTTTATCAAGATTAGGCTAGGCCGCTGACATATTTGAGGACGCACCAGAAGCTTCAATATCTCTGATATAAAGTTCTTTTGCATCTGCCCTATAGTTTGTACGTGGCACCAAGGGACTCCCACCTGCTTCTGTGTATGGCCAAAATTTGACTGCAGTAGACAGCAGTGGAAATTAGTTGTTTGGAGTTTTTTTGCCAATATGGAGAAGCGCTTCTGCGAGCAGGGCATTATGAAGTTGTATTCTCCATGGCAAAAAGTTGGCTTAACCCTTTCTTTCCCAATGAGGTTACATGCCACCATCAACTTCTAATTCGATTTGTGGCGTATTAAATATTCCGATGACTATAGTTAATATTCCAATTTGTAGATGTCATTGTAATAGTGACATGTTGCATCAGGTTTGATGTTAGGTTTGCATTATGCTTATGTCATAGCACATCAATTGCACATGAAGTGTTCTTCAAGAAGTTTTTCGAAACTGCTCTGTTGACTACAGAAGATAACTAACAAGGTATAAAGAATATTGGCATATATATATATATATATGTATTATAATTGAATGAAAACATCTTATAGATGATACTAAAATTTCAGGTTTGCTCAGAATATTAATATTCTATAGTCCAGATTTTTTTAAAGCAGCATGACTCCTATATAATTAATGGGAGTTTACAATGATTTTCAGTAAAATGCTATTTGTACATTAGCTAAGGGATTTTTTATAAAACTAGTTATACATTTTTATAAATTTACTTTCATCACAGATGCCTTGTATATTTTGTATTTATTTGCCACGTAAATGATTTTAACAACTGAGAATTTATCTTCATCTAAGCCATAATGACAATATAAAACCCAGAGAAGATTACCAGTAAGATAACTCTTCAAAGATAGACCACTCATTGACTCTCTCAACAATAACTCTTGTAAACTTGAATCAGAAGAATGTAATTTGGTGGACGAAATGATGATACCCTTCAAGAAACGTAGCTCATTGAAGCAAAACAAGAGAAATAAAACTCAATAATGGGGAATCAAAGTTTTTGTTAGATGTGATACTCGTGGCATATATCCTATATGACTTGGAAATATATATAAGAAAAGGAACTATAGTGTCTGCTAGTAAACAGTTGTGGATAAGTAGATAAACTATAATAATGCTGATTAGTAAACTTCTAAAGAATCAAAACTTCAAGCTTTACAGAGATAATTGGTTCACATCTCACAGTCAGCTCTGTGCTCTCAAGGAGATTGAAATTTATAGTATGAGAACAGTAAGAAACAATGGATTACCTTGTTTTAGTTTAAAAGTGATGCTATGCTAAAGAAAGATGGTAGAGGAAGCTATAATATTCAAACTAAGACAAAAAACAACTTACCCTCATCAAATGCTATGACAATAAGCCTGTAAATGTTGATTCTGCTATTTTGGGTAAGAATCCACTATCTACTGTGAACGCTGGTCAGTAGCTGAAAAAATGCACATTGTTATTATTTTCCTTGCAATTGTGAAAGAATACAATACAAACATGGGGGGTCGAGACTAAATGAGATGCTTGTGGTTCTGAACAGAACAAAAACAGGTGTGAAAAGATTATTTCTCAGAAAATTATATCATTTTGTGGATACAGTACTAGTCTATTCTTGACTACTTTACGTCATGACATTTCACAAAAAGTAGCAATAAAACAATCTTGCTATTTGTATGAGGTACATCAATAGAACACTTTCTAGAAAATGAATTAAGAGGAATTTACTACTCTACGTTTGTTTTATTTGGAACTAGAATTTTTTTTTTTTTTTTTTTTTTTTTTTTTTTTGCCTTTCAATTATGCTATATCATCATTTTCCCAATCATGCCATATGGTATCACTACCATTTCTGTTCCGAATCATGATATATGGAATCCTTCTCATTTTTTGCGTTAAAATCATAGTCTAATTTTGAAATGTGTGTCTTATATGATGCAATTCCAATAAGATTTAGTTGCTAAATATTTTTTTCAACCTACAAAATAATTTGGGAAAGAAAAGGGTTAATCATATAATTGTAACACTTCTTAGAAAGCATTGAAATAAACTGAAAAATACGAAATTACTTTTTCCCAACTTAATTATTATCTTTTTTTACGTAATCTTATGAATATTTTCAATTAGAAACAAGGTAGATGATTTTTGGAAAAGGGGTGAAGAAGTATGGAATTTTGTATCACGCAGTAGTTTTTTCTACTTATGTAATTCAAGTTGGGTTCAAGGTCGCATCTAGAGAAGGCCCTACAAAAACATTTCAATCGAAATAGTCTTACTATTGATACATTTCATGGTGAATTCCATTTTATGTTTTATTCTTATTTACTTTTTTTTTTGGTTCTTGTCATATGCTTGTTTGTGTCTTCCGAATTCTGTATATTGACGGATTTTATTTAGTTTTTGTTTGCTTTGTATTGTGTGTATAATGATAAGATAGGTTTTTTAGGAGAGGGATTCTCATACCTCTATTGTTTATTGATGTTACTTTTTTACGTTTTCCTTCTTACTTCATTTATTTTTTATGCCATTTGTGCATATGGAATGAAAAGTCTCTCTAAATAAAAATTAAAAATTTGATTAAGAAAAAATAATTTGCAACTTCCCCCACTATTTTTGAATGATTACTTGTAAGGCTTAAATATAAACATTTAGAATAGAGACAAAATGTTTTTATTCCACTTGGAATTTTCCAAATGGACGAAATCATTTTTTTCATTCAATTTACCAGAGTTTTATTTTCAAAATTGCTTGAAAATCATTTCATCCGGCAAATGATATTAATAAATATAATTTTCCGATAACAATTCCCATTATTTTCAAATTGTGAGAACATATTTAATGAAATAAGTAAATAATTAATTGCGATACTTTTAATAAATAATGAAATGACAAAATTATGTTCCCTATTAAAAGTTTTCTATATAGACTTCTAAGACAATGAAGATGAAGTAATTGTAGTACTTTAATGTTTACTTTTACTTAATCAGTGCAACACGATATGACAAATTTAGTGAACATTTGAAAAAAAAAATGTCCTTCAGTGGTGTGTTTTCATTTGTAAATTATCAAAATAAATGTTTTATTATGTAGTTATCTAGTAAAATCAAGATACTTGATTATTATAAATTAAGGTATTGTACATTAGAAATTTATGTTGCAAGGACATTAAATCCATATTTCTGTAAATTGTTTTAAGTTACGGGTAGTTTAGTGATAAAAATATTTCAAATAAATAGACATACCCTTTGTTATCGCACTTTAAGTGCAGATATTTTGATGTTTTTCATGATTTACTATGATGTGTAATGTCTTAAGTATATTCACACCTAGGGTTCTTTCTTGGGGTTTGAAACCTAAACCAATTATTTATTTATCTGGAAATTCATACGTATAGTTTTTCCATAATATGTATAAGTTTCATTTCATTATATGTAAAGGTTTGATTAGATTAAGTGTAAAATATATAGAAACAAGTCACATTATGAATATAATATGTGATTTTGAAGTATGACATTAAGACGTCGCATATATATATATAAAGTAATATGGATTCTAGTTATGCTCCAGCTGATGAGTTTTATCCCAACGGATCAGCTTGTGCACTTTACAACTATAAAAATTTCTGCTCTACATAGAAAAAAATCTTCTTCATCTCTTATTATTTTATTATTAATTTTAATGGATCAGATCAATTTTTAGGAAAACAAAAAGCGGGAACCACAGGGTCCATAAAATATCCGACCTCCGTTAGTGATAACGAACATAATAAATTTTAAACATGTCATAGCCATATATTTTTAATATATTTTTTTCTTCCTTTTTATTTCCCTCCGTTTGTGAACTGGAATATTATATACCCGGAGATTTATAAAACTCTTATTATTCCTTTGAGTAAACATTTTGTCGCCCATACTTTTCAATATACTTGTGAATTAATAAAGTTTATTAAATGCACTTATTAATTTATTTGCAATATATATATATATATATTTGTATTATTGCGTATATTTAACAGTTTTTGTTCGAAAGCTGAGTTCATTTTATTAACATTTAAGAAGTCATAAAGAAATGCAACGAGGGGATACAAAAAATAATATATTAAAAATTCCTTCCCCTAGGATTAATTTTATACATTTAGCTCACGCAGCCTGTGTTTATTATTATGGTTTGTGGATGTCTATATTAACATATAAAATTAATGTTCTACACCCCCCCAAGAAAGTCAACGTCCCTCCTGATGACATTAACTATACTTGTGGATAGGGGTTGACCTTTGCACGTTGCTGCGTACGTCATGGGGATGGCTTTGGTGAGAATGGAGTCCGCTTTTAAGGAGTGGAGACCTCCAGGTGATATAGCAAACATCCAGACTGCCTTGGTTGGAGTTAGGCCAAATTCCTTTAGTATAATTTCCTCTACTTTGTTTCAGAATGGAGTTCCCTATCACACTCATAAAATATATGTAGTGAGGTCTCCCGCTCTTTGCCACAAAAATTATTAATTGATGACGTTTGTTTTTAGTGTTTCTATACTATATGCATTTCAAAAAGGATGTTCAATTTCATATGATTAAAAAATATATATATCGACTTATATGAAGTTTATGGAAGACCTCCCTGTATACATACTTACTATGATTTTAATTAAACACTCAGTCGTACATAATAAAGCCAAACTAATTCCACGAAAATGTGAAAAATTTCAGATTATATCAGAAAAATATGAGGTTTGTCTAAAATTGCACTCAAAAGTACATGGAAGGAAAATTCTAATTCACGACAGATATATAAAATCATGTTTCCTCTCAAAACTAATAGTAAGTCATGTATAAAACTAAATATTGCAGTATTTCCCATCATTAAATGATTAATAAATGACAACTAGACATTTTTCCACTTTGGTAATTTTCCCAAAACCCTCTGAGATAAATCAAATTTAAAATTCACTTTTAAATGTTAACCAAATTTGTAACCTTTTGTTAAAAATCTGAGAATGACCAAAGATGTATTTAAATACATTAGCATTATAGAAAATTGATAAAAAAACTTTGCTAAATGTTTAAAAATAATCAATTTAATTAATAATAATCTCCAAATAAAATAACATAAGAATATACTTTGAATCTTGGATTATCAAAAAAATGATTCAGATTCTCTTGTTTATTGACTAAATTTTAATTTCAATTTTATTGGTTTATTGATGGATAACAGAAGTCAAAAATATTTATTTTAGATTTTATGTCAAGTCAATATTGCAGCAATTCTAGAACCTAATACTTTTTTGTATTTAAAGTCATGCTTTAAATCTATTGTTTTCGAACAAAACAATTGATAAATTATATTTAAAATTAGCATAATATTTTTGCAAACAATAGATTAACTTTTATGTGAACTAGACTGAGTGTGTTAGCTTTCCTGGGACAGTTATCAATCCTTTTCTGTAAAATATATAGTTTATATAAAATATTGTATCTATATACTGATATATTTTATTTTAATAAACGCTTATACAAATTTTATAAAGTAATAAATTTGAATCAAATGAAACTATCGAATATCAAACTTGTGGACAGTTGAAGAATCATTCACTTAACTATCATTTTTTGTGATGTGGCCCGCTTTTTTTTTTTTTTTTTTTGTTTGTTTTTAATTGGTAATTTGAAGAATACATTTTCTTTTCTTACGCAGTTTTTATCATGTAATTCCTTTACTAGACAGATTTATGTATATTCCAAACCTGATTGAATATTAGAGTGTGTTCATTAAAGACGGAGAGTATCCCTAAGGATTTTTCAGAGTTCGAATTGTAAGTCCTTGTTGGACTCAGAGTAGAATTGGGAATCGGCAATAGAGCAATTCTTGGCAATTTCTTTCTTCATTTCGGCGGTCATTCATTTCATCGTAAATTTTTTTTAGCAGGACTCTTTTCGTCGCACTTTTAACAGTACTGTATTTTTCAGAGTGTTTTTTTTTTCAACATGACTCCTTTCAGCGTGATCGATCAAAAAATGCATTATTTAAGTAGACATTAAGATACATGTTCAAAATCTGACTAAATGCTTTCATGGTACAAGAATCGAACTTGGCAACTAAGGAAATGTCCTATCCAAAATATTTTTAAAGTCTTATTAGACCTGTTTGGATGTACTCCATAGACATGGAAATACTGTCCTCATAACATGTATCTATCCAATGAAAAGTGGATATAATTTAGTGGACATACTATAAATGTCCAATTAACACACAAATGTCTGTATTTGGACATTAAGTCCAACATTTTTGTTGTTCCAATTATGATAATAAATTAAAATAATAATTCATAATATGTGACACATATTCAAAGCAGGGCCTTAACTTTGGTTTTAAACAATTGATGTTAAAACTCTAATTTGCATAATTCAAAATAAAGCATTTGTTATAAAGGACAGTCAAAAAATTTGATCTGCATGTAAAAAAAAAAAAAAAAAAAAAAAAAGAAGAAGTCCTGTAGTATCGTAGTATAATATTGTTTACATGAAGAAAAAGTTTTTACTCTAATAAATTTTTGCTCTCAATAAAATATTAACATTTAAATTCATATATGTATATTCTTTATTAATAGATCTTATGACATCATAACATAGAATCTTGCTATTAATTTCGACTTGTAAGAGTTGCTGCATTGCAACTTGCAATCAAATACAATTACATGTACTTTTTTTAATTATTATATATTTCATACATCATTTTTTAGAGCCTCTATCTTGAGTATGACTTAAAATTTAAATTAATGGAACACCACTCTCATTAAATATCATATTGGAATGACACGATTATATATGATAACCTGAACACTTCAAGCTCAACCCTGATTTCTTTATTACTTGTCACTCTATTTTATAATTGGAAAACAAGTGAACGATGATTCTAGACTCTTAAAGATAATATATATTTTTTTTCTCCAACGTTTTGTCTGCAAGGCATATTTTATTTTGATATATAACTACATATACCTAAATAGTTATTGGGAACTATTTAGTAATTATGTGTTTAAAAAATAAGATAAGTGACTTATGTTGGCTTCAATTGGAATATCTAAATGTCGTTGCAATTCCCGAAGTTATTAAGTTGTGGTTCCTTTTCTAAAATTATGAATGATAATTGTAATTTATATTTATTTTATCATATTTGTATGAACAAATATTTTGGACTTAATATTCAAATACTGAAATTGGTATTTAGACTGGACATTTAAAGTCTATCAAATCATATTTTATCAACTTCTCACGGGTTAGGTACTTGTTATGGTCTATATTCCAATTTGAATATTTATTTTGCTAATACCTATAATCCCCACAAAAAATAAATATATATTACAGATAATTACTAAATGTTTTGCATAAGAGCTAAAAGTAATGTGTTTCATTAAAAACATTACTTAAAATTAAAACAATAATCATACAATTTGGTTCAAAAAATAAATTAAAACATCAAAGATATTCGTCAAAATTTTAATTCCTTGTTTATGAGTAATTCGTTATTTTATTTTTGCATCTTATAAATTTTTTCAACTATATTCAAATTATTTTTTATTATTGTGATTGTAATGATATAAGTACAACTATCGAAATTCTTACTATATTCATTTGTATAACTATTGTTGATCTTTATTAGTAACTGTTCAAGCAATATGAAAGTAGGGATTACATATTATGCACTTATTCTTAATAAATTTTGCCAATAGTAAAAATATACTTAAAATTAAGAAAATAGTATATGTCTCCTAACTAAAGGAAATATCTTGAAAATACTCATAAACAATTTGGATGCAGTCGTGCATTGTATCAATGTAACTGAAAGAATTGACCGTATTAGTAAACGTTTTTTTGCAGCAAATAACTTTTTACACAATCTAATACATCCATAGTATTTACATAATAAAGATGACGTACTATTTTTTCTGAATGAAAATACTCAACAGAAATTAATACTGTAACTCCCAAGAGATGATTTTACAAAAATCATGCATTGAGTGGTACAAAAAGCATTATCTGATACTTAGTGGAATTATCAGGGCAATTTGTCATCAGATGATCTGAGAATCTTAACAATAAAATGCTCGACTTTCCTTTGGTCTAAAGATTTAAAGAGGGTGGTGTTCCATTAATTTAAATTTTAAGTCAAACTCAAGATAGAGGCTCTAAAAAATGATGTATGAAATATATAATAATTAAAAAAAGATGTACATGTAATTGTATTTGATAGCAAGTTGCAATGCAACAACTCTTACAAGTCTAAATTAATAGCAAGATTCTATGTTATGATGTCATAAGCTCGATTAATAAAGAATATACATATATGAATTTAAATGTTAATATTTTATTGAAAGCAAAAATTTATTCGAGTAAAAACTTTTTCTTCATTTTAACAATATTATACTACTATACTACAGGACTTCTTTTTTTTTTTACATGCAGATCAAATTTGTTGACTGCCACTTCAAATCCTTTATTTTGAATTATGCCAATTAGAATTTTAACGTGCATTGTTTGAACCCAAAGTAAAGACCCTGCTTTGAATATGTGTCACATATTATGAATTATTATTTTAATTTATTGCCATAATTGGAATAACAAAAATGTTGGACTTAATGTCCAAATACAGATATTTGTGTGTTGATTGGACATTTATAGTATGTCCACTAAATTATATCCACTTTTCATTGGATAGATACATGTTATGAGGACAGTATTTCCATGTCTATGGAGTACATTGTTATGGAGGAAACAAGTCTAATAAGACTTTAAAAAGATTTTGGATTGGATATTTTCTTAGTTGCCAAGGTCGAGTCTTGTACCATGAACGCATTTAGTCAGATTTTGAACATGTATCTATATCAGCTGCACAGAATAGACCGTACGGTTTAGCCAGAAAAGTAGCTAGGCATCAACCAGCTCTCTGGAGTGTGTATGATAGAGTGTAGCATGGATTACCGAAGACAAACACTTTGGTTGATTCGTGGGATATGGTCTTCCTGTCCTTCCTATTGTACTTGCATTCCTCAATCTAGAAGCTAATAAAGGTATTTATACGAGAAAAAGGGCTCAAGATGTAGTTCGGCAGAAATTATTATATGGCACTAATCTATAGAGAAAGAAAAAAATATATAGAAGGATCAAACTCAAACTTGCATTGGAAAGATGAATTGATTCCTCACCTGTTTTTGATTTTTTGCAAGGATGTGTAATTAATTTTGAAATAAATATTGAATTTATATCTTATAAATTTAGACATTTTACATGATATAATTTATTGTTGTTTTACTCTAATTTAATTTTATAAACTAGTTTCGTTTCTAAGTAATAAATGTAATTCTAAATCTATACAATTCCACATCCATGTTTTTTCATTGACAATTGTGCATATGGTCATTTTTATACATAGGAAGAGCGTGTCTTTGGTACACTTTTATAGAACAAGCTTAAGAAGAGCCACCTCTGTTTTAGCATATATTTTGATGAATCTGTGTAGGATACCTCACGAGTCATAAACAAATTCAAGAAGAGTTATAACCATCCATTTTTTTAAATACATTGTATCAAGCACCCACTTCTAAAGAAGTCAGAATTATTAAATAAATATCATGGTGTTTAAGTATGACTTATGTCAGATTAAGGGCGTTGCTAAGTTCGTCCTTTGGTAGTAAAAAAAATATTTACAGATTTGGAATCAATGCATCAAGTACTACTGTAATTGAATATATATAATTCAAAAGATTTCTTAAAAAATCATATTTTATTTAGTTGTTCATTCAACCATTTAAATGAGACAAAATAAAATTTTGTGCCGTGGGACAATGTATTTTTAATAACTTGAACCAGAAACTGAAACAATTGTTTAATCTCAATAAATGAACTATGAGTAGGAAAACAAACATACATAAATATTGAGTGTAAAAGCCAATATATAATTTGTTTTTGTTTTTTCCAAAATGGGTCAGCAAAATATTATTTAGTTTTATGGTACAATATATCTTATTATTGGAGCTGTTGTTGTAGTATCCTATGTTATAGTGTTGATTTTTAAACACTTTATTGATAAATATGCATTTTCATCTTTATCGAGAAAAAAAAATGTAAAATATGATATATTTTATTTTTGCTGTAATCCATCTTTGACGTACTCTTAAGCAATACGGAGTCTAAAAATCACTAAACTATCATGGAAGGTTTTTAGAACGAAATCTTATTTTTCTAACGCCATACATACATATAGCATAAACCGATTGCAGCACGTATACTACATAGGATAAACATTACAAAAGCAATCTATTGTAAAATAATGAATTTCCATTAACTGCACCTTGTGGTTTTTACTAAAATAGTGTGATATCTATATAATTGAGTCATATACCCCCTTTTATCACCTATATTGGCCTAAACCCTTACTTTCTAAAGATAATTAAAATAAGAAGAAACAATGGAAAAATAGATAAAAGCAATAAATTATCATAAGGATAAAATTGTATATTTGTTTTATGTTGATTTGTGTAATCGGTAGAAATTGAATTTTATAGTTTTATTCTATTTACACTCTACAAATTTTCCATCTAGAGTCATTTTTTGATTGAGTGTGTGTGAATGATTCAACATAATTTACATAAAAGTTTTTTGTAATCTATTATATTCTTAGTGTTGTAGCTAACAAGATCTAGACTAATTATTATTTTCTTCCCTTCCTTCTTTGTGGTTCACGTTGTAACCCTTTTATTATTTGATTGGGAAGATGATATAAAGTGCTGTGTGTATATAATAAAATCGACTATAACAGGTAATATGGAAATTTAATTAAATCAGGTGAAAGAAATACATTCTTAAGATATAGCGTTCTACATCTACTGGTTTATTTTCAATACTCGTTCACAATAGTAACACAAATTGGTGATCTATACTGAAACACAACAGTGCCTTCTGACGACGAAACATAATCGGCCCACACGTCATGGACATGCCGACATGGCCTCCTCAAAGCCAAAAACACATTGCACAAATGGCGTGGACAGGCCAGACAACTCGTCACTTACACGACCTCCTCAAAACCAATAACACTTTGCCCACAAAGCCGACCTTTCCACGTCCTCACTGACCGCAAGCCCCTCACAATGATCTATGTATAAACAAGTTCTTTTGTTCACTAATGTAGCAACGACATCTTGATTTCATTTCCCAATTTACTACGGACGTTAAGTGTTCTAAAATCCTGGTTTTTAAGCTGGCTAAGAGGAAAAAAAGGCCCAAGCAATAGTCATCGAGGTTGTGGTCTCTGATGAAATGAGGATGCCTCGCTTCTTTTTAAAGGCTACATAGAAAATCGTTCAGGAGACCTATTATAAGGTGCTTAAGTACACCATTTTACCATGGTCGAAGACCAACTACACAGAGACTAACTATATATGGACTCAGGACGGTGCCCCTCTTAGACGTCCGCCAAGTCTCAAAAGTTCTGCACAGATAACATGGTCCAAAGGGTTATGGCCCCTTCCTCACCAGATTTAAACTCACTGTACTTTTCTATATGGGGCACATTGGAGAGGGTAACCAATCGGGCCTCGCACCAAAATGTGGACTCACTGAAGTTATCCATAGTAGCTGTATGGGTGAACATTTTTCAGAGGACTTTATCATCAACTCCTACATGACCTTCAGGCAACGTGTAAAGTCTCCGATTGATTATGAAGTTGGCACTATTGAGTGAAAAAAGTTTTGCAAAGCCATTTCTACATGTTTTGTCAACATATTTTTTTTGTCTATTATTGCAAATATAAATTCTTGATGTATTTCTAAATCCATCTCTCGAGTCTACGTTTTGCTGCCCTACCCTGTACATTGTACCAGGCCGTTAAAAAGTTATGGAACATAAATTTATTTGCGTTTTGGAATATGTTGGTTAATTTTTATGCTAAAAATGCGTTAACAAAAAATACCAGCTGATTGTTTACCTTTTAAATGCCTTATTTAACAAGTCTGAAGGATAAATATTAACGAAAAATTGAGCAAAAAAAGCCAGAAGTCGCTCGTTTAGTTTGTGATGGATTTAGCAATTTTGATATTGTAAAAACCCTTAATGTCTGGAGACTCACCCTTTGGAGGCTAAGGGGTTAAGGCCAACAATGTTGAAGACATTAGTGATCGTCATAGAAGCGGAAGGCCGATGAAATTAAAGTCCAAAACCTCAAAAAAAGCTTTTTTGAAACATCCAAAGATGACGATGATGGATTTGGCGAAGAAGCGGTTGGAGAGATGTTCCATCCTGTCCAATACCGTAAAAAAGCTGGTGGCAAGTCTCTTCCGCATATTGAACAATCTTGATCACTCATTAAAAACAACAATTACGATTTTAACTAGAACCTTAACTTGAAGTGTCCAGTACCATCATCCGGCCTCAGTTACGATGGTACACATTGTTTCATCTGAAGGTCACAAAATGAAGCCCATTTGATTCCTCGTTGGATACAGATTGTCTAGCAAGGATTTCTTTATGATTTTGCAAACAAAAGTACTTCCCTAGTTTCACAAGATCACAAAGCTATCAAAGAAAGCCGATTATTGCATTCAACAGAACGTAGGTCCTGCAACGAAGACAAAACTCGTGCAGGATCGGATTGCAAAAAAATTGGAAAATTTGGACTTCTGGGCACTTGATTACATAATCGGTCAGCAAATTGAAAACAAAGGATGTAGATAATGTCACAGCAGTATTGAGTCCCAAAAGCGATCAGTTGAGAAAGATTGGTGATCAATGTCGAAACATGACGTTGTTAACTTGTGCAAGGCGTTCCAGTGTCGCGGGGAGCGTTGTTTTTTAGGGCAAAGGTAATCAAATTCATGAATGATGTTCTGTAATTAGTAATAAACAAGTTATAATTGTACATATTTTGAAATGTTTTAACATTATCCCTCAAAAGATTATAATTTAAATGTTAAAGTTGTTCCTGTTTGTTGAAAAATTCATTTTCTTCCCAAAAAGAAAATAATAGCCAGCTGATCTTCACAGGAGTCTTAATTTGGTAGTACCCTAAATCTCAATCTTGTTTTTTCCTCGGAATCTACGGAAATTTCATTCTCATTAATCTCCTTCTTCCATATACACCGTTGTGGTAGATAAATTAGAAAAACATACAAGATAATTCTTTACAACCTGGATAAAAATTCCAACATTTTTTATAAACTAAGATACAAGCTAAGTACCATCCAAAAAAATTGTATACGGAAGAATTTGATACATTAAGAATGGAAATAGAAGGCAGAGCAAAAATATTATACTTAGAGGATATTTGAAGTACACCTCAGGGAAGTAACAATGGATTATATTGTAATGTCATTCAAAGTATGATTAAATTTACGGTTGTGGTGTAAATGATTTAGATATAAGTAAAAAAAAATTTAATAAAAGCTTATTTCAAATAATATGATAGAGGGATTAAGAAAAGGAAAGTTACTTTACTTTTTTATGTTATAAATTTTTGAAGTGAGGATCATTTATATGTTCCAATATGGTTTTTGGTTTCAAATAGTTAAAATCCTATTATCCAATAATAAACAAATAACTTCACATTGCGAAGTTATTTGTTTATTATTAAAAGGTTACTATAATTAAATTCCAACTATCCATTGTCGTCTTCTCCTATTTCAAGATCGAAAGAGAAAATAGCACGTGCAGGCAAACTTATACATACAATGCACCCATCGTTCTTGATTAGAAATAATTCTTGCTCTAACTCTCTCATTTCCTTACTAGTGACTTCTAAAAATGGATTGACAACTCAGTTTGGTACTATTACCTATAAAAATCCTGATATCGTTCAGACATGTATCTTTGCAACTCTTCCAAGAGAGCACAATACCCTTGAAGGCGATAATCTGATATGTTATTTTCTTTATCCAAGTCAAAGCGGCTTGAAAAATAGTAAATATAATGACGAGCTAAATATCGTTTGAATAACTCACACTTAGATGTGAAAGTGGGGATAAAAGATCTAACTTTTAAATGATTTGTATAATTTATTTGCAACTTCAAATACATTTCATTCAATTTTATTAATATATCTGACAATAAGCAATATCATCGTTAACGTTATTTAGATCATCACAAATACCAGTTTTAAAGTCGAAAAAAGAATAAAAAAGTTTCAGGAAGTTTCTCTTTGATAGCCATGTAACCTTTGAGTGTAGGAATAAACGTAAAAACTCTTCATCATTACCAATGCCAAGCTGTCCAAACAGTTTGTAATTGAGGGAATGTCCTGGCTCTTATTTACTGCTATGATAACTGATAACAGTATTAATTGATTTGTGAAGTCGACCAATAAGATTTTCATTCTATCAGATTTTGCATGTGTATTGCATTATGTACTACATGTACACAAGGTACGACTTTAAAAAAAAACTGATGAAGCAACAATGACGACTTATCATGGATGGTGCACCATTTATTGCACCGCAAGAATGCAAGCAGATGGGTTGTTTTCTCTTGGAAAATATCAATTATAGTAAATGCCGAATATTGTTAGTCGTTATGATAAGATTTCTTACAAATATCGTTTGTGAACCAACTTTTCATCTTTGACAAAAAACTATATGTATATATAAGCAAGAAACAAATATAAATTTCCTATCAAAATGGACTCATAGACATACAAGGTAAATTATGTTGTGGCAAGAATCCTTCACAATTCATCTTCTATGTTTCATCCATTTAATATATTCTTCCTTGAACTCAGGTATTAGTGAGAGGTATAGACTTCATAATTTGGCCTGGTGACTTTTGTACAATTGTGTGCATAATCTTTCTTTCTGTCCAATAGTGTAAGCCTTACCAGATCTGTTAATCAGGAAACATATGTTGTATCATGTACACAAACTGTAAGTGGATTGTTGTGCACTGATTAAGACCATATTTCCAAAAGTTTTTCGTGCCTTGAACTTTCCTCAAAGAGGCAGACAAATTGATTTCATGACTCGCAAGGACTTTTGGTTTAAATACTTAAATAAATAAAAGATTATTCATACAAAAAATATCTTAATAGAGTTTTTTAATTACTGGACGCCCATTAAATACTTGTTCGATATTTTAGGGTATGAAATTGGGGTTTTTAGTTTATGGATCTTACTTATATATAATTCCACGTTTTTAACTTAAGTATAAGTATTTGTTCTAAGTAGTCTGTTTGCATTTGAAGGTAATAGTATACTGAGTATAGGATAAAATATAAAGGTACCAATATTGAAGTGCTATAATACGATCTAGATACAACGTACGTCTATCTCATCAATATATTCATTGCTGCTACCTTCTAATCACATTTAATTTGCTTTCCATCTTCATCCCTAACAAAATTATAATGAATATACTAGATGTTTTGAATCGTTGGGCATTCATATAAAAGGTTTCTACTTGTTTCTATTCGTCCTTTAAAGAAATGAGAGGTTCTGTTCTTTTTATCGGGGAATTATTTATCTTGACTAATAGTTGAAATTTAGTATTTAAACCTTCTTTTTTTTAATTTTTGAAAGGGTTATTCTAAATAACATTCAAATCGTAGTTGTATAGCATTTCCTTTTAGTCACGTAAAGCAATAATATTTTTTGATTATTATAAACACCAAAGTATTTCTACTTTCCAATGCGATCAAGGTTTTGATAGTCTGGTTTTGAGAGTGTCTCCGAAGCGATACTCAATTTATTCGTACTATTTGGTAATTATACTTATAGTACAATGCGTTTCATTAGCAAGAGATTATTCCAGTAAGGTGCCATAGTTGTAATTACCGTATACAGTCCCCTTTTTTTTTCTTTTGGCAACCATACAGAAACCTTCACGATGTCTAGTTAAAAATTGTCATCAACTACCCTTGTTGAGATTCCAATACTATTATATTATTAAAAGACGACACATTGGACCAAAATTTTCACATTAATGACCAGTGCTCGTCCATTCCTTATAAAACTAGTGAACAAATTTTTGTCTTAAAATTAAAATGGTGTCTTCCTGATAGAATTTAACTCAAGAAACATGAAAATATACTGTATAATCCGAAATTTTTGTTTTTATGTTGTACAGAAAATAGCATTTTATAGTCTATCAATAAGCCTTGCTATACAAAAATATTTTTTCGTAGAGCAAATCTAAATTAACTTGTAAAATATTCGTTTTGAAAGTTAGTTTTTTTTGCTAGTGAAGTTTTATCTCTTCACTTTACGTCAAATTATAAATTTTTACCAATATGATTAAAAATGATAAATTTATTAGACTGTGTAATTTTTTCGTATTTAAAAGACATTTTCTGTGATCCAGGAAGAAGTACAGAAATAATAATGCAATGTGAAGTTAGAAAAATGTAACTACAAACTATATAGTATGATTTTTCTTTTACTTGGATCATTCCTAGTAAAATGAAAATGCTCCATCATGTGGTCAATCGGAATACATATTTTCGAAATTACTACATCGTAGGCCACAGCACCAGTAATTGTGGGTTTTGTAGTGTTAAAATAATCAAGAACACACTTTCTCAATCAAAGTGCTAAAAAGTTTAAACAGATGTAGCTCCTATTTATCCAAGGTACCCAATAGCAGATATGGGGGATAGAGACGTTTTTAGACAAGAAATTTGACTTTCTCTAAAGACTTGACTTCAATTGTGCACGAATAAACTGGAAATCATCAACCCATTATTATAATATTCTATAACACAAAGATGACTCAATTTACTTGTCCAAGATAATCTGTCTTGAATTTTTCAACATGTCAGCCCAATAGTTTTGGACTTTCTAAGGCATCTGTACTCTAATAAAATCAGAAAATTAGATAGTGCTACAACTGAGAAAAATTTAATAGTGAAAGAAATTATCAAAACATGAAGAAACTAAAAAATATATATTATACACTTGGCGTTGTAATAGTCTGTAACTTGTTGTTATAAAAAATATGACTTGCTAATAATTTTTTTTCAATGCACCCTCTATGAACATTAGATCTGTTCAAATTTTAACTTTTTTGGTTCAACCCTTTTAATATTTGACTTATTCCCGTTTACCTAGCTCTAAAAAAACTTAGTATAAAATTCATCTAAATTTTGGACCGCGAATATGCCTACCGCATGGGCCTTGAAAATTTATTGTTGGTTGATCTAAATTAGGCAAAAAAGTGTGATTGTTTATATTCAAAAAACAACAATTTTTTAATATCTGTGATAAAAATTACCCATTGGCACAAACAAAGGTTTAAAAATATATTTATACAAATTAAAACACAGTTTATTGGTTTTGATTTGATATCCAAATCAATGTTATACGATAAGCCATTGCGAAGCCAAAGTCAAAAGAGCACAAAAATCCTTTTTTTTTTTTATAAGCGACCAAATATACATTTTCAAGTCCCATACAGCAGGCATAGCCGCGGTCCAAAACCCAAACGAATTGTAAATTTATTTTCTATAGACCTTGGAAAACGGAAACAAGTCAAATATTAAAAGGTTTGAAAAAATGTAAGTATTTTAGCAGGTCTAATGAACATAATTAGCATACCCATATAAACCTATTGTATTATTTAGAAGGAAAACAGCACCACTTTCTATCGCTTTGTTTACAAACCAATATAAGTAATCAACACTTACTGATAATCTGATTTGCTTTAGTTTGTAGCACATGGGTTTTACAGTCTCTGGCTCCAGACATAAATGGCACTATTTTTTTAATTAACTTTTGAACCAAAACAAAAAAGAAAATGCGGGTAAACATAGTGGTTGTCTTAAATTGAAATTTTGGCGTCTTAACGTGACAATGGATGAAACATTGATCAATGACTTCACTCTGGAACTGAAACCATTATCATCTGAGTTGACAGCAAATGGTGAACCTTGTTCAAGGCACCCAAAAGTAAACATATCAGCTGCAAAGGTTATGACCTAAGTATTTGGGATGTACGAGGTGTAACATTCATAGACTACCTTGAAAAGGGAAATACCCTCAACAGTGAGTATTATATAGGGTTATTAGGGCATTTGAAAGACAATATCATGGAAAAACAAGCACATTTGAAGAAGAAGAAATTACTGATTCACCTGGATAGCGCACCATGTCACAAGTCCAAAACAATAGCAAAACTGCATTCATTGAACATTGACATCCACCTTACTCCCAGATTTGGCTCCCCGTAACTACTTTGTAGTTCTTGTATCTCAAAAATGTTTGTTAGTAAAAAATCGTCCCATGAAAAGGGTTTCGCTGAAACTGAGCTCTGTTTTGAGGCAAAGATATACCGTTTTATAAAAGTGGCATATAAATGTTAAATCGGGGATGGAATGATTGTGTTACTCCCGATGTGGATTATATTGATAAAAGATGTAAATTTTAAAGGTAAATAACGTGTTTTATTTCTTAATACCTGTACTTTGAAGCCCTGTGTCATTAATGAAAATGATACGTTCACGAGGCCGTTATCAAATTGGGGATGTTGTTTAAGAACCGATAACAAGGACAAGAACTATTTAAGTTTCATAATATGTGAAGATATAAGTTCTGAGCGTTTTTTCGCTATATTTCGACAATAACATTAACATAGTTTGCACCAGTCTTATGCAAATGGTTTCAAACGGTTTTCTGGCTAATCATCAGCTCCTGGGCAATAGAATAAGTGTTGACATGCCTGTACAATTCAAAATTTTACATTATTTTACCGACATTTCCGATGATTTGCCCGCCAGAGCATGCTTCATCTTTGACGTCCATATTACCAGAAGTAATCGTTGGAACCACCACATTGCTGTTACCATTGGATCCTTCTGTAATCGAATTTAGTCTCTATTCCACTATATCTATTATATATAATGATTTAATATTAATAGCAATAATTAAAGAAAGAAGATAATTAATACAAATTGGTACAACCTTTATTTCATAACATGCACATGGTTCCCCGATGTTTACTACTCTTCTTTTATCTTGATAATATTATATATGTATATTATCAATAAAAAACAGAACAATTCCAATATTTATCACAGTTCTATAAAAAGCACTTTTTCCCGGCCTTGGTTGTATTAGTTTCGAAAAATTTATCAAATTTTCTCATTTTTCACTTCCATTTTTGAAGGTTGTAACACCAAACTGTAAATGCACTTTTTTTTGTACGCTTAACCTTTCAGCTTATTAAAAGATTTTTTGATACACTCTATTAATCTTGAGATATAGCTCACTAAAAACATCTAACAAAAACATTTTACTTAACCTAATATAAAGACTATAAATAATTTGTTGTTGGGAGATAAGCAAGTTGACAATTTTTTTAAAGAGGGAAGGATGTAAATAGATACTTTTATGTGAGCTATAGCATTTTATTTATACTTCCTTCCATAAACACTTTGTGATGGTTGTATAATGTATATCCCTAAAATAAATTATTTTTGTATTCCTTTTGAAAGTAAAATTTATTGATTTTTTTTTCATTTACTAGATAGGAGATATATGTTTGACTAGGCTGAATATAACTTTCTTCTGAACCAACTTATCAATTGTCAATAAATCTTGACATATTTAGTCAAGTAAGTAAAACCTAGTATGCACTTACACTCAGAAACTAACTCTTTTTGAAGAGTTTGAGCTTTTATCAAACTGCACATAATGTTTTAAAAAGTCCGTGCTTTTTTCGTTCAAAATTGTTTGTTGTTTTTTTAGTTAATTCTTTTTTTTTTAGGGAGCGGAGCGAAATTGTTTTTAATCGATTGTTTTATATAACTATAAAAAAAATAGCGTCACACTGTGCACAATAACTCCCAAACTAACAAATAGACTGTCATCAAATTTTGACAGCTGTCTTCTGTAGGTTGGTACTAACTAAATATGAGGTGAGGTGCCATCTATGTGTAAAGTTAAGGATTTTTAGCCCATGTGTTATGGCATTCCATCTTTCAAGTTCAATTCTTAAACATTTATGGGTTTTTTTCTCTTTCAAATTTACCTTTAAATATTTTTCTACGGTATAAAATACTTTCAATGTTCTTCGGATCTGTTAAGTTTTGGAGTTAAAGTTTTTTCTATGTAGAATATATCTTCATATTCTTTTTGAATAAACTATATATGAATTTAAACAATGTTCAAGAAACTTTATCCTCCTTTAACTCTATCGATGATAGGAGTTTCAAACTGTAGACATTTTTTGTTTTCTATATATTTGATTAAATCAACATTTTAACATTCTAAATAAATTTAGAACGAGTTACAAATTCCTATGATATATCAACTGTCAAAATTTATTAATTTCCAAAGGAATTTTATAAGACAATATATCTTACTTTAACTTAAAAGGGGTATGAAAAAAACAACCGTGAGTTGACTTTTGGGGAAAATTTTATTGCTAAATGACTATTTCGGGTAATTGTCCATTCTTAATTTCATATATTTATTGATATATACGATAGTATATATCAATAAATTTGAATGATAGTATGATAAATAGATATTATTTATAAGCTTTATATATTATTTACAATAAACATAGGTAAATTAATTGGAGTTTTTTTTAAGAAACCCACAAAAAGCAACATAATTTGTAACCCTAACTCTGATTTTGATGAAACTTGACTCAATTTATGTGGGTAGAAACTAACTCCTGTGATTTATTCCATTTGGATACATAGCTGAGGAGATATGATCTTTTGAATTTTTGACCTGGAAGACCTTGTAACCTTGGTCTGACCATGCATAAAAATGAATGTTCATACTCTTAAATATAACATATCACAAAATTGGAGGGGTATTATTTCTTGTTATCGTGATACTTTGAGTTGAAGTTCAAATTCTATAACTTATATACCAATCAATTGAGATACTAGTTATTTTATTTTCTATTTATACATAGTATCTCAATTGATTTTTTCATATAACTTATAAAATTTGAAATTTTTTCAAGAAATTTAAAAATTTAATTTTTGGATTTTTTTCAAAAACATCCAAGTATTGTGTAATGTGCCTACATGTATATTGTATATGCACAATAGAGTGGCTCAAAAATCAGAATTTGATTATTTGATGATTGATAACAAATGCAAAAAGAAAAGTCATCCTCTTCTTATTTTTTCTTGTCTGAAAGTTAACTTTGCCTCATTAAAGTAGTCCGTTAAACCAAGTTTGATAATGAAGACCACCATGTGATCAATATTTGTTCAGATATGGACACTATCACGTAGAAAACCCCTTTAGTTGTGAAAATATGACAATGAACGAGCCCAAAAATTTTTGTTGTTGGAAATTGAATTGGGTTTTTTTTATTTGGAAAAGCAGTTATTCTTTCTTTAGTATAAGGTGCCTGAGTTCACAAGTAATGAAGGGTTACAACTTAGGATGAGTTGTGAATTTATTGGGAAGAGTCCCTGGTTGAATTCACTAGCAATAGAATTGAAAATCTTTAGTTAGTAATTCCATGCCTACAGAGTGGTAACTCAAAATTTGTGGTATTATTAAATTACGATTTTATCTCCTTTATTTTTTTATCACAAGGTTTCAATAGACAACCAAGTGGCAAGTTAAACATAAATAAACAAATTTTGTTTTATTTCATGTCTCTACGTGTGAAAATGTCGGAGCAAAAAAAAATTAAACGCGTTTGCAATTTCCTCTGCACCCGTGTCAGTCCCGATAAGGATGCATAGACAGTTTTCATCTCAATACGTTCTACCTACAGCATCAAAAAGCCCATTATTGACCCATACGTATGGCTGACTTTATTTATGCAGTGTACGCAAGATATATATTAAGTCACTTTAGCAAACTCTCTTGTGCAAACTCAGGCTCTTAGGCAGTTTTTTTCTTTGATAGCTTGTTCATACCTTCACCAGTTGAAAAAAAAAAAAGAATAAATTGAAAAATTCCTGGCCCCAAATATTTGAAAAAGGCGTGGATCCCTCTTTGGAATCAGTACTAGGAGTGTCAACATAACAATTGCTCGAACTCGGGTACTCAGTTAGACGTTCTTTTGCTAGGCCAGTAGAAAAATTTGATATCTTTAAAGGATCTTTTGAGACAACAACAGTGGAAGCTGATTTCAAAGGTATAAGTGACTGTCTCCGAACGCCAGTGTTCGGGAACAGAATCCAGCAAATCGTCAATGAGAACCCATTGAAGTCATTCAGACGAAGATCCCAGCCCAAGTCATCTTTTTCGGTATGGTGAGCTCCGAAGGCCACGTCATACATCCTCGTATGTTCCTCAAGACCTCCAGGATAACCCTGATGCCTCCCAGAACATCCTAGAGACCAAGGTGAATCCCTAGATCGACATGGCTCCCAACAGGAGGCCTTGCAGTTGGAAGCAGGACTCAGTTACTAGCCATACCTCGAGAAAAAGTCTGGAATTGCTCCAAGAAAAATTTGACGAGCTCAACCTTTTGGACTTTTGGCCTACAAACTGGCCGGATCTTAATCTGATGTTGTTGTTTTTTTGTGGGGAGGGGGGGGGGCGATTACACGACAAACCAACCGAACCCTGTACAACAAAAAGACAAACGTATCGGTCGGATCAAAAAGGAATTTCAAGATTCGCCAAGGGACCAAGTGGCGAAGGCCTGCTTTCGCTTTAAGCAATTTATAAAGTTTGTAATTTTGGAATATGGTGAATTTATTGAATAAAATAAATCAGAATCCATTAAGTTTTCAGAGTCTGGTTTTATTTTTTTAATCTGATAACTCGTTCGAGTGGTAATTCCGTTTCGAAAAAAAATCCTTTTTACGACACAGGTAACTTGCACACTTTTTAAAAATGTGGGCCAACATTTCAGCGATATATTTAAGTCAGTTTTAGTCTTAGTATTAAAATTTGTGGAATTATTTAAGATACTCCTTAAGAATTTTAGCTTTAGTTGAAAACCTTATACTGGTCGCAAAAGGCCAAACCTGGACATGAAAGTGTTAAGTAAAACAACCCAAGCAAATCCCTTCAAGTCTGAGGGTCCATACAAGAGATCTTATGGATTGACACCAGCGACCAATGATCAAAGTGCTTGGAAAGAACCCTGTGAGGGTTGGAGAGCCCACTTTTGACAACAGCAATGAAAGAAACCCATCTCCTTTGTTACAAGAATCTTTTGAATTATTTTTTATCCTTATGGCCTCCCTACAGTCCTGTAGTGTCCGCCATCAAAACACCGAGGCATTCGTCAGGCAGCACTGGGGCACCATGAGAGAGAACAACATCTGCAGAGAGTGACAGGCCTTACGTCACCGCCTGGAAGCCATTATTGCCGCTATAGATGGCTTAATTAATTATAAAGAGAGCTCAAACACTTGCAAAAATTATCAAAAACTCAAACGATCATATTACGACAAGAATTATACAGCCAGACTTTTCTTTTATGTAATATTTTTTAAACTGTCATATGATTAAACTTAAGATTTTGAAATTTGTCGCAGAGATTGATACTTAAAATTTAACTAAATCCCAATTTGATCTGTGCATGCGTTTGGTGTGTCCTCAACCATTTTTTTACTGAAAGAAAATGGATGTTCCGATATCCATGTTGTCCCTCTCTTGCGGGTCGGCCTGGTATTGCAGTACCTTCAAGAAAGGCCCACTCTCCACCCTCCTTCACAAAAAAAAATAGATAGAACTAAGAAATGGCAATGAAATAACGGAAACGATCAATATATCTAAATTAAATCTTTATATTTATCTAACCTACATGTAATTAAATGAATCATAATTTAATAGTTTTTTGGACATCCATCATCCATTTTTAACCCATTTTTTGACTTTAAACTTTTTTAAGTACATTAAATAATTATATTTATTTTTACATTAATTTAATTTATTAGACTGAATGAAATATGATTTAATCTAATTATTTCTTAATGACTTTTTAAGAAATAATTTTGTACTTACCACTATACTTTTATTTTGTAAATATACTTCAAAATACTTTATTTAGTTATTATAGGACAACCATAATTTTTGTTGTATTTAAATTAATGCACAAATATTTTAAAATTATTACCCAACACAAAGAATGAATAGTCCCGGGGCTCACAAATAGAGTGCGTTATTTTTTAATCCAAAATACAGCTTTCAAAATTTCATGAGCATCTGTTTTTTAGTTTGTAAATTATTGTGGTAAGTGTGACGCTACTTTTGTTACTTAAAAAACAATAGATGAAACGTAATTTTTATATTTTTATATTTTTTGTAGTAACTGATCTAAGCAATTTTTTTTTTTTTTTTCAAATCATTGTCCTTTGCTCATGTTATTTTTTTTTTAGTTGGGCTTTATCATACTCATCACTATCTTCCACTAACCTACCGAAAAAGAAATTATTTTAATTAAAGAGAATAACGGTGAGTTATAAAAAAAGTTAAATATTTGTCACAAATACACAGACCTACTGAGAAGTGGAAGAGAAAAAAATTATTGACTAAGAAGGGATCACAGTATGCAAGGCAATCTTTAACTTTTAAAAAAGAAATGAACAAATGTATTCTTATAATGAAGCATAAGACTTGTTTACTTATATTAGTAGTTCGTAAACAAAGCGACTCAGAGTCAGAGTCTTGTGGCAAAAAAATGCAACTCCCTAAATTTTGTACTTTATTATATATGTAAAATTCTATGAGCATTTTTATGTTTTAAGAAATCAATTTAAAAAAATTTCAGTGAACTAGAATTTTCTTTTTTGTTTCAAATATAAAACAAATGTTCTTAAGGGAGCTCAACCCCATTTACTGTTGTCAACCAAATACACTTATGGTGAATTAATTTACTGTTGGTATGATATATTACAAATTATAAATGTTACATAACTAGTTAGATACTATAATTATAAATATGATCATTTAATACACATATTAGATATCTCATAAATTGAAAGAAAAAAAAAGTTGTGTGGTAGTATTTTTTTTAATAATTTATAAAAGAAGCGTAACAGGGCAGTTACTGAGAAAGAGATTAATACATTATTGGATAAAGTTGAATCGGATTTTAGTGATGAGGAAGATTCTGACTTTGTTTTCTCTTATTGTAAAAAAAAAGATGAGGCACTAGAAGATGATATTATAATAACTCATCAAAATTGGGATTTCGATGTGTCTTCTCCTCCTACTCCTTCAATTACTGTTGTTGATCAAACAAATGAAAGCACAAAATGTATTCCTATTAATAAACGTTCAATTGTATTGAAGAATACATCAATGATGGTTTCGGTTGAAGAAAGTAAGTTAATAGGAAATGCTGATTTTCCATCTAATATCAAGGAGTTAAAAACATCATATAATTATTTTTAGTTATTTTTGGCTGAAACGTTTCTCAATCATATGGTTCAGGAAACAATTCATTAACAGCGTACAAAAGGATTTTAGCAAGTCATTAGAGTTTAATATTTGGGCTCGACGTAAGTACCTTGAGATTTGTCTTGTAATTTCTTGAGTTTCAGTAACAAGTACGAAGGACTATTGGGGTATTTAATGTGGAAATGATATCATAAAACAGACTATATCTTATAATAAAGGCATTTTCAGCCTTTATGTTTCGTCTATACTAGGTGATCAATACAGAAGGTGATCATATTGAATGATACAAGAGATAATTGGTACGTTTAAATTTTATATTCTAGTCAATTTTGTTCTTTTATACCTTCTATAATTCTTTAAATGTATTTGAAAATATTGTCCGGATACTTTTGCCCAACCCAATTCATACTCAGTTTTTTACAGGCATTCTTAACTACTTTGAATGGTTCTTAAGGCAAGTAATAAAAGTTAGGGCTTCTGCATGATTTTTGTAATATAAATTTTATATTTTTATACTTTTACAACTCTTAGTAGCCTCCTGGTAGATCCCTCTTAAAAGTTACGAAGAATTTTTATAAATATAATTTGTGTTTTACCATTATTTGAATAATTTTTTATGATATACCATATTTTCAAATACAAATCACTATTAAAAAGGTTAAATAAGGAGAAGGATTTGTATTTTAATTGAACTCAATTATATTTCAAAAGTTCCAATTAAGTTAATCATTATCTTTTTTTTTATTTTTTCAAATGATTCTACTTCTTAGGATCAATAATATATATAAATATTTGAATATAATGGTGATATTTCAAATTATATTTTTTTGGATTATAATCTATTTATTTAATTACTCATACATAAAAGATGATTCTTAAATACATGAAGGCTAAAAAGTGTAAAGCACTTCAAAGTTCAACTTAAATGCCTGTTCTCAACATGATATTAGTATTGTTATAATCATTTCGGTCTATACATTTTTTTAATTTCACAATTCCATGAAAAGATTTGATTTATGCCATAGATTAAATAACAAAAGCCGATATCAATATCAACAGAGGCAAAGAATAAAAGAGTTTCACTCATTATTCTAGTATTATTTTTATGTTAGGTCTTAATATATTTTCTATTTCAATTTGATTATTAGTCTCTCTGTTCGAATACTGAAGAAAATTTCAGTAATAGAATAGTATTGTTCAATGATTTTTCTTAAGATTAAGTTTGATTTACTTTTTTTTCTGTGTCAAACGTTCGTTAATTTATATTATCAAATTTTTCTTACGAATTGTACTTAATGTATCCAAAATTGAGCGTGCAATTAATGGAATGAAAAAATTGATATAATACCGGTAGTAAAAATAAATTAATTTTCCCTAATAGATGGCTTTAGTAATGTGTACCTCACATTGTATAAGAACAATTTTTTCACGCTGGATAATAATATAAAAATAGGATTTCTTAATAAAAAAAACTTGTTAGATAGTTTTGTGATTGATTGACTAAGTGTTGTCTGAGTAGATGTCAAAGATGTACCTCATCAAAGAGAAAATACGCCATATTCTACAGTTTTTCTTCGTTGAACGCAAAAACGTAATCCTGGTGGCTGAAAATATGAATATAATTTGCTCCTACAATACTGTAACAGCCAGTTATGCTCAATTTTTTTTATTGGTTAGTCCCTTCTGGTAATTTTGATGTCAAAGATGTACCACGCTCTAGAAGGCTCATTATCTAAAATGTGCATAAAATTTTGGATATGTTCCATTTCGACCATCAAATAAGCATTGTTTTGTTTCTACAAGAGATAAAATTAATTAAATGGAACATTGTTTGTGGTAAGGGGTTTATTGTGTTTCTGAATACGGTCAAAAAATTGGATTTTGCTGACAATGAATTTGTATATTTATAACACCATTGCTTTACTCATAAAAATAATGACAATCAATAATACAACGCTTCAGTTAAAGTCCTGCATTACTCATTATAACCATCCATTCTAATACGAGTAGAAAAAGACTGAAATTTGTTAATTCACATTTACAAAACAAAAACATTCTCTCATCGCTGTTCATGGATAAACTACAACTCTGGTCTTTTCATAGCAGTTGAAAAAACTATAAAAAAATATTTGGCACATGGGGTTTGACAGTATGCAGTTTGGGAGGGGGGAGGGGCAACATACATAAACTAAAAACGCTGTTCCCTTTTAATTTATTTTTATTACCCCCCAAAATACAATTTTAAATTCGAATTTACGAATAAAAAATAGATATTTAATTATATTATTATTCAGGGAGTTGTATTATTTTACCGCAAGTTTACAATTTCAATCGTTTTGTAAACAAACTAACATAAATAAAAACACTTATGCCCCATTGAACTTAATTGAAGCTTAAAAAAATGATCCTCTTCTAAAACAAAACAAACATAAAACTACATAGGAATAAAAATTGACAAAAAAAATAGGATTTTTTAATTAATCAGCTGAAATAAATTAAACCACGTAGTTCAATGGATAACACAGTCGGGAGAAATTATTTTCTTATACACAATAATCCTTGGTTTGCGCCCTGGTATTTCTTAGAGAAGATAATATATAGTATGTATATGGACTTCAAAAAAGATATCTAAGTAAAATCGAGTAAGTATAATATTACAACGCTTACTTATACTTAATCAGTGTAACTTCACCTGACCAATGGAAGGAACATTGAAAAAAAAGTTACTCGTTTTCCTCAATTTTTATAGTTCTCCATGTATGGACTATGGAATAAAATTTCATATTTGTATACACGCTTTTGCAGAATGTCTCTGTGTTTTGAATTTACAACAATATATTGCCTTAAACGTAAAGAGACCGGATGGCCCAGAATCAAAATTCACAACAGATCTGGTTTTGTTGATTATTTTCTAGATCCATCATCTCTTATGATAATTACTAACTGAAAATAACAGAAGTGATTAGCAATTCTTTCTTTCGAATCGCATAAAAAAAATATTTTTCCGTGAAGAAAAAAAATGTAGTTGTATTCACGAAATATCGGAGCCATTTCGCATATAGCATCAAGCGTGTATACATGAAACATTGTTTTAGCCCTATAAAATAGGAAATATTGTGAATGTGTAATGTAGTTAGGCTTAGCAATGAGAGTGTGTAGATAAAGTTAGCCAATGTGTGCTCTAGGCACTAGAACACTCCTTGGCTCATCACATCATATTAAAAGAAATCTCAAATTCTAATTATTATTATGAGATTCTTTAGAAGAATTATTTATTAATGGATACAAGCATGAAGCCGCTACGTTTGAGTGTGCAAATAAAAAAAGAAGAGTTATTTTGTATATTTATTTTATTAAAAGTTGTCTTTTAGCCCATACTTAATTTGAACTTGGGGCAATGCCAAGTACTAACTCTATTTTTTATATAATTACACTTCAAATTAACAACGTTATTTTTAGCCGTAGATGAAGTTTTGAGAGTGAGTTTATGGGATATTTATTACTAATCAGTAATACATAAAGATAATCTTATTTTATCTTAATCTAATTAAATAGATATTTATATATTAAAGCTTATTACTTAGATACAGATTTAGAGATTCTATTGATTTGATTTCAATTTTTATGAATATAGTTATAATATATTAAAATATAATATTATAAAAGGTTTATTTGAAAGTAATTCAAGTTGAAAAATAGTGTCAAAAGGAAAGTAATATATCTATAATAAAGTTATCTTATTAAAAGCACCAGTCTTATCCCCAATGCCATGTAATTCTCTTAACCTAATTTGCCTTAAAGGGATTTTGTATCAAGGATATTTCGCCTTAATATATGAATAAATGAAGTTTAAACGTCATTATTATTAACTTTTGGTTGAAATCAAAAAAGGCAAAATATTTTTCTATAAAATACACTAAATGTCTTTTATTGGAATAAATATGAAATTTTGCATTTGCTTCATATTTTTGTTTGGTTGATTATTTTCTAGATCCATCATCTCTTATGATAATTACTAACTGAGAAGTGATTAGCAATTCTTTCTTTCGAATCGCTGCTGTGTTTATTTTTAATTTTTTTTTCTAAATAATACTAATTTTATTACATCTTTTGTCTCTGGTTCGAATTCATCACATAGTGAGATTTTTTTGGGGTATGCATTAAAATTTTGGGGCATGATTACATTATTTTTCTCAACAGAAAGAAAAAACCATTTCGTGCGTATTATAGTAATACACATTACATATTTTGATTAAAAAATTGCAAGTGGACATCAATTTTAACCAAAAAATTCAAAAACAAGGTTTAAATCTCATTTATTTATATATTAAGGCAAAATATCCTGGGGACACAATGGCTCTAAGGAAAAATGTTAAAAGCAAATTGTCCTCAGGCAAAATTACCATATCATCATGTGTTCTTTACATGAATTTATCACCGGATGAATAGTTTTCTTTTGACATAACACATTTCAAAAAATATAACTCAGTGGGAATGTCACAAAAACAGCTTTCTTTTTTTATCTTTTCAACGACAAAAAAAAATCATTAATGAAAGTGTCTCAAATGTCAAAGTTAGACATGTGGGAAAGGAACCAAATTTTCACATAACGTATATTGTAATTTTGACAATATTGATGGGTCCCCCACCCAAAGTTTTGTATTATATTCAACCATATTATTAAGTTTCATGAACCTATAACTTACAGAGTGAGGACACAAAGCTTGCAGTAATATTTTATTAGGATTTTATCGCCGTTATTTTTAATAACAAGGCTTATTTATGCAATCATACAAAAGCTGTAAGAAAAATATACAAGTAATTCTTCATCCTATGTCTCTAATTGGAAAAATGTTGGAACAATAAAAATAAGGCAACGTGTGTATGATCTTCTCTACGCCATTGCCAATGACGAGAAGACTGAAGAGACTATTGGTATATCTATTTCGACTAACTGCAAAATCAAGAATTCCACTACAGTTCCATACATCCCAGAAGAACAAAAACTTCTGCAGTAAGAATATGGCATACTTCCGGCCAGCCTCCTTGTGATCTTCATCCAGCCTTGATCTGAGCTATTTGACTTTGTAGTTTGAGACCTATTGGAGAAATATCTCTAACGCACCTCTCATCTAAATTTAGATTAATCCAAGGTGCCATCTGAACAGTGTGGTACGCCATGGAGATTTTTTTTTATTATTTACTTGACAGAGCAGAGTCTCCATAATATATTTCAAGCTATTGCTTAATTATGAACGGTATTTTTCCCCATCAAGAATCAGTGCAAATTAAAACATGCAATTCTTTTCGATCAATTGCTTCGGGAAAAACAAAAGTAGTTTCACACTTAGCACAAAAATCCACAAACTAAAGAACAAATTGTCACGAGATTTTGACAGCTTTCTTTCGATTTTTACTTCGATTTTTACATCGGCAAATATTAATTACCTCCAACATATCTTTTTTAATTGAGCTATACGTAACTGCCTCCCCGAAGAGGTGAGAATAACGTCTTCACTTAAGGGGTTTAAAAGACTTATAACCCTAACTTAGACTTAAGACCCTAATTCAACCCTAAGAATGACACGTGTAATTTTGTTTTGTTTTTACTTTATCCATTTATCCTTAAATTCTATCAAATAATTTTACTCATTTATTTTAAATCCCAATTCCGCCTTATCCTTTCCTCTAATTTTATTCATATTATCCGATTTAATTCTACCACATTATATCATTTCATTAGATTTTATCATATTGTTTAATTATATTATATCATGAGTCGATAATATTCGGTTTTTTTTAGCCAATAGTCGAAAACAAACAAATAAATAAAACTATGCGAGG
The DNA here is from genome assembly GCF_016086655.4 of Lepeophtheirus salmonis. Classification (NCBI taxonomy): domain Eukaryota; kingdom Metazoa; phylum Arthropoda; class Copepoda; order Siphonostomatoida; family Caligidae; genus Lepeophtheirus; species Lepeophtheirus salmonis. The sequence continues at coordinate 23,846,688 of NC_052139.2, read as the reverse complement.
GTGTTCTGAAAGGTATCCAATATCAAAGTTAATATGGCCATAATCGTAAATAACAGCTAGTCACATTCATCAAAAATCGGTTGAGAGTTACTCACCAAAGTTTAAGCCATTTTTTACATGGAGTTGTTATGTATGTTACGTACGGAGATGAAAACTGTCTCTGCATCCTTATCGGGACTGACACGGGTGCAGAGGAAATTGCAAACGCGTTTAATTTTTTTTTGCTCTGACATTTTCACACGTAGGGACATGAAATAAAACAAAATTTGTTTATTTATGTTTAACTTGCCACTTGGTTGTCTATTGAAACCTTGTGATAAAAAAATAAAGGAGATCAAATCGTAATTTAATAGTACCACAAATTTTGAGTTACCACTCTGTAGGCATGGAATTACTAACTAAAGATTTTCAATTCTATTGCTAATGAATTCAACCAGGGACTCTTCCCAATAAATTCACAACTCATCCTAAGTTGTAACCCTTCATTACCTGTGAACTCAGGCACCTTATACTAAAGAAAGAATAACTGCTTTTCAAAATAAAAAAAACCCAATTCAATTTCCAACAACAAAAATTTTTGGGCTCGTTCATTGTCATATTTTCACAACTAAAGGGGTTTTCTACGTGATAGTGTCCATATCTGAACAAATATTGATCACATGGTGGTCTTCATTATCAAACTTGGTTCAACGGACTACTTTAATGAGGCAAAGTTAACTTTCAGACAAGAAAAAATAAAAAGAGGATGACTTTTCTTTTTGCATTTGTTATCAATCATCAAATAATCAAATTTTGATTTTTGAGCCACTCTATTGTGCATATACAATACACATGTAGGCACATTACACAATACTTCATGTACTTCAAATGCACCAATGTACATACATACATATATTTAAGCATATTTATCATTTTTTTGTAATGAACAAAGATATTTTTAAGAATATATACAGCAAAATCTAAGTTTGAAATGGTTTTTAAAATGCATGAAAAGCTTTTTGAAACAATTATTTATTATATTTTTTAAATAAATACAAAAAAAAATGTAGATAGTGAGGATCCAAAAATTGCAGCGGTATTTTATTTTGATTTTATCGCATTTATTTTTAAATATTATGTTTCATTACAAACTCAAGCTACAACTGAGGGAAAGAAAAAGTTTTTGTTTATTCCATATAAAGAGAAAGTATGAGGTTGAGGCAAGCTTTTACAGCTTTTCCAAATATAGAATATTCTAACAGTTGGAAATGATTATGTCATTTGTTAATTAATATCTAATTTCAGTCCTTCTTCTTTTTGGACTCAGTATAAAGTCACATTATCACACAAAAGAAAAAGAAAAAGTTATTTACCAAAGATATTAAATTAATTAAATTATTATCTATTTGTGCTCCATTTGATTCAGAATGTAGAAATTAATCTAATTTATATTCTATGTGACATTTGAGCATAATTCATCATAAAAGGTAACGTAAATATGAGATGACACAATTAAAGTCATACATACTTCATAAAAAAGTATGTGGAATTTTAATTTATTCACTTTGATAAAAATGAACTTAGCATTGGGCAGTTTTTAGTTTCAGAGCCATGCAAGGAGTTTTTAAAACATCCATATAATTCTGAGTTAAACAGAGTTGTTTTTTGTGTAATTTCAAAAACAATTAAATTACTCTAAATGTATTATTTTTATACATCTTTTTTTAAATCAAATGTAAGGTTGGATCTTTTACATTGGATCAGAAATACAACAATATTTTTGTATTCAAGTTTCTATCAATTATTAATTCATGTTTAAAATTTTTAATCACTTTTTGACCTTAATAAGTATAAATATATTCATACAGTATGTTTCAAAACACATTAAATATATTAATAGCAACCTTTGATTACAAATAGAATATTTGTATTATTTGGCATACCCTCCTTTTGGTCTTTATGACTGCTCTGCATATTTCAAATGTTTTAGCTAGACTATAAATATATAACTTTTTAAACCTTATAAATTATATTACCAATAAAAAAGATCGTAGGTATATCAAAATTATATATTTGAAGTAGAACCAAGAGAATATTTCCAATAATGATACATGATTGAAGGTCGTTAATCATATTTTTTGCAATCTTTACTCAAAGTGTTATCGATGAATTAGATACGTTTTAAAACATACTGGTCACCCTGTATATTTAAAAAAAAAATCCTTTTTATGTTTTTTTTTGCACAAATGCAGAGGTAACTTTTTATAGCAAACAAAAAATTATTAATCAATTTCATCAATATTTTGATTATACAGCCTGGTAATCAAGAAGAAAAGTTATCTAAACTAAATGGAAAACAAACTTTTTTTTTTAAATTTAATATATTATATAGTTAGGATAAATTTCCCAATTTGGTCATGCATTAAGTGTATGACGACCATTACATTCATAGTATATTCTCTCCCTCTAGAGATTAATCTTTTTTTTTAGTCACTTTAGACACTGGTACAAACATGAAATAGAAATCACAATTACCATATCATATATTAAGAACTTTATAATCTAATTATGTTTTCGTCAAAAAAAAAATCATGGAAGGTATTCCTTTTACGCTACAAACTCTTTTCTAATTTAACAGTGGATTTTGCCAAAGCCTTTGATACTCTGTCTACAGAGTTTATAAGAAAAACTCTGTCCCAAAAATGATTTGGAGATTTTATCACTCGAATGTTTGCAGTTACCTTAACGTGTACTCTTATGCTGATTAAATACAAAAACTAATTCAAATACTTTCGAAAAACTGGGGCATTCTTCAAGGAGATCCTCTACTTCTATACTTCGGATTATATTCCTTGATTGGCTAATACAAGAAATATGTAAATCAAAGATACAGAATAAAAAACTTTCAGTTGCCACACTCTAATTTAAAATTTTTATGTTCTGCAAACGACATAACAATGATATTTATCGGGAGACGGTATAAAACATTAAAATAAATCCAAAACATGTTAAGGGTCTTATTTCCATTCTCTAAATTATCTGGTCTCCATAAAAACTGAAATTATCACTCCTTATAACGGATTACTTGAAAAGGCTTGTCCTCATTTTAAATTGAAATCAAAATCTTGGGGTTTTGGATAAATAAAGGAAGATATAAAATATATGGGGATTATATTTGTTAAAGAATTAGGGATTCTCTTCATTCCATTTAAAACTATGGGATATGATGAATGCTTGAAATATTTATTATTATTCCCAAAGTGACATATCGAGAGAAGGATGGTTTTAATGCGCAATACTATCCGGAACTCTCGAGGTTGCAGCCAAGTATTTTAATGACGAACGGGGAATTAGCTTCTTCTGTCAATGTTCAAAAGACACAACCCATCTTATTTTTGTTGGAGTGTCAAAGTTTATTGAAAATTTATGGGGACGTTATTAAAACAGTTAAAACATTATTCACTAAACAACTGGGTAAAGAAGATTTATTTTCTACTTCGAATAATGAAAGAGTTGATGCAATTATTGTTTATCTTTAGGCGTATGTTTATTGTAAATTTAACTTCTTTTTTTTTTGTTCATCGTCCAATTTATTTTAAATTTTCCTGATTGTGCGAAATTTTATACTAGTTTTCTTCGTTTTATTGTGCTTACATGTTTTAACGAATTATTTTTCCATTATAATATGTTATATTATAATCAGATTGCAAATGTTTAAATGCATGCCAAAAAAAAACAAATACAAAAAAAAAACTTTATTATCGAAGTTGATTAAATAACTATTTACTTACTTATCATTTAACTTTCTGTATAATATATATAGATATAAAGGGTGGTAGGGTCCAACCTGGGGTACACTCTTTACTGTACGCGGTTTGTTATGGTATACTAGTAAAGTTTTTTTTTAATATAATTAATGTAGTTTGTGAAGTTTTTCCGATATTTTATTCTTTAGTAATTTATTATCTGTAAAAATAAACTATTCTTAAATTTACTTAACTTTTCAAAAAAAAAAAAAAAATTTGGTCAAAATATAAGTAGGTTATAAAATACTATTATTTATTTTTGAATTTATAAATTTCTTGACAAAAAGAAAAGCTTGTCTACATTTCCTTGTAATGAACTGTCACAGTATCACCAGCCATCAAAAAGTTATTTAGCTGATCCCTTCAGCATAACACTGGAATTTCGTTAACTTCGACGAATTTTATCATTTTTTAAAGTCATAATCTCTATTAATATTCGTTTTGGATAATGTTTTATTTCTTTTGACTAAGATTGGTAGGTATCATATCATTATGTAAGGCGTAATAGATATTTATGCAAAATATATGTTCAATTTTGTTAAAAATAATAACCAACGTAATTTTATGTATGTATGTTATTTACAACATATGAATCTAATAAAGAATGTTAAAAAAATAACCAAAATTTTATAATATGAAAATACTTAATATGTGATTATATATGCATGTATACGTACCGCACCGAAGGTAAAAGCGTACCAAACCACAGTACAACCCCTTTTACCGTACCAACCCACCCTAATATTTAGAAAATATTCCTGCCAAATAAAAGAACAATGTTTTCCACAGTACCACTTGTATCTCAAGTGTAAGTTTTTATAGGAAAACTCAATCTATCGATTCTTTGATTGTCAAGACTATTGACTAATAAGTGGTAGTATCCGGCATTACCCGGAGTAATTAGGGAACGGCTAGAAGCCAAATTTTGCTGTAATATTCCCAAGAAATTTTCAGTTTAACCCTCCATTTTTCATATACACTCTCTACGTAACTACTCAATACTTATATCAATTCATATGAAGTGTTCTGCCCTTACGAATGTAAAGTAAGAGTTTGAAAAAAATATGATGGTATGACCGGGGAGTACTTTAATCTGTAGAGTACTCACTAACAAAAACAAACAAACCAGTGATCCTCATAAGCCATATACAACACACCTGCGAAAGTTAATTCATTTTTACATACCAGCATGTATATTTTATTCAAATTTTAACATATCCTGAAAATACACATGAATTATGATATGATACACATAAAAGACCAATAAAAAAAACCTACTGCTCTTTGTATACACGAACAAGCCTGAAATCTATAATTAGTACTACTACACTATTATTTTTATATCAAAAATATATTGATGATATACATCATGGAACACTATATAGAGTACATCCTGATACTCTTTTTCATTTATCAGTAAAACTTAAGCATAGCTATACTTTATTAACGTAGATTTCATAATAACTATAAAAAAAATTTACAGTCACATTTAAAAATGGTTCCCGTGTTACTTTTTTACAAACTTAATATTTTCCTACAATTGACCAATATATAACTTTAACGTAGATGCTCTTTACTCAAACAAAATGGCGGAGACGTCTCATTACTGACATGAATGTTTTAAGCACATCGTTTTCAAAATATTTTTCCTAGTTAGTCCTTATTGATCCTGGACCCTGCATTGGCTCCCCCCTCAACTATACCTACATTATATTACAAGTTCAAGGAAATGAAGAAAAGTTGAGGAGGGATGCTCTAAAGGTTCTGTCCCAAAAGTGATCAAAATGGTTTCATTTCAAGTGTGGGCTGGAATCTCATCTTGCTCTCGAAATATTTTGATATTGGATAACGAATTATCTACACAAAATACTTTTAATTTAATTAAGTTCATAATACTCTAATGCTGGGCATCCCCGTTTGTCAATTCATGTTCCCTTCTCACAAATGAATCTCTTTTAAGCTCTTCTTTATCTATTATTCAAGGGTAATAAGAGATGGAAATTATGTTTCAGACTTTGATTTATTTGGAATACTTAGAGGCCTAAGAGATTATTCGTGTCCACAAATGATGTATAAATGATTTAATTGAACTGCATTTCTTCATTTTTCTTTAAAAAGTTTGCTCTTTTCTCTCATGGGTTTATATTACACACAAAGATATATAAAAATGTAATAATAATCAAAAAATAAGAGGGTATGTGAAATTAAATATCATAAATGAATAATTAAGTTTAATATGATACCTCTCATTTAGAAAGTGTTGATCTTATGTAGTGGTACACATTATATTTTTTTCGATAGTAAAATTTAAATGTGACTACCTTTGTTTAACAAAATTATCTGAAAATAGTGCTTGAGACAACTTTTATTCAATATGTGAGCACTCAGCTCTAATAACTGCTTCAATAAGAGGCCTAAATCTCTTGCATACTTTGACTATCTAGTCAGACTAGAGCTTGGCCCACTCCTTTTTGATAGAAGCCTCTATAGACTCGACACTTCTATGAGGAGTAGCAGGAGATTCACATATTGAGATCCTAAAAGTCCGGAAAGTTTTATTTCATGATGGTCTGGGCCTTAGCGGAGCAATGACACAGAGCTCCATCTTCAGTGAAAGCAAAGTTTTCCCATAACTTTTCTCTACCCCAAGGTAGCTATTTCTTATCCCGGAGTTGAATATAAGCATCAACATTGAGCCTAAAGCTGAGGCATTGTCTAAATGTTCGGTTGTTTTGTAACGACATTTATATTTATTCACCCTGAGATACTTGAATGAAATTTTTCATCCAAAAGAGCAAACCCTTGCAAGAATTTTTGTTGGCAATGTCAAAACTTAGAATCTTCTATCCTCTTTCCAACCGACAGGATATATCAATAATTTATATATATCTACTAGATAAGAATGCAACTTTTTTAAAGACAAAATATAGTTTCATAGTTGGAAAAGGGAAAAAGGTTATTTCTTTTATTCTTTATTAAAATTATGTTTATTATTTATTAGATCGTTGTGGTAAGAACATTTCAAACAAAACGAAGAATTAAAGAACTCTCGCTTCTTTTGTTATAATTTTTTAATGTAAATTAAAATTATAATAATTTTATTGAAAAATGTAATTATAATATTTTAACAGCAATAATGATATTTTTATGTACAAGGTAATTTTTTGAGTAGTAATATTATTTCGCAAGGAGTAATGTATAAATTATCATAATCGAAGGAGGAATATTGCTTAAAAAATTCTATTTATTAGTTAGGTTTGAAAATACAAAGTTACTTATAATTAAACATATAAAACTCTTGAAATTGCTTGAAATCAACGAAGACCATTTTTTTTTTTTTTTTTTGGAAAATATGTTGGGTTATTTTCATTATTATAAAGCTTAATCTACAATATTAACCCGTTAACTGAAATATTTTTTGCCATCTTTAACGTTTAAAAAAACAATTTCATCCCTAATATCTTAGAAATAAATATTTTTTACAAATTTCAAAAGGATTTATTTAAAAAAAATGGAATCATTCTTTAATTTCAGTCTTTTTTGACCTTTTTTTAAAACAAATCAATAATTATTTAGAACAAATACTAGAAAAATTGAATATTATTTGCAATTGACTGTACACAAAATAAAATAAAGTACGTACAAAGTCCGAGAGATGGTTGTACTGGCGCTTATCGAGGTTTTGTTTAGTTAGTAGCATTCTTCGAAGAGTACACACCAACTTTCAGCCATATCGGTCTGTTTCTTTTGGTTTGGTATTCGTTTAAACAAAGGAATCAGCCAGAAAGATTATAGCAAATGTCTTTTGGGATTCGATAGGAATAATCATCATTGACTATTTGGAAAATGCTAAAATATTACAAGTGTATATTATTCATCGGTATTGAACCATTTGAGGACCGAGCTGCAAGTAAAACGTCCTCGATTGGCCCACAAAAAATTCATTTTCTATAATGACAATACAACAGCTCACACCTCAGCAGTTGTGGTTGCAAAATTATTGGAAATAGGATTCCAATTAGAGATGCCAACATCACTAGCAATCTCATGCACTTTCACTTTCCTGCCATCCATCAACATATCATGGATTTTATCAATAATTTATGGAGTCGTAGCCTCAAAGGGGCGTTCAGCGTCACTTGTACCCATATATTCACTTCTTTTAGTCACTTGAGAGGTTTTGAATTGCATAGAGAAATGTTTAATCAACACACAAAATTATTTTTCGTTCATTTTTTGAAAACTACTGCACTTCCTCAATTTTAACGAATGTCAAATAGAAAGAAATACAATAATATGGCCAAAAGTTGGTGTGTGTTCTTCCAAGAGATGCTCCTAACTTAACATAATCTCAATAATGGATTTTCAATAGAATATTGCATTTAAAAGTTTTTAGAAATTTCTTGGAAATTCGTTTGCATAAATATGTGACTCGTAAAATTGATGTTTAGCTGAAAAATTAGTCATTTTGTGAGTAGTTTTAATAAATGTATTATTTTTTTATCAAAAGTTATTTTTTAATTTTTCAAACAAAGTGCAATAAAGCTGTGAATGAGGACATAACATAATAAACCTTAATATTACTTTAAATAGTGTTGCAAATTCCAGTAAATTTATTACATAATTTATGTATCTTTTGCAAAAATGAACCATTTATCGACGGTTATTTTTTCAACGAACTTATTCTGAATAACTTTTTTGGTTTTGAAAGTACGAAAAAAATCTTCAATTTCGCAATTTTTTGACAAAAATAAAAGAATGACTTCTCATCTAGACTATTTATTTTATAAATATAAGTTGGTATTGTATTTGAAATTTATAACTTCTTTTTCCCCCGTTCATAATAATACATTTTATATAATAGACAGTCGCTATATTATAGTATATGTAAGAATACCCTAACGCTCACCTTCACCAAAGGGGTCTGAAAATTAAGAAGAAGCCGTATTCACCATTGCCGAGGGGACTTTCACCCTCGTTGGCCCGAGCAACGCCAGGTAACCCTTCCTTAGTATATATAAATTATATTAATTGTTGGTATATAAATTTGTGGTTTTACTGGAGTAAGATACATTTGTCTCAAATCTCAACGACTTACTAGAATTATATACTCCTATGTATATAATATACAAATGTACCTGCGATTAATCATGAAAGTGGTATAGTATGTCGAATATGTAAATAGTTTATTTGAAGCCAATTTTTATGTGAAACTTATTTCCAACTATCAAAGCGTTGAACAAATCAGATGAAAATGTTTTGAATATATATGAATATTTTATTTGTATGTATAAAAATCCCATAACCAGAGCAAAATGCTACGTGACTAAGAATACACATTTATATTTATAGAACAGTCTTCTGGCACTCTGATTAAAATCATGATTTATCTCTTTATGCGTCAGCTTAATAATCAAAAGTACAAATAAGTTTTGAATAATAGCACATTTCTAACGACAAAGAGAGAAGATATTAGCTTTCTAATACTATCTAAAATATGAGTACACAAGTGTATAATTCACCTAAATAGAGAGCCAAGGCCACAAAATAAAGATGACAATAATGCTCTTAAATTCCCAAACTCATGTAACTAGTGGTTGCATTACATTATTATCCTGAAGTGCCCTTATTTTTTAAATAGCGCCATTTTAAATACAAAATGGAGGTTGTAGCATTAAATAAATTATTTAACTATACATATAAATAAACAGAACAAGCAACAGATGAGAATTGGGAAAAATGGCAACAGGTATAAACGGCCCTGGATGTTTGGCAGAAGCAAAAAGATGTATCAACCCTTATTGGTCTTAATTATAAGCACACATGAACGTATGGGAAGAGGAAGTTAGGACCAGAAATCTTTGAGGGAGTTCTTAAAGAGTAGACCCAACACAATCATTCAGAACCTTTGCATGCGAGCTCAAAGTCACCCATTACAGCACCATCATGAGAGCTGTTACTGCCTTGTACACTTATAAAATTACATGAAGACCGTACATTGGAGAACACGGAGCAAAGTGCTGAACCTCCTAACCAAACACTTTCTCAAATTTTGGGCTGAAAGAATATTGGTCTCCGTCTTCACCATACCTTAATCTGTTGAACCATTTCTAGTGTGGCACCATGGAGAACAAGATCAATGCCACTCCTCACACGGTTTTGGAGTCACTGAAGGCAACTGTCAAAAAAAAAAAAAGTAGTGGATGCGTTTTTGCCGCTGTCTCCGGATTTAGCCACTGCAAATGGAAAATATATAGAATATTTAAATAGAAAAGAACATTCATGAAGTTTTAATTATGTGTAAATGGTTTTTTTTTTTTTTTTGTAATTTAGTCAAACTACTGCAAGTTTTGAGTCTCCAATCTAAATGTCACAAAGTATCCTGCTCTAGGACATGGAAAACCTTCTATACAAATTATAAGCTGTAAAGAATATATCTGGTAGGCTTCAATATAGTTGCTTGACCTAAATTTATACAATAAATCTTTAATTTACTTTTTTACTCAAATATTCCAATATGTCACAAGAATCTATGTACGGATTTCAGGAGTGGTACGGAAAGGGTCTAGAAAGATAAATGTATCAATAAATTATCTATGGACACAAATTTTACAAATATTTAAGAGATATATTATATACCCACATATTTATGTTCACTAACTGCTCAGAAAATCCATTGGACTTATTGTACATATTTCTGAGGTATTTTATACAATAAATCAATAATTTTTTTGAGTATATAACATACTTATTATGCTTTGTTAAATGGTTTGGCTTAAAAATGTCAATATTGCACCTACGAGATATTGTAATAATTGATAATCGATTTCCGTTAATACAAAAATCATTAAAAAATGTTGGGAATAAAATTATTGGATTTCTATTACTGAGAAAATGCTTGAAAATATAAGATATTTTTTTGAAAATTGAGTCTGAATTACATTTGTATTTTTCAACGATAAATCCTTGACAAATTCTGTATGCATATTATAATTATAAACCCTTGGGCGGTGCTTCAATTTGCACTTAAAATAGGCAAAATTGATCGTTACAAAAAAAGACAGGATGAATAGATTAATTGGAAAGTCCATATTGGGTAAAGTGGAACTTATTTTTTAAATTTGAGTAATGTTAAGTTCGGAGGGTTGCACATTTTTTATTTTAGGCTCAAGATTTCGTATATAAATTTTGAACCTTTTTGAAAAATATTTAGAGTTAGGCTCAATCCTCAAAATTTTTGAAATTTTGCGATTTTTTTTCTTCAAAAATGAGTGTTTTGACTTAAATATTATCTAATCACTTCGTGTTACAAAAAATCTTATAATATTAGAAATTTGCAATCGAAAATATTTTATAATTTTTCTACTAAAGTTTGGTTCTAATTGGTCAAAAGAGTAAAGATTGCAATTTTTGCCGTATGCCCAACCGTTTGCTCGTGAAAAAAAAATCATATCCATATTTACTATTAATGTTTCCCAAATCATTAGTAATTGTTCATTTTTTACTTGAAGTATACTGAACAGGTTAAATTACTATAAGTTTGACCTTTTACTAACCTTTCTCCATAAAAAAGTCTTTATATCCTAAATTTATCATATATAACCAAAATCTTCGAAGTGGTCATAGTAAAGAACTATTAAGGGCTAGTTTTAGTTAAAAACTAACATTGCAGACCAATTTTATTATGGGTTTAGCGTAAAAAATATCCAAGCGTTGTTTTTTTTTTGTTTTTTTCAATTATTGAACTTAAATATTTTTTTAATTAATTATTTATCTACATTTTGAATATAATCTAATAATGTTCGAGTAATTTTTATTGCACATATTTTTTTAAATTACAATAATTTTTCCTTGAATCAAGGACATATAAACTTCGATTATCTTCTACCACTTGGATGAGGAATTGTAGCTGCAATTCATCACATGTAAGTAGACCACTATATTCTTTAATGAGACCAATTTTACGTTCAGCAAGATAATTAACAACTTTTTAATGAAGGATAGAAGCAAGAGCTTGTCGTTAGTCATGTCAACCATTCCATAGGTCAGGCAGGATATGTCTCTCGAAATGTATCTTGGAGGTACAGACTTTGAAACTGTCGCTTTGATATTTTTGTAACAAAATCTTCCAAGTTTTTGTGTTTTAATTCAAAGAGAATAAATAACGCCCTTTCTTGAGTTTCATTACTCAAATTTTTCAATGTCTTTATTATATGATTTTTTGATTCTGAAATTAATGCATTGTCAAATAGAGTTCATCCAATAAGTTCCTTGGACAAGTAATATAAGTGCCTAAATATTTATTTAGGCACTTAAGTTCACTTCAATATGTTTAAATTAATGTGGTAATATTTAAAGAGGGATTTCATTAAATTAGAACATTGTTAGGTGCCCTTAGAAGTTGAGAAGCAGTCATCCAGGCTCGAAGATACACTTTCACTATAAATACACAATCTTCGCCCTTTATATCTGCATATTTGAATTGATATCAAAACATTCAAGTTTTTGGGCAGTATAAAACTTTTGATAGCCATAGGGGGTAGTATAGAACACGAGATGGCATAAATTGTTGCACATCACCAAGGAATATAATTACAAGGTCGAGGAATTATTTATAAACGTGTAAAGGAAGATTTGTTTTAATAAATTTCTTGGCATAATCATAATCATAGCTGTATTAATAAATGGTCATTTTTCTTGAAATATTTGAACGTTTAAATATCAGAAGAAGATATAGATCCAAATTAAAATCGAATACTGTAATTAATTTCAAAATATGTTATCTACATACGAGAAATAAAAGGTTTTTTCAAAGTGTTTTTTTTTTTTAAAGAACACAAGCTCTTGCAGTTCTATACGTATTTGAATTTAATTATCAAACAAAATGCACTGAATTGAATCACGTATTTTCCATCATGAAAAATTTAAACTAAATATAAGGGTTCAGAAATGCTATCTCCGTTTAAAATAAAATAAAGCTTAATTAATTTACTTATTGATTAAAATTTTGATATAAACACTTATTGGATCAAGTAAGGTGAAAAAAAGGTTAGCGTCTCTATAATGAGTATTTCTTAGTAATCAATTACGATTTATAAAATTGATTTAGCTTATAGAGTATTTTTATTCGAAAAAAAGATCAGTAAAAGGTCGGATCAAATTTATTATTATTATGACTATTTGAGAAATAAATTAAAAATGTCTAATAATTTGGGACACATAAGTTGTAAATATGAATATAATTTCTGTTACGAAATCGCATATGGACATACAGTAAAAAATGTAAGTTATGAGAATCTTTGCTCTTTTTGATAAACTAGAACCAAACATTAGTAAAAGTATCGAAGAGCTATTCGAAGAAAAAAATTTATATGGACACAGATTTTACTAAAAAATGGTATGTGGTAATATTGACAGTACTCTAGCTCAGAAATGAAATTTTGAATCTATAACTCAGTCCAACTCTGAGCTTTGAGGGCTTAAAGATGAAGAAATGAGCAATGAATGAATTTTTGATAAGTAATATCTCGTAAATCAAAGTAATGATAGGCATCTATAATACTTCATTGAAAAGCTATTATTTAGTGTAACAATACTAATCTTTATTTGTTGAATTTTTGTTATGAAAAAAGAAATAAACCATGAAATTATTTGTTATTGATAAATTTTCAGGGTTATAGTTATCCCCATTTTTTTGTTATCCATAAAATGGTCAAACCTTTAGAACATATAATAAAAAAACTGTAGAGTAGACAATTCATGGAGTTAGGAAAAATGTTGTGAATTATTTATTAGAATCAATAATTTTATAAATGACTAGACACATTTTTTAGGAATTGTAAACACAATAAATAATTAATCTTTCATTTTTAGCAATCAATCTAGTTTCACTTTTATTTCTATCTATATAGTTCTTTCTAGTAGAAATATGGATCTGAATCGAAATTATGCTCTACAAACGGGTTTTTCGTGAAAAGCTCATAGACCAAATCAATGTCAGAAGAAAATTTTCATCGCCTTTTTCGTGTTCTACGGCTGCAGGAACAATAATAAATTTTTGACTCCAAGGGAGAGACAATGTTTTTTTCCGTAAAAAGTATGGTTACAGAAAAGATTCGGAGTCGAGTGACAAATATATTGTATCAGAGGTGCAGAATTACATTAAAGGCAAGTCATGTTCGTTTGATTTATATTGGGTCCCACCAAAAAAAATACGTGGATGTTTTATAAATTTGGAAGTACGTTTACTCCCTTCCAGGTAATATTTTAAATTTTGTGGTATGTTGTAAATTTACGATTCAGGGATTTTAGAAGAGTTAATAATCTAAAGTTAAAATTTGATATTGTGTAATTTAGAAAAGTTAAATAAAATAATTTTTTACCTAAGTACAAAAAAAAAATGTGAGTTTCAGCCGACAGGCATGAATGCTGTTGCACACTTTTATCAATATATTAACTATAAGAAAAAAATAAACATTGGTGTTAGTTTACTTGTTCGACATATTAGTCAGCTTGTAGAAGTTATATTGAGATCTGAGGTTGTAAATTATAAAAATTAGTAAAAACTCAGGTCTGGCTGTACTCACGAGCCTCAAAGAGTCATTGCTGATGCAGCACTTATATGTAGTTATTTTACAAAGTGATAGAGCACATCTTGTTAAAACTTATTAAAAGTTGAAGAACACTAACTTACCCTTCGTTCCATAGCATTATCTTCTTTAGTAACGAATCAAATATTATTTTAATTTGTTGAGGAGTACTTAAATAATATAATTACTTAAATATACCCATTAGTTACAAATTTATAATTTTTAGAGTATTTTCTAGATTACTTATTTAACTTTAATACAACAAAAGCTTGAGTAGTAACAATGCAGAGAATTAGAGAAAAAATGTGATTTACATAATTACCGTCGTAAATTATTTATGCTACACAAATATTTTTATGGGTTTTAGATTAATTATGCAGCAATGTTCGATCCTTTATTATAATTACTTATTTAGATAGTTCATGTTAAACTTAATAATTGCACATATTGTTAATTTATGAGATAAAAATCCAATTAGTAGGCTTCGGTATCTAATGTAACAATCCCCTTATATTTTGAAATTATTCGAAACTCTTTATTTTCTTTCTTAGTTTAATATACGATAGTCATAGATTTATAGACTATTAATCAAAGTTTGAGCCTAGTAAAAATAAATAAAACTTGTTCTTGCTAAGAGGTGGTTCATAAACCACCGTGTATGAAAAATTCAAATCCCTCATTTCACTCCTGGACAAATACATCACGAGGCAAGTTCTTCCTGAATCAAGTTCATCCCAAGAAAAAATTATTACCAAAATTCATAGATTTGGAAATTATATTAATGAAAAAAATCAATTTTAAAGTTGTATAGAATTATGTTTTTATTATAAAGATTTAATCATTCTATAATGTATTCATGATCCTAGTAAAGAAGTTCCTGAATTAAACAAAACTTAATCATAACAAAACATTTTATATCTTAATCACCTATTGCAAGAAATTTGCTCGATAGCTTTAAGATATTGTTTATTCATTTAACTTAATATAAGTATGTTACTAATTTAGGTGTTACTCTTTGTGACAAATGTCACAAATTACTTAGATTCTTATTTTTATTTTTTAAAACACATTTTGAACTAGTACAAACAATTTTACCATCTCCAATAATTATATGATATTACAAAAATATAAATTTTTTCTCAGAATTAACTTGTCTTGGAATTAATTTTTACTGAAATAATCTTACCTTGGAGGGAAAAGAGGAAATGGACTTTCCGGTGATGAAAAAACGTGCTTTTTTCAAGTAGCCTTTTTTTCTAGATTTTTTTCAATATTTAAAATATTGACTGGTTTTTTTTTAAGTTTTATTGTTAAAATGTGTGTATCATGTTTCCTGTGATGTCATTTATGAGCTTATCATGTTATTCAAGTCTTCATAGTTTTAAATAGACGTTCTTAACATTTCATGTTGAGTTTATCTCCCCTTCAGTGGCTACTCGGTTTGTGAGTGCCCCCATAAATTAAAATGGTACACTTATAGTTTATTAAGAAATATCGTTAATGAAAGTAATACATAGCTGACGAGAATATTAAGATTTATAAGAAAAAAAAACAAGAATTAAGCCACTGTAACAGACGATATTTTATACAAATGCTGGACAATTTAAAGTATGAAGAAGCAACTCAGTAAAAGGGTTGAAATTATCTTGGTTTGCTTCCAGGAGTTTGAAATAAAGTCTAAAAGTGCGGACGACAGTAAAATGGACTTCTCTTAAAATTTTAATCTCTAAAGCATTAGAGGAGGCGAGAAATTTTAACTTACAAAACAATGATCGACTTACACAACACACAAGTAATTCCATGGACCCTTTATGACACTAGTTGGTCTCTGATAATCTGAGAACATTTGGTTAAGGCGAAAAAGGTAGGATAGAAAAACTATTTAATAAATCATATTATTTCATTAAAAAGAAGCAAGGAGCAACATGGAGGTTGACGGGTACGATTTATTCTATCTTGCCTAAAGTTTACACGGAGACTTTCATTAATTGAATTGTGAACCGGGATAATGGTTCGAGGTCTTGTATTTCCTAAAGCAGGATTTTCAAGTGGGGTTTCTTTAGAACGAAAATGATAAATTGTCATGCCATACAATTCTCTTCTTTCATTGGGACAGCTAATAAAATTCTGTGGATGAACGATGCGGTTTATGACTCAAACTCGACAATGGGCATACTACAACAGAAAAGAGGAAGACGGTATTTCTTTAAGAACCATGAAAATCCGATAAACATGGAAAGGGAAGTATTGGAGAATAACATAATTTCAATATATGATGTTAAATGTGATGATATTTTATACTTTATAGGAAAGTTATTTTTTTGACTGCCTAATTTCAATAGACTATTGGTTTTATAATATTTAATGATTACTGAAGATACAGTGAAGTAATTGCCTATCGCTAGCTATATATTTTGCCCTGGGAATACCACATAATATAAATTGTTACTCTTTTGGGATTACCCCCACCCCCCACCCCTCATCTAGCCATTTTCAAACATCTACAGAAAAAGCGAAGCGCTGCTGAACTGCATCGATGCAAACAGTTAGTATGCGAGCAAGACGTTTGCAAAAGTATTTCCCAATCAAACTTCTCAATCGTTACCTTGTCCAGTTTTTGTGTGTGATAGTACATTATCATGTAGAAAAATTACTTTTTTGATATTCTGATCGTCTTTCACACAAAACATCATCACCGAAGCAGGGTGCTTTGTTGTTCCCACATAGCGGTGCTTATCTTGCACATCTCCAAAACTCACAACACGGTCATTTTGCCTGTTGAAAACAGGATCGACCATAAAAGTTTTGTCATCTGAAAAAATGATGATGCGTCCAGATGAGCTCTTGATATCATTCAAGATTTTCTTGGCACGCTCAAGTCTGACTTCTTGCTGACGTTCAGTTAGCAGAGGGCGTTCAGTACGCCTCAGGGGGTTTCCTCCAGCCATTTTCAATGGCCTTGAAACAGTTGATCTCGACGTTCCCATCTTTCTGGTCATGTCAGCAATGGACCTGTTGGGAATCTTCTTGAACACTGCCTTTACTTGCCTTGTTGAGACAGTGGGCTTCCTGCTAGCCCCAGGGGAATGTTTGAGATCACCCCAGCCTCCAAGCGCTTGGAAACGGTGTAAATTGTCTTCAACGATGCCCCAACCTGTTCCTTAATGTTGTTATGAGGCACTCCCGCTCGGAGGAGGCTGCAATTTCGATCCTCTTTGTTTCCTGATTGGACATGGTCTCACGTGTGGAAGTTGCTACGCTCTCACAGGAAGGATTTTTGTTTATTTTAACAGTAAAAATACGAAACAATCAGATTGGTTGCCACAAAACCTCTTAAAAAGTATATTTACATCATCGGTAAATAATATTGCACGGCTTAGAAAAGACCGGTGTATTATTTACACAGCTTGTGTTACTCTCAAGGAATGGCTGTAGCTTTTGGTTAAAGATCCACTCAATTACTTTGCCGACATGGCTACTAAGAGAAATAGGTCTGTAATGAGATGGATCAGGAGGAATTATACAGATCGGAATAGCCATGGCTATTTGGCGCATAACCACTTTGAAGTGAAAGAGTATAGATAGAAGGAAGGCAATAGTAAATAGTGTAACCTACAGAAATAATAAGCAATATTAATGTTTTCTACTTGTTCCTCCTATGTGAAACCCGTTTACATGTACCTACATAAAAGTAATTACCGACTAAAATATGTATATCTTATCATTAAAATCTTCTATCGTATTTTATATTAATCTCAATATTTGGTTAGAAAAATGCCATGCTTTTATAATATTAAGATATAACAATGTTAGATGTACTATACATCGAATGAAACACTCATTACATGAAGACCATCAATCACTGTTGTTCCCTTTATTCATAATATTTGATCCAAATTATGCTTAGTACAGCTAAAGACTATTCTTTAATACTATATGGGTATTGTGAAACAGGACCAAACACCCCAGAACAATGTCCCAATAAGAGATTAAATAAGCTAAATCCACACGGCCCACTACAAAAAATTGCGGCACCATAAATGAAATATTAAACCTTTAAAAACTTTTTGTTAAATAATTTTTTTCTAAATTGTATAAACATATAACATTGACAATGAGTTATAGAAACTAAAAAAAAAGTTTATCCTTCATTTTTATAAATTTGAGTAATGTTAGTATGATCCATGATACCTAAAAAAACTTAACAAAAAATACCTTCAAATTCCTTTGAGTTTGAAAGTGTTAAGTAATAGAATGTCAATAATATTTTTATTTTTTTTGTGAAAAAATAAAGGTATAGAGATTTGAAGGAGTTTGTTTACACTTTGATAGAAGAAAATATAAACAAGATTTTAACTATTTTTATAAATATTTAAAGGTAACTCAATGGCCTTATAGTTTTTAAATGTTATTTGGTTTTAATATTCTCCATTTTCTACATATTACAGCTTTTTAGTTTTATTAAAATGTTTTTATATGTTTGAATAATCACTCAGTATCTACTTGTATAAAAGAACGAAACTTAACTGAGATAAATCGAAAATTACATGAATATGTTGCATTTTTAAGTTATAACTTTTATTAATTTAGCCTAAATGATCTTTTTTAAACTAAAAGACCTATATATTAGGTGATGCAGTTCCCCCAACATTATCAGAATCAGCAAAACCTAATTGGGGTATTGTAACTAGGTAATTTGAACAAAAATACAAAATTTGAGCAAATTTGCTTAATGTTTATCACTTGTAAAATTGCAATTTCTAAACGTGTATGAGGCAAAACTTTTTTATTTTTGTTTTTATACAAAAACATATTGAAAAATAACATATTTCTCTAATCAAATCATTATCTTGTATCATAATTATTTTTGTTATTTTACTTTCCTTAATTGTATCAAACCATAAGTGATAGCGCCTAGACCGTTTATTAAATAAAAAAGACATTATTAAACTTCAGTCGAGAAAAGAAGAAGAAAAATGTGGTTCATCATAATCTATTTTTTAATAGAAATATTTTATTGAAAACTTGTTTTTAAAATAACGCACAAAAAAAATTATGCTCCATATGTCTCTAGATGTGCTAAAGGTAAACGTTAACTAAATTTGCAAAAATAAAATCTCATTTTGCAAATTACTTTGCTGCAGTGGCAAAGTTAGGTTTCGCTGATTCTGACAAGGTTATTTATATTAGTTTTATAAAAAAACCAAATACAAATTTATTTATAATTTTTAAAAATTACCAAAAAATTTAAAAGTAGCCAAGGACGATTGAAATACAAGTTGATATTTTTACTATTAATCAATAGCACATTAGATTTAATGATTCCATAATACATTAAAATTATTAACATGCAATTCTTTAAGTTTATGTTTATAGTACTAACTAATTTGTATAATCATAATGATTATATAATTATAAATTATTTAAAATATTCTGAATATGAAACAAATATTTCTTATTTGAGTTCATATACAATTTTCAATAGTCTTCAATTAGCGGGTGGTGCATTGAAATCTGATCCCATACTAATTCAATAATTAATGAAGTGATTAAATTACATTCCGATAGATAAAAGCATAAGCAATTAGTTACCAAATAAACATGAGCTCTTTAGTTTACATAGAAGTTGAGATAATGATACTAGAACATGATCTAATAATTTTCATTTGCTCATTACAAACAGTTGGGCGTCTCCGGGACTACGTTGGACAGGAAGAAGATCCCTGCCAAAAAGGACAAACTGGATTCGGAGGAGTTAAAAAAACAGCAACGATTAATCAACTGAAGTCCATGTGGGGAAATGCACGAGATCTCGGAGGTTCACACCAGGCTGTACAGAGAGCTATAAAAAAGTGGGTGGAACGAGCTTTGTGTGGGTGGAGAGGCCACTTTTGATATATCGAAGGGAAGGCTTGCAGTATCTATCATCCAAATAACGAGGCCCTCAAGGCTATTGTCAGCCAGTACTGGGTCGCCATGAGAGAGGACTAGTTCCTCAGCGTGTGTGAGACCTTCCTCCACCGACTGGAAGACATCATTGCCACTAAGAAAGCTCAGACATACAATTATTTATTGTATTAATTTTATTGAAATTCTAATTCTAATTAATAAATTATATATTGTTGAAGTTTAAGCCTTCGTTGCTCTATATCATTAGCTTTTAAGGAGCTCAGCATGAGCTCATTATCTTTCACAATTAATCTTCTTTCATATAATTGATGTTGTACCTTACTACTTCTATCTAGAAATAATAGCATTTAAAAAAATAGAAAATGATTGGGAGAAACATTTCTTAAATCTCTAAATCTTCACTTTTCACAATATAATAAAATAAATGAGACCCTATTATGTGTATATTTAAAAAACAATAACAAATTAGGGAGTTCGTTTGTTAAACAATTGTATCCCTTAAGAAACTGGATTGAACACACGGTAGAAAGCAAAGCCTCCACTTATAATAAAATTGTGTTGTGTATTTTAATTTGTTTTCAAGTTATGATTAGTTATGGAGGTTTGACCTCTCAAAATATAATGGTCTCTAACTGCTACCATATATGTAATCTTCGTACCAAGTTTCATCAAAATTAGTGAAATACCTATATCAAAATTTCAGCCAATACACATTCCTATACCATCTATGTAAAGGATTATAATACCGATTCCAATTTCTTATTCATATTATGTATAAAGAAATTAAATTAATAAATAGCAACATGATACACTTTTTTAAGTCTTTATTCATTAGTGCTTGACGAGAAAATACTTAAATAAATCAATTATGATTATAATTAGTTGTAAATAATTTGAAATTAAAATTATTTAAAAAGTTAGTCTCTCTTTGTGTCAATTTATTGCTGGTTGGCTGATACACATATTGCCCTCAACAATAAATAGACTTTGATTTTCAATGGATGAACCTAAATTACGTTATGCAGATTTATTATTATTGCACTTGTTATACTCTGAAATTTTAAAAAAATGATGTTATCTGGAGTCCCTACAGGTAGAACTCCGTAGTTTTAATCCTAAGCATTCCATACTTTGGTCCCCACTTCCTTTTTTTTGGTTGATCATTTGAAATAATAAAATTAGAATTTTTGTGTTGCATAATAATGTCTTTTATTAAGTAAGTGTAGTTTTTGTTGGAATCGACATTATTTCGCCGACTCCGATAACCGATTCCAATACTTCAAAAAAGACCGACTTCCGGTCCATTGGTACACCCTGATTAAAATTGATCCGTAGCTTTTGCCGTAATTTTAGTTACTAAAAAAAACAAAAAAACAGGAACAAATACATAAGTTCGACTTAGTTGGTGGAGGTAATCTTGAATCAATATTTTGAAATAAGAATTGATTTGAGGCCTTCTAATTCTGTATGTCATTTTTGAGATATTTCAGAAAACATTTTGAGAAATTATAAATTTTACCACTGTTTATCTAAGTAAAAAAAAAAGACTATATTTGCAATTCAATTACGTGTTTTCATTCTTTCTAAATCTCGATTGGTGTACTGGGATATTATACACCACAATATTAAAAAAATGTTTCTTATTCTTATGAATCTATATTTTATCGCCAATAATTTTCAGTAAGCTTCTAAGACATTCAATTAAACAATATCTCATTCTTTATTTTTATTGATAAATCCTTGTTTTTGATTTATTCTTATTTTTAGCCATTTTAATTTAAGTTTAATCAATTTAATTAGCTGATTAGCTTAAACGTAACCAATTTAATTTTCGTTTTGATTTTTCTTGGTCTTCTTATATTCAATGTGAGGACTATGCCTATAAAAAGTTTATCTCAGTTTCTCAAAATTTGTAGGGTTATTTCCCGACTGTTCTTATAACAGTAAGTATAATTTGATAACAAATTATTCTATTTAAAGAATATTTTGAAGATATTAAGTTATGTAAAACTACCAAACTTTGTAGACAAATTCCCCTGAATACTTGTATATAAAATAAATAAAAAAGTATGTCAAAAAAATATTACAATATTAATAAGTATCTTTACGCTTTCTAGCAGGACATTTTCTTATTAAATCCCGGGAATAAAGCTGAATATATCAATTTGAAAAGTACTTCATAACCAAACTTATAAGTAGTTATTATCCTGGGGACAATTCCCCACTGATGGGAATAGTGGAGTTGCCATGCGTGGAATGATTGTTTGAAAAGAAGAACCACTGCTTCAAAATTTCTCAAATTTCAATCAATTTTCCAACTAAACTTCAAATCATAATCATTTACAAACTGTTTTACAACAAATCCAGCATATGAGGTACTCTAAGATTTGTGAATGCGATGGGAAAAATATAGCGACTGGGTCCTGCGCAATGGTTTTTCCAAAGTTGATGAGAATCAGTGAGACTGCTAGTGGTGTCAGCATCGTCCTCAAGAACAAAGCCTTTATCATCCTCAACATGCTACTGGACGAGTTTCAATACTATTTTCCGGACCTCAAACGCAACAAACCAATGATAGAGTTCACGAGGGATCCCTGTAGCATGTTATTTGACAACTTTACGAAGGATGCAGAAGAAATCCAAGACTATAACTCCGAAGTAAATGCTGATTTTGCAAAGAAAAGATTGAATGAATTTTGGGACACTATACAGGGTTCGTATCCTTTCGTGGCTGTGGCAGTGCGTACAATACTAGTTGTGATCCCTCCACGTACCTGTGCAGGTTGGTATTTTCGAGCATGGTCCAAATCAATTTCCATTTCCATGTGATAGCCGTCAGTAAAAATATGATATATATGCAAACAAAAATTAAGAGTCTTAAAATGGCCAAAAAAAAGAGCAAAGCGTATATTTGCGTACTCACCGTATGGGTCAAAATCAAATTTGTCAAAGACTGATGCTTTAGTGGGCAGTGGAGTGTTGACTCACTAAAAAGTGACGAATTGTAGAAAAAAATGTGAAGAATCCCTAATCTAGATCATCATGTATTTTGTTAGAAAATTTTAGAATACTGAGATGGATAAACAGACCGACGGCACTAATGACCATGTTTTAAGTCCATGTTTCGAATATAGTGTCCATTGAGATGATGCAGTTACTCCCAAATTTAAAATCTTTGTTAGAATCATCGGAACCTAATTTTGTTAAGTAGAACACAAATACAAAGTTTGACCAAAAAAAAAAAGAATATATATATTTATATAAATCACCGCCAGAATCAGATGTCTCTTTTTATAGTATTGCAATAACGTCAGTTGAACACATATAGACATAGACTTACTTGTACATATGTCAAATTTTACTGGGTAGTGCGTACGTATTATTTTTTTGGTTCAAGTCGGTATTATTAATTGCAAAATTAGCATACACATTTGTTTATTAGTAGCATTGGTCAATACACGAGTGTTGGGTTAAACTATTCTTTAACATAAGTTATTTTCATTTTTCATCTTTTTTCTCGACTGAAGTTTAATAATGTCATTTTTATTTAAAAAGCAGTCTAGGCACTATCACTTATGTTTTTGATATAGTTGAGGAATGTGAAATGACAAAAAAAATAATGATACAAGATAATTATTTGATGATAGAAATATATTATTTTTCAATATGTTTTTGTATAAACACTTATATCCAGTTAGAAATATTTATATGACTATGAAAATATTTTCTTTTGGGAATTAAACCTAGAGTTCCATGATGTTATGAAGAGTACTTTGTATAAGCCTCTTGAAAAACATTCAAATAAGTGTAAGAACATTTGATAAAAAAAGGACTGAAGTGCATTAATGGCTCAAGTCTTAGTATTCGAGTCTAGTCTTAAGTCATTGATTATAAGATAAAGTGAAGTAGCAAGTCTTCAAAGTATTGACTCAAGTCAAATTACAAGTCTCCAGTCAAAGTACCTATTTATGCTGCTTAATGTTACTAACTAATTTATGTCATATATTATGCCTGACTCACATGTTCATAACTATTTTCAGAATAAATTTATTTGTTTTTTTATTTTTATTTTGTATAAAGAGTTTTTTTTACAATAATCCAAATCATTTATGTATTGATAAACTTACCGTATAATAATATATCTTTTGATGGATTTCAGGTCATTTTTATTAGTGTATATAACAAAAGAAATATATAAAAATAAACGAAGATGGAATTTCAACAATGATGTTAGTTCCTTTTGTATGTCATCTTAAAAAAATAGATTAAAAAATGACGTATGGCAATAGATATACTAGATAATATTATATTTGTTATAATTGCGAAATTTAATTAAAATAAATAGTTTGATAGCTTGAGGATGCTAATGAATCTTGGATTCGTATTTCAAAATCTTATAATACGATTGGATGTTATTTTTCAAGTACGCAAGGGTTGAAGTAATTTTACGACTTTTGGTTTCCTCAATTTCCTTCATGAATCACTTCATTTAACATTTTTTTTCTTACGTTCTCCCATTGAGGTTA
The DNA here is from genome assembly GCF_016086655.4 of Lepeophtheirus salmonis. Classification (NCBI taxonomy): domain Eukaryota; kingdom Metazoa; phylum Arthropoda; class Copepoda; order Siphonostomatoida; family Caligidae; genus Lepeophtheirus; species Lepeophtheirus salmonis. The sequence goes on along the minus strand of NC_052139.2, from coordinate 23,821,878 downwards.
ATAGTAAATTTGTTTATTTCCATCTTGAGTATACATTTATTTCAACTGCTTTAAAAGGAATCCATTGAAGATATCCAAATACATATATATACCTGCAATAATGCATTTATCAAATTGATTGGTTTATTCATCGACTTATATATACAACCTATTGATAAGGTATCTATGTTTTTAACATTATGCATTCTAGAAATATTAAATATGTAAAACCTATACTAATAAAGCAAAGCTTTTATGGGGGTGTGTACAAATTTTTGAACGAAAGGAAGGTATTTTTGATCTAAGACATAACAAGGTAGATCTCACAGTTGTTTAGCATACAACATCAAGCGTTTATACAAGGCAGAATATTTAAAGGGATCCCTGATGTATATAATATACATATTTTTATCTGAGAAATAAAAATGATAATGAACTATTACAGGCGTATGCATTTAGCATTGAACGTGTATAAAGTATGGAGAACATTCATGGACTTTTCTTTATCGTTACTGTTATTTTTTTAAAATGATCGACATCGATATTGAGCAAATAATCAAATTATAGTAGTAAATGCTCAACGTTGGGACTATTTTCTATCTTTATGTATGTTTATAAGTGGTATTTTTGCTTTTATTCGTAATTTAAACGCATTTTAACTTAAAAGTACTATAAATAAGAATGAAGTAAAAAAGTGACTACTCTTCATATTTTTGAGGAGTATTTCTTTTTCTTTTTTTTTTTCCTTTAGTAAAAATATACTTATATAGATAAATAAATAATTAGTATTTGGTTAAAATACTTTCTTCCACGATTTTCTTCACAATATTTTTTTTTTTTTTTGCTTTGTTAAAATCTGTTTTTCCTTCTATTAAAATATTTATTTAGTATGAACTATAATATACGGTATTTATAGGGGTACCATACCATGGCTTGAAAAGTGTTATAAGGAATTTGTTTTATCACCTTCAAACGTTGGTTGGTTGGCTGAATTCAAACAAGAATGATTCAATGGAATCGTGATTGCTCACTGTTGACTAAAAACAAAGACTTGCTGATGATTCGGAGCATTGTTTGGCCATGTTTAAACGTAACAAACTTTTTAAGGGATACATTAAGAGCTGTATATCCCAAATGAAAAAATATGATATCATTTAGTGAGTATCCCTAGAACGTGCCCTTTTTATGTCAAATTGAGTCAATGACTTATTCTTGAGCATATTTGGTCTTATTCATGCTTTTATTTTTATAAAAGCCTTACAGAAAGTAACAAAATACAAATGTTTTGAAAGAAAGCGTATTTGCGTCATAACTTTTCTTGATATCCCATTAGGCATACAAATATAAGAAAATTATAGATACTCGTTTCTATTTCGTTATATCTACATCAGGGCTCACTTAAATGAAAATTATACTTACAGGGGAATACATGCCTGTTTAGGGTAGCCAAGAAATTATGTTTAGTTATTTTTATTTTATTGCGCTTACTCTACTGGTTGCTTAAATACATCTATATAAATTTCTAGATTGAAAGTTTTAAAAAAATTCACCGCACCCGGGATAAAATGTTTTTGAGGAGAACAACTTAGCTACACTTACGTTTCATTAGATGAACTACAATCAGCTGTGACGAGAGAGAAAGGAAACAAACACGGCCATTGCCAAGAATTACACTGATATCAAACCTCAATTACAAGGACCTACAATTATAACTCCGTAACAAATCTTCAAGGTTACTCGCCGTCTTTTATATACACACACGAATATTCAATTATGTTCTGAATATAATATAATTCAGTAATAAAAATACAAGTTACTAGATAGGAGTTAAATAAAAATGAGAAAAGCTTTGGAAATGAAAATTCTTTCTCCAAATTACCCGCTAAAAAAAATCGACCGAACTACAAAATACACCTGATTTTATTACTATAACTAACACATTACTCAATAATTAAAAAAGTATTTTTTTTCTGAATATTCACTTTATTTATCAAAATATTTTCATTCAAGAGAAATACATTATTAAAAAAAATCTTCGAACTTGTCAATAAATTCTACTTTTCATACTTACTTTATACTATACTATTTATTTTATACTATACTTTTTTCTACCTTCTCAATAATAGTTGAGTTCCTTGGTGCGGAGTGAATATACTCATAGATACAAATCATATGAACGTGTGTATGTCAAAAAAGAAAAAGAAGAAAATTAACGTGATCACCCTGAAAATTTGAAGAATGTTTGTGAGAAGAGTAGCTTAGCTGTCAAATCGTTTCTTTAGATTAGCTGCAAGCATCTATGAAATGAGAATTATAAACACAAATTTCACTTTGTATCCAGGAATGGTATTGGCAGAAATTGGAACAATGAGGATCCTAAGTTCTACTCCGAGTACAAAATGGACTTAGACTTATTACTCCACGACAAATAATCAGGGTTACTCTTTCTCTTTTACACACCAGTGATTACTTTATACTTATTCTTGAATACAAAATACAATAATAAATTAATGGACTCTGATAGCTGTATAGTAAGCGATGGGGACTCCCTATCAGTTGGAAAAAAAGAATAGTGTCTTCTCTAGGGTGGATAAATGATGATAAAAAGTTTACTGAGCAGTTACAAATCTCTACTGATTGTATTTAATTTTGTAGGCCCTGCAAGGACTGTGGAAAACTCTATATTACCACTTTTCATACGTTTTGATACACCCTCGGTATCTCCACCCTTAAATATTTTTAAAAAAAATCAACTGAGGAGAATCTTTGCCTAAGGTCTGGTGCGTTTTGAAGTTTGAAGAAGAATAATTGAACTTCTACGTTGACCGCTGACAAGGAACCTACACATTGCATTCTTAATTCTAAAGCTCTCATCACCAGTAAGGCTAACTACCTATCAACCTATTCAGGAAATTAAGTTGAGAAGTATCATCTGAGTAGCTTTTGCCTGCTATGTCTTACTCACGATGTAAATGCCTAAGCCAGGATATGAGTCATGGAATTTTGTAAGAGAAAAAATCCAGTTAAAAAACCTTTTCAGGATACAATTAGGAGAAGAGGGTAATATGCCATTTTTATAACCTATATCCATTATTATTATATTGCCACTCTTTGGCTTCTACAGAAGTTTCCCCCCTCTTAATAAGACAGGAGGGTTTGATCAAGAACCAAATTATTTTCTATCCATTATTTTTAAAATTAGATAACTGGGGTCACTAAACGAGCTGTAACCTAAAAATAATCATAATGCAATAAATCTATGGTACATTTTGTTTGAAAGGTTTCTACCGATCGGAAATTACGTTTATTTGTCAATATTGTTACCATATAGGGGAGGGGTTCAGAAGCAAAACGTGAACTGATTTTAACAAAACGTCAATAATTTTATTTTTTGCTAAACAATTTTTATTTTTTTTTACAAAACTTTGAGGCACGACCTTTTTGAACATGTTCACTCAATATGGTCACCCTGTGCAGAGATCACAGCCTCCACACGGTGGCGGAAAGCCTTGCAGGAGTTGATGATGAACTTCTCATACAAGTTGTTCCACTCCTTCACAATGGCGGCCTTCAGAGAGTCCACGTTCGGGTGAGATGTCTGGTTAGTCTCCCTCTCTATAGTGCCCCACACAGCAAAGTCCAACAGGCTCAAATACGGCGAAGATGATGGCCACGTGTCCTTGGGTCAAAAATCAGTCATGTTATCGGCGAAGAACTTCTGGTATTTGGCCAACGTTTGTGAGGGTGCACCATCTTGGGTCCACACATAGTTGTCCTCTAGATAGGTGGCCTGGCAGTATGGTGAACTTCAGCACCTTGTAGTAGGCCTTCAGGTAGATTTTCTCCCCAGCCTTAAAAAAGAAGGAAGGTATATTTTTGCTGTCGGACGCCACAACCCCCAGGACCAGTTTTTGGGCCAATATTTTGCACGGTACACCCCCTTGACCTCCTCTGGTGATCCCCAAGGCAACAGGCGTCCCAACATTTGTAGACCTGATCCATGGTGAAAATCTTCCTATTAGTGAAATTTTTTACTTTGGATCCATTTACTTCGATCCACGCACGCACTTTCTTTCACCTCTGCAGTCTCCTTTCCTTCAGAGTGTCCGTCAACAGGTGGCATGGGGTCCTTGTGTAAGAGGACAACCCCAAGTCCTCCTTTACAGCCCTCCTGATTATCCCCTCGGCCACGTCAAACTCTTTAGAGGCGATTCAGGGATTTTGTGGGGTCCTCCTGGATCTTCTTCGTCAGGTCCCCCAGAAACTCAGAATCCCTTTTCCAGTTGTGTCCCCCACTTCCTTCTTTCTTGGAGAGGTCTCTTCCATCCTTTTTCATTTTGCCCATCTTGAAAATGAGGCTCCTGGAGTACTTCACAATGTCCATAATCTCTCCCACCTCAATTTTTTATCCAAAAGGTTTGATATCCTCGCTCTTTTTGCTTCTTGCTCACTCATGATGAAAGATTTGAGAAATGTTTATTGTTGTTTACTCATGCAGAAAGGACAGGAGATTTGGAATATGGAAGAAAAAATCACAAAACCTCTGTATTTTAATTATAACTAGCATTTATTAACAATCCACGTTTAGCTTCCGAACCCTGTATGTGTCAGACTGGGGCTTATTGAGTAATGGAGTATGTAAATGTTCATCAATGATCCAGATCACATAAAGATCATTTAAGGTTTTGTTTTTGTATGAAATAGTTATTTAAAAATCCCATTCAAATAATGTTTCTGTTTAAATTTTATATTTCTTATTAATACATGTATAAGATATGACAATTGAGATGAAATGAGAAGAAATAAATAACTGTCAAAAAAAATGTAAAATCGAACTATATTCCATATTTAGCAAAAAACAATGAAAATGGATGAAGACACGAAGGATTAAGTAGATGTGTAAAACTGTATTGACCTAATTTTAAAATATTTTATTCTTACTTTTGGGTAATCTATATAAGTTCTCCAGACATCTCTCAACGATTATTTGTGGAGGAGGAAGTGTCTCAAGGATATTAGTACTTTTTATAGAATACGACATTATGAGCCAATATCCAATATGAGGTTCTCTCTGTTTTTCTTTATTTTTGGTTCATTTATGCTTCTTTTTTTGTTTCTGTTTCGTCACTTAGTGGATTTGATGGCATATGTGTTCTTCACAATAATTCCCATTACTTTTAATCAAGAATAATAATAAGTATATTTGAAATAAAATATTTTTCCCAGACTTTGACTTGTTCGATAGCTATGGGCCAAAACTTTTCTTTTGGAAGGACTACGAATTCTACGAATTCAAAATTTAGACTGCTTTAATTTGATGTTTTCAATTCATTCTAGAATGTTATTTTTCTTCACTTCAAGTCCCTACGCTTGACGTACCGAAGTTATTTCCTTATTATTTAAAGGTTACGAGAATTGAATTTCATCTATCCTCTGTAACTGGGCCCAATTTCGAGATAGACAGAGAAAGTGTGACGTGGGAGCAAACTTAAACAGGATACCCTTACTTTTTATCCGACTATTTAAACCTTTCTGATAGTAAAACATTAAGTAATCTGACTATAAAAGTATCACACTAATAAGGTGAAAATAAATTAGATCACAAAGTCTGTGCATAATCGATTCTGTAGATGTAACATAATATAGGTATTATTAAAAACCTTTTAACTGAATAAAAGTAAATTATGAAGTTCCGCTCCTGTTAGGACATAGGAAATTCGTCGTCAATCACGTTGAAGTGTCATTTTCTTTACTTGTACGTAAGCTAGGTAGTTCAAGTTTGTTTTGTTTTGTTAATTGTTTATGCTTTAAGTTATCGAAAATAAGATTTAATTTTTATTACTCAACATAAATTAATTATAGAATTAGTCAGTGTTAATATTTCAATGGGCAATCCGGTAGAACCAAATTTTATACTTTATTAAAAAATGTTCCCGATCACTTTTTTACTTCTAATATTTTTGATTTTTTTAATCACCCTTACAATAATTTATTTTTAAGTGTTTTGGACTAAGAGTATGTGACAGAGTGGCACGATTTTAACAAATGGTGGCCATTTGTTTCGCGACCCTACATTACAAATTTACTAAAGTTGATCGATCCCCTATTTATAAATAACAAAAAGCTGTTTCCTTAATTTTTTAGAGATTTTCAGTCCTTGTTTATATAAATTACTTTTTGTAAAAGATATTTCTGATATTCTATCATTAATTTTAAATTAAAAAATTCCTTAAATTTAGATTATATTTACTGGCATTAGCCTACATATTTACATAATAATATTAAGAAAATTATCAAGATGAATTTCATATTTTTGGAATCTTGTTATCGTGTTTCATGCTTTAAAAAAATAGTAAATAGTAAGAGTTATGACCCCTTGTCATTATGCCTATCTTCATACGAGTGTTACCTTCAAGTTCGATTAACTATAAAATTTTAAATTTTGAGTTCTGTTCAAATAAGTGTGAGAGTTTTAGATGGCTTCTAATTTTGGATTTTGCTGCTGTAATTTATAGGGGATGAGACTGGTAAGAAATAACTTTCAATTTTGGGAACCACTAAGAGTTACGAATATTAAAAAATAAATGGTCATCAATTTGGATATCCACCGTCGTTTTTTTTTTTTTTTTTTTTTTTTTTTTTTTGGGGGGGTATTACCATCTGTTGTTCTAGTTCGGAAGAAAAACTACACAGCAGAGGTTAACTACGTGTGGACTCATGACGGTGCCCCTTTCACACTTCGACCAAGTGCCACCAAAAGTTCTGCACAGATAGCATGGCTCAAATCTGGTCCAAAGTTATATGGATACTTTGGAGAGGGAAAGCAACATACATGACTTCTCACCCAAATTTGCACTCACAAAAGTCCTCCATAGTGACTGCACGTGAAAATTTGTTAAAGGAGTTTGTCATCAATTCCTGCATGACCTTCAGGTGACGTGTAAAGCCTGGGATAGATAATCAAGGTTGCCCTATTGAGGGGAAAAAATTTAGCAAAAACCTTGTCTACATGTTTTGGTAACAATATTTTACTGCCAATTATTGAAAATATAAAATTAGTGATGGATTTCTAAGTCCATCTCTCAAATACACATTTTTCTGCCATACCATGTACATTGTCCTTAAATTTTCTGGATTTAAAATCGCCAAACTTTTGAAGTATTAATGATCCCTTCTTCATTCAAAATCATACTTTAAAACTATTTTCAATATTTATCTAAAATGATATTAGGGTCAATTTCATTACCAAGGTTTCTCTTTTTACCTGTCAATCACAAATGACGAAAAAGTGTTGTATAAGATTTTTCTATCAATATATGAAACGATTATGTGATGCTTTTAAATTAATTAATTAATTAAAGTATTCGTGTATATTAACACACTTCAATGATTGAGGATTCACAAATCAGAAAATTTTAAAAGCCATATTTACTTCTACATATTTTTATTTTGTCAATATTTGTGTTATTCAAGGATAAAGGCTTATCCTTGAATGTGTTTTTGCAACACTTGACAGCTTAAAAAAAAAGGGTTCTGTTTGTTTAGCTCAAATAAATATTAATTAAAAAAATACAGCAAAATTAAAACAAAAGTCATAAAGTGACAAGTTAATGGATCAAAGTTGCTCAGTGAACAACAATCTTGGTAGAAATTATTCTCTTAAACTGAATGTGCTTAGGTTCGAATCACGATCGCTCGTAGTAAAGAAAAAAGACAATATGTATATCGACTTCAAAAACTATTCCTGCGTCATTTGTATCTGAAAAATTAAAGGAACAGTTTAAAAGTTAGTTTTTGAGATCAAGCCAAGTCCGTATTCTTATTGGTTGTGAGTCTTTATGATATTTAGTCAAATTCAAGTATGAGCCCATGAAAAAATGAATAAAGTCTTGACTCGAACATTACAGCTCTGGTTGTATCTCTCATTATGGGCAACACTAAACAGGATTTGGAAGAAATATCCAAATACAAAATAAAATATAATCCTGTCTTAAATATAATTGAATAGTTGACCTTTCACTCTCTTGAAAATAAGTGACAACAGACCTCTAAAAATCCATCTTCTTCCCACTTTGATTTGACCCATTGACGGATACGAAAATTATTTCGCCATTTTCACTTAATTTTCAAATATTTTTGTCCTTTATATAAATAGCTACACCATTTAATTAATATTTAGTCTGACTTTTTTTACCTCATTGTGCTTGTGAAATTTGGAAATATTGTCGTCAGTCATTTTCATTTATTTCATATGTATATTTGTCCACGTATTTAAATAGACTTGTAATGTTATACAGTATTTTTTACAACTCCAATCATATCAAAAATTTAACTATACAGAAAGCGCATACATGTACAATTTAAAAAAAAGAGCCAATCAATTTTTATTAATATTATTAATGAAAAAACAGAATCAACTGCTGTTGCAATTTAAAGCACTTTATTTTTGATAATATCGCAATTTTTGGTTCGTCATATATTTGTAAAGAATTATGAAAAGTATTACACGATTAATTATAATGCTATCAGTTCTTGGCTTAAATATTATAAATCATTATAATTATTTCATTTTATCAATATTATCTTACACTTTTTTTAAAAGTAGATTTCCGAATAATTCAATTTTTCAAAACCAGACGGATTTTTTTTACTACAGTATACTCGTAGCCAGTTTTTGAGAGTCAAAAGTATCTTGAGATACCGAGGATAAAGCAAGGCATGTTTTAGATGGTTTTTCTCCTCTAAGGGAGGGTGTTTATATTTTATTCAATATAATCAAATAAATAACTGTATTTATTTGATTATAAATAAACAATCGGAACTTTAAAAAAAATGAGTATGTTTATGAAACCTTCTCATAACCTGTAATGATACTATCAGATCATCGAGTATTGATGCAAGAGGATACTCAAATGTCCTCCAGGAAAATAACTGCATTCATAAAGATGCAGCGGTTCGTATGAACCAATAGCAAAGATTTCAAGGTGTACAAGACGAACAATGATGGAGAAGACCTCTTCATAAAGGAAGGAATGGGAGGGTACAATTTAAAGAGGGATTCAAAGTTCTTCTCTTTCTTGGAGAAGAACATCAAGCTTGACATAACCAAATCTATAAATTGCCTCACCAACGACCTTGCCGTGGCTGCAAGGAAAGGTGACTTGGGATTGTCCCCTAACACGATAATTTGTTATTATTGAAAATAAAAAAAATTGGGATTGATCTAAATCAATATATCGAGTTCATGTTTTGCTTCCCAACACTGTATAAGAATCAGTTTCTATATTTTCTTTCATACCTGTAAATAATCCTCATTTTATAATTTATAAATTATTATCAAAAAGATATGTTCTATTCAAAATAAGACATCCCATATTCTCCTTCCAACTCTGTTTTTCATAATCATCGTTTGGGTAGATAAATAATAAACATTCATTGAAACCAATTTTTGAAAACTCGAAAATGGATTGTATTTGCCAATAACTCAAAAACAAAAAAGTATGAATGACAAAATTGCAAACATGCAGTAAAGTATTATAAATAAAGAATTTAAAAAGGAAATAGAGCAAAAATGCGGTGCACATAATTTATAAAAAAACTATTTTACTCTCAGGGTGTTTATATACCCCAGACAAGTAACAAAGCTTTAAAAATGAATGAAAGTTAAAATTTGTTTTCGATCATTATTATAGGTATATTTAGGTTTTTATAATTATATAAAGAATATTTACCATAAAATTACTCAGTTAATGACAATCATTTATTATAACTTATAAGTTCAAAATTACATTATTTTTAAAAAATGGCTCAATAAAAATGATGCAGTTTAAAATACTGAAATAACCATATTAAAATCGGAAAAAGTAAAAGTTACAAGGCTTTTACCTACATTATCATTATATTAATCATAACACAATTATTTATTATATTATTTCTTAAAGACTAGCTTATGCCTTTATTTATTATTAAGCCATCAATCATTTTAGATAAAGATGTAATAATATTAGTTATAAGCTTATTAAATGTCATGGTAACTAAGTTCAACTTTATATCTGAAGGATGCTGACATAATTGTGCATTGAATCCTTATTTGTGAGAAACTAACACAAAGGAAATTATCAACGAAAATGAAGTTAGGTTTAATATGTTTCCGGTCTTTTTTTTTTTTTTTTTTTTTTTATAAAGATTAGTACTTTGAAACGTTCGCAATTTTATGATAGGCTCAACCCATCCCCCATAAAAATTGGGTTTAGGGTAAAAAGACACTGATGGAGAGTAAGTCCGGTGCGAATCTCAAACTAAAACGTCAGTTGTTCATTATGTTTCCTTACGACAATATACCTCGGTTTCTTTTAATCAGGAACAAAAACGTTGTGTACTTGATTGTACTTTGTGAAATTGAAATGGAAAAATAGACAATATGTAAACTACTCAATTCGTCCAAAAATTTAAAAAAACCTATCGAGTAGGATTATGAAAAAATTACTAAGGATAATTTCCCAAAAGCTTTGCGACCTAGAACCCACCAAAATTGAGCGAAGTCCTGCTTTGCTTAGGAAGAAAGAGAAGAATCATGGACAATCCATGAGTGCAATTACTGACAGCATTGACGTAGAGTCCTGTTTAACGATACATCGTGTCATCAATGAACGCATACGATACTACAACTATGCACGTTGTAAAGGACAGCTTCTAACCCAGTGAAACAGGGAGGAAAGGGCCACCTGAACCAATGTTTTGATCAAGCTTAAACAGAGAACTGTCAAGAAAAATCTTCTTTTTTTTTTGTTCTCAGTCCTTATAACCTCCCTCGGATAATAAAGGTCAATTACCCACAGCAAGTTATGGTTCTTACGGTTGTTAGCAGTGAGGGTCAAGTTATGCTGCCCTTCTTCTTCAAGACAGGCCAGAAGGTCAACACCAAGCTCTACATCAGTGTTTTGCATACTAAACTATTTCCCTGGATCCACAACATCGTAAAAGACAAACTTAGGTTGAAGCAGTTTCCAGCAAAAAAAACCTCAAAATTCTTGATTTTGGGAATGTTATGTATTTCCTCCCAAGTTCTTGACCTCCTGACTTACTGGAATTGAACCATTTCGACTATTTTGTCTGAAGCAATTTTGAACAAATTTTCAATGAAGGTCCTTCTAGCACCACACGATCCCTGAGAGTTGGGATTGGGAAGGCATTCCGTACTCTGCTTAATGGAACAAAGAAGACAAAATGATAATTATGGGACGTTGTGAACGTTTGGGGATAACTAATGGTAATTTGATTGATTGAATGTCAAATTTACGTTGTAATGTTTATTTTTTGAAAATTTTCATAAAATCAGTTAAAAAATAAAATCACAGCAATACTCTACATTCTTATTTCTAGGCTTGCAAACAATTAGATCACGTGTTCCTAAAAAATTTCAGACTGTCACCCATTCGGCTTCAATATTAACTTTTGATAAGTTATTTTCTTTATCCAATTCACAACGGTTTAGAAAGTGGTCCTGCTCATGTTGGACTAAATTTCGTTTGAGTAACTTACACTTAGATAGGAAGGTGGAGATAACAGATCTAACTTATAAATGATAGGTATAATTTCCTTACAACTGTAAATTAATTTAATTTAATTTTATGAATATATTTAAGAATAAGGAATGTCCTCTTTGATGTTTTTTATTGCAGTCGAAAAAATAATAAAGAAAGTTTCAGGAAGTTTCCCTTTGATAACCATATAACTTTTGTGTGTAGGAATAAATGTTGAAACTCTTCATCATTACCAATGCTAAGCTGCCCAAACAGTTTGTAATTGAGGGAATGTGCCTGGCTCTTATTTACTGCTCTGATATAAGTACTCATTGATTTGTGAAGTCGACCACTAAGCTTTTTATGCTATCAAAAGCTGCCTATGGATTTCACAAAGCACTTTTTGTAGACCAAGTAAGGCTGATGAAGCAAGGATGACGACCTATCGTGAATAGTCACCATCTATTACACTGCAAGAATGTTAGCAAGTGGGTTGTTTTTCTCCTAGAAAAAAGTATCAATGATATCAAATACCGACTCTCCTTTAGTAGTTATTATAAGATTTCTTAGAAATATCATTTGTGAACCCACTTTTCATCTTTGACAAAAACAAACATAAGTACATATTAATTTCCAAGTAAATGGACTTATAGAAATGCAAGGTAAATTATAGCAAGAATGCTGCACAATTTATTTTGTATGTTTTCAGGCATGTAATCTATTCTTCCTTGAAATGAATTACAAGATAGAGAAATAGACTTTACAGTTTGGCTTGGTAACTTATGTAAAGCTCTGTGCATAATATTTCTTACTACCCAATCGTGTACGCCAAAAGCATGCAAACTGTAAGTGGGTTGTTGTGAACTGATTGAAGCCATATTTTCAATAGTTTTTTGTGCCTTGAAATTTTTTTAAAACAGCAAACAAATAGGTTGCATGCCTTTTAGTATAAAAAGTTAAAGAAATAAAAGATTATTGATGCAAAAAATATCTTATTAAAGTTTTTTTAATTATTGGAAATCCTTTACGTAATTATTTGTAGTTTTAGGGTACAAAAATTGGGTTTTAGTTTATGGATATTGTTTTTTTTGTAATCCCACATTTTAACTCAAGTATATGTATCTATTCTAACTAGTCTGTTTGCATTTGAGATAAATAGTATACGGAGTATAGGATAAAATATACAGCCATCAATAATGAATTACAATAATACGATCTCAATATAACGTACTTCAACCCTATCAATAGGAAAATATTCAACATTTTCATTGCTGCTACCTGGTAATCACATTTTTTAATTTTTGTAGATCAATTTGTTTGTTTAATATAATCATATGTAATAACCTCTTGTTTGTTTACCCCCTCCCCCTAATTGTCCCTTTTCACATTAACATCCCTCCCCCCGACATCAAAGCACTAGGGGGGAAATTGGTATATATGGACCCCCCATTATATAAAAAAAGAACATACAAATACAAATAGAATTGCAGTTCTATTTGATTGTATTTCACTAAAAGCACTTGGCCCATAATAATTTAACGAAACCCGTCGGTTCCCTCGTCAAATCTTAGATTGATTATTTGATATATATATATATGGTATTATATATTTCTGTTAAGAGTGAATTCAATTATTAACGTTGCTCAAAACTTTGGTTTTATCCAAAAATTTGCACATATACATGGATTAAAGATAATTTATTTTGTATAATAAAGGGTGATTCAAAACGAGCGGTTTTTGTCTTGTAGAAATAAAACACATAAAATATTATATTATTGTCAAAACTTTATTATGAAACGAAGGTCCTGTGTCTTCAATTCTTGCACCAGCTGTATTCTATATACCTTTAAACGCAAATCTTTCTTCAAAATGCGCCAGGTTGTTGCATACGACAAGCCAAGTTGTTGAGAGCGGTGGCGAATTGATTCTTCACGATCTTCGGCTACACTCTCGGCTACGGCCACAATATTTTTTACACTGCGAGCTGTGCGTGGCCTACCAGACGACAGGACATCCCAGCAAGTTGCTCCCCCTTCAAAATTTTCGATTATTATGCGAATTGTGGATTCTGAAGTTCGATTATGTGGAGCATAAGTTGGACATAATTTGTTAAAAACTTATTTCACAGAACGTTGATTTTCATAGTACAATTGAACAATTTGTACACGTTGTTGTGGCGTATATTTTTCCATGAAGAGTTGTAAAACAATACTGAGTAAAAAGGACGTATGAATTTGACAGAACTCGCGCGCGCCTGTCAAAAAATCCCTACTGGAAAAAAAAACCGCTCGTTTTGAATCACCCTGTACAACCTATGTATATATAGATTAAACATTTATTACATGATACAAACTTCTATGTTGCACAAATTTAACTTGATGCTCTGCCCAAAAAGATGATATAGTACCATAAAACTTATTAGTGTTCACACTACGTCCCTCAAAGTTCAAACACGAGCATTTTTATAAATATACAGTCCGACAAATAATTGTACTGTAGACATATGTATTTACGTGTATAATCGTTTAAATATAAGATAATATTTAACCCTAAGTACTAGTTTCTTTCAAAATAAATAGATTCTGTGATTTAAAATGTGATTTTTTGTAGGAGTGAAAGTACAATAATAAGTTACATTTCCTATGCACAAAAATCACTAACGTTTTTATTTCAGGCCAATGTTTCCTTAGGTAGACAGCAGACTGAGAATGTTGTGTCAGAATATATTTTAGTTTTCAAACTAACACTAAAATTGGCATGTCCAACTCCAACTAGACTCAGAGGATAGTCAAGATGTTGATGGTAATATCCACATTGTGAAGAGTCTTAAGATTTCCCTTTCTCCTTGACCGAGGTCTCAGATTCTTCTTCGTTTTGCTTTTTCATCTCCCATTGTTCACGATAGAAAATAATTTAATAAAATTAATCAAAATAAAAGAGTTTCAGCCTTATATACCTGCCTAAAGGTACAATTTGACTCCTTACGAACAAAATTACTCTCAATTATTTTATTACGAGCACATATGTACATTTGAAACTCTATCCATGGTAACTCAAATGGTATTCTACATACAAAAATAAGGAAATAGGTGATATATAAAAAGTTATTTGCTGTTACGTGATAGTTACAATACCTACATATTATGTAATACATATAAAATGACAAATAAGGGGGGGGGGAAATCTCGAATGTACATGAATGGAAATCTTACCATCATTGGTGGGTATTTTTAAACTTTTTTCACATAATTTACATACATATTAAACATCTTTGAGAAATTTATAAGCCATGATTATATCTAGACAGGTATAGTCGTACATACCAAATTTACAAAAAATAACTTACTTCTATTAAATATAACCAAAATGAATTGTCTTTAAAAACTATTTTATATTTTTTTGTAAATTGGTCCAACACTTTCACTCAATGAGGAAAAACGCATCGAAAGTCATTATTTGGTATATGATACTAGCCAAAAAAAAAAAAAAAATAGAATGTGTTATAGATAGTGATATATTTCGGATCGAAATGGAAAATCAATACATCGGGCAAAATATTTATTACAGACATTATATCGGAATCGGAGAATTTATTTATAAATTTTGATATTTACTCTGATATTTTATATGACACAATCAGAATAAGGAGCTAAAGGTGGGGAAAATTATATTTTTGTAGATAGGGGATCCTGAATATACAGAGGGCTCAAAATTAAATGAATGAATCCATCTTTATGATTTATGACTACAATTGCCATTTTTGTTAGAAAAAAAAAGAGGAGAAGGCGGGAGTAAGACGTATGATAAGCCTCAACTGAGACCCTTGTTAACATCATCTTCATATTAAATGGTTGTTGGTTTTTTTCAGGGGGATTGAATTACTACTATCAAAAAGAGAATTTTATACATGTAAAATAGTATTAGTGAAGACAAAATATTATAATTATATTTAAATTAATATATATTTGTTTTATTAAACTTTATTTAATAAATTGAAACCAAATATAGGTGAGAATGCTAACTTCAGAGGCAGAAGTTAATTTCACGATGACTTATTAAATAATGAACAAAAAAGAAAAAAGAGCACACAGGTCAACCGTTTTTACTTTTGTATGTAAAGGGTTTTTCAATACAGACGCTCACATTTTACGTTGATAGGTTTCGAATACGACGTCATATTTGTTATTGTTTCTTTGACAGCTGTGCTTAAAAATAATTGTAGTTTCATCATGGAACAATACACACTCGAGAAACGCTTGCAAATTATTAAAATTTATTACAATAGTGGTGCGTCTTTGATCCAAACTTTAAGAGCGTTAACGCCAATTTATGGTCAACGTAATCGACCTGCAATATAATGTTTAGTAAAAAAATTTGATTCCACATACACGCTACATAATGTTCCTGTGCCAGTGAGACAAAGAAATGCACGAAGTGTAAAAAATATTGTTAACGCAAGTGCATCAATTCAAGATGACCCAAATTTGTATCCTACGCGCCATTCTCAATCGTTGAGGATCTCTGTGACATCGCTGTGGCGAATTTTGTGAAAAGATCTTGGCTTACACCCGTATAAGATGAAGTTGACACAAGAACTGATGCCGCTTGACTACTTCAAACGTCTGGAATTCGTAAAATGGGCTGCAGGAAAATTCGAAAATGATCCTGATTTTCAGCGTAAAGTCATTTTCAGCGATGAGGCACATTTTTGGCTCAATGGTTTTGTTAACAAACAAAATATGCACTATTGGGCCGGAAAAAAACCACACGTGATTCATGAGGCACCATTACATCCCCCAAAAAAATACTGTTTGGTGTGGATTGTATGCTGGCGGTGTCATTGGGCCGTACTTTTTCGTCGACGACGACAATCGCCACATTACTGTGAATTGAAATCGTTACCGTGCCATGATAACCAATTCTTTTTGGCTTGAATTGGAAGCTATGGACATGGACGATATGTGGTTTCAACAAGACGGTGGCACTTCACAGACAGTAAATGTTACAATCGATTTATTGAAGAGTAAGTTTGGTGAGCGTCTTATCTCCAGAAATGGACCAGTCAATTGGCCGCCTCGCTCGTGCGATTTAACGCATCTACGCTATTTTCTTTGGGTCACATGAGAGCCCTGTTCTACACCAATAATTTGTCGACGTTAGAAGAGCCCAGAACAAATATTCAACGCGAAATTGCTACAGTTTCAGCCAATTTATGTGGAAAAGTAGTCGAAAATTGGGTTCAACAATTGGACTTCGTAAAACGTGCACGTGGTGGTCATTCAAACAACATCGAATTTCATTCATAAATTAACTTGAATGTATTTTAACGGCAAATAAAGAAATTGTCGATATCTCAAACCGTTTTCGTTTTATTTAAAAAAAAATGTGAGCGCTGTTAATGAAAACGCCTTTATTTATAAAAATAGTTTTTTCATTGCAAAAATATCAACTCTAGTTATGACTGATTGATGTACTTGTAAAAAGAGTACATGTGTGCTGCCTCCCTGGTCATTACATTAGGTAAAAATCCAAGATAAGATTTATTCTTTACCAAGGCTTGTCAAGTTTGTATTCCATAATACCTTTTTTCTAAAAGGTAATCTTACTAACATTACTAAACCGGAATCAATTGATAAATCCGTAAATAAAACCTCAAATATTTTGTATTCAAATTATTTTGTACTTTACGAGTAAGTAGTTTTAAACAAGTAAAAAATTATCCAACAATGTATAAAAAACAAGGTACAAACAAGGCAAGCCGATGGTGACAAAAAAAAATGAATTCAGGAATATGGGTACTTTTAATCATTTGTAAAATCTAGGATCTGAAAAAATTTGATATCAAATGGAATGAATAAATGAATAACTCAAAATTTATGTTTTTGCGGCATTTACAAAGCAACGTTTACATGTATTTCATAAAATAAGCATTGATAGACTAATAATTAATAATTCAAAATAGTTTTTATAACAACAAATTTTAAATAAATTTTGAAATATAATGTTTTAATGTGTTCTGTCTTTATTCTGAAACTATATAATTTCACTTTAAGACGAACATTGGTTTTGTCAATGTGATAAAAAATGAGATATTTATAAGAATTTCTAAGAGAAAAACCTTTTTGGATTATTATTATTTTTCTTTTTTTTGGATTACAAGACATTTATTTAAATTCAAATAAGATACAGAAATAATAAAAATATTTTTTGAACAAAATGTGCAATTGCCCTTGATAAATTATTATCTCGAATTCAATGTGCGTAGGTTCAATAATCAGTCGTACCTAGAGACTTGGAAATATACTCAAAGTATTCAGACTTCAAATACCAATCCTAAATTAGATGGAATACTTATAATACTGTAATGTATATTTAATCAGTTTAACCTATCTAACCAATTAAAGGAACATTACATAAATACATTCAAGGGTGGTCTGACCTAAAAAAGATACAAAACATTTTGTCTGATATTTTTTTTTTTTTTTTTTTTTTGACATAGTCTCTTTGTAACTCTACACACTTCTCCCAGAGATGCTCCCATACCTCTAATCTGTTCAAATAGTATTCGTCGTTTTCTTTCTGCAAAATAATTGTTCACGAGATACTTTTTATTTTTGGTCCAAGATCTCCGAGTTGTTTTGACTTAGACACGTCAAATTTTAACACAGCAAGTATTTATATGACTGCTATTGTTAGAATCTATATTGAGGTAAGATTTTAGAAGACAAATATATAATGGTAGTTCAATATTCGATTTTGTCCATTTCAATAACAGCACTCACAACTACTCACTCATACAAACTGTTACATAACAACTTGGCGACCAAAATGAATGAAACTTTGGTGAGTAACTTTCAACGGATGCTAGATAGATATGATAAGCCTTTATTTTAAGTGCTGCCATCTTCACGTTTATTTCAGAAGTTTTTTAAACCTCTCTCGTATATGTATTTTTTTTTTAAATCTGAAAAAACCTATAAACAAACTAAATAGTCCCATTCTCCTTTTAATAAAATATCTTGAACAAGTTATCAAAAATTGGAATTATATTAATCAGACATGACTTAATTTAGAGAATAAATTTGACTTGCCAATAAATAAATACTATTAGTTAACTGATATGTTTGATAAATAATTCAATTAAGCAAATCAGAAACGTGATCGAATTTATTTATGTTTATTAATCTAAATAAACGGTTTTTTTACTATATTTTACTATAACTGCATGTTATTATTCAAACAATTCTTCTCAGTTCCATTTCAAATAGAAATTGTGATTTATATTTGCCCCTAAAAAAGAAAGCTACTAGATGAACATATCAAAATGGAATAAACTAATTCTACAAAAGCACGATTTCAAATCTAATTGATAAAAATATACCATTTTACTTTCACGACAAGTTTTTGATAATGCAAATATTTATTTTCAATCAAACAAAGATTGTTTCAAAAAATAAATATATATTTTATTCAATTATACCCGTATAAAGGATAAATATTTACTTTCAATAATAATTCTACATTTATTTTATGTTCAATTCGTCCTTTGAAAATGATAATAAATCGAAGACTTTATTATTTTGGATTCAATTTTCTGAATCTAAACAATAGAATCAAAAGGGAAATTAAACAATAATTTGTTAATTTATTTGGGTACAAATGAAACATTTCCTTCAGTTTAGTCATTATCAAGTGGGCACTTAATGAAATTATCTCAGCGTCAATCAACTTCATATAAATTTGTTTGTATTTGGCAGTTCACGAACTCTTTCCAACCCTTGAAACTTATTAATGGTTAAAATATATGTGATAAATATTGAAGTTGTGCTAGATATGAAATAAGGGTTGTACATATTTATATGAATTATGTTTGTTTGTATTATTATTATTAAATCATGATTGATTGTAGATATAGTTGAATAAAGCATAAATTCGTTTATAACACTACATTATGTCAAATTTGTATATCAAATAACTACGTAGAAGAGTCATTTTAGACAATTATTTTTTATTTTAAGTTAGTCAATTCTTATATTTTATTCTAAACTTTATATTAGTTAAATAGTTATCCTCATAATAAAATAATGTGTCTATTATTTGTTGAAGTTGCCTATTTTTGTTGTCAAAAGACATGATGTGAATTGAAAAAAAAGATCATTCCGCAGTTTATTCAAAAATGTAATTGCACTATCCTCTACTTTTCATTATTGTTTTATTTATTTGTTTCGACCCGTGGCGATAGTAAAGGCCTATAAAGGTCGACTTATAGTGGGTACAAATAAAATATTATTGTTCGTAAAAGCAATTTATATAGAGTAAGAATATTAAGATTGAAAAGAGAAAACATAAGATGTAAATAATATATACATATCTATGATATAAAAAAGAATCTACAAGAAGTCTCTTAAAGTCAACCTCACTTCCTTGATGAAAGGATAGTAGTATAGAAAATTACAGGGGAGTTCAAGGCATATTTTGGCCTGTTTATATTTGTAAAAAGTGCTTTAAGTGCTAGAACTCCCTTTTTCGTCGTTATTTTTGGAATTTAGTAAATTGGAGGTCATTTTCTGAGAGTCGAAAATTGTCTCCTGAGATTCCTAGGGTAGAGTAGGTCATTGTTTTTGGTTGTTCTTCTTCTCTTTAGGAGGTTTTTTATATTTTATTTTCATATATACATATTATATAACTTTCTTTATTGAATTATAAAGAAATAGTCGGAGCTTGTTAAAAAAATATGCCTATTAAACCTCCCAATAAACTTCCCGACTATAATATCAGGAAATCATCGAGGATTGATGGAAGAGGTTATTCAAATATCTTGAAAGAAAATAAAAGCATTCATAGTGATGCAACAGTTCGTGTGAACTTAGATAATAACTTTAAACGGGAGACTTTTGTGCTCACAATGGAAAATACAGAAGGTTTATGCTTAGAGGAGATAATGTTAAACACATTGATATAAACAATATAGCAATGAAATATGGTTTTAATGAGCATGAAATTGCAGGAGCTAGCCCTAGATTTAGTCTGGGTCAATTCGTTTTTTTACTAGATTCCCTATAGATGTTAGGGTCGAATTGATGACTTAAAAAAACACAATGTGATGAAAATAAAAAATATGGAAGATTCAATCGAGGATGTCACTTTTAAAATAATAGGAATTGACAATGTTAATATTAATAAAAAGAAGACATTGGTTTTGACGCAAATCAATACTTTCAAAAGAGTAAATGAGGCAAATGTAGAAAAATGAATGAAACAATTTGGGGAAATTATAAATCACTATAAAAAAAAAACAAAAAAAACAATTGATGACAAAGCGGAGGGAAAACATAAAAGTTAAAGGGAGATATGGTGAGACAGCGACTACATCGTGAAAATTGTAGATTATCCTTCCTCTATACCTCAAATTTTACCAGTACAAAAAATAAATTAAGCTGAAGTTTTCTGGAGTGAAACTTCAATGTCAAAGATGCTTTTATTTTGGGCAAATGAAGCATTATTGCCTGGAAAAACGACTTAGAGCTTTTGAATATGAAAGGGCTCTCAAAAAGTCCATGCAAGAACGTCTTCCATCAGAAATACAAATTGAAGAGAATAAGGAGGCCCTATTGGTGGAAGACAAAAATGAAGAAAAGTCTTCCAGAATTGATAAAGATCTTCTAATCGAAAATCAAATTAAAGAGGTTAGTGAGACCCCAACTGTAGAAGAAAAAGATTAAGAGAAGTCTTCTAGAGTAAACAATGATCTGACAAATGATGATGTAGAACAAGTGCATATCGATTATTCGGATAAAGGAAACGAATGTTCTCCTTTAGAAAATGATAAGACGAATGATGGAGAAAGTAAAAAGCCAAAAAAAACAACAATCCAAGCCTCATTTGGACGTCCATACAATTTTGGAAAGTCGAACTAGTACTTTCTCTTGGGGAAAAAGAAGTAAACCAGATACAGATATTTCCCCTGTATGAGAGAAAAAACAGTCAAAGAGCTATGAGTCTGGTGCTTCATGATATTTGGTGGACCCCTCCGGTTATCCTTTTATTTATTTTTTACATTATTATAAAATGAAGCATTCAAACAAAAAAGTACAGACCTTAATTGTGGACTTCTTTCCGAATAAAATTTCCAAGGAACAAAAATTGAATAGGGTCATCAATAGAATAATTTCTTAAAATACAAGAGTGGGTAAAGATATAGACATGCAGCAATGAATCACTTGATGTCAATAGATCTTGACATCGTTTGTCTTCAGGATATTAATTCAGAAATATCTTCTTCTTACTATAATAACTGTCCCATTTGCTTACCTAAAATATTTCACTGAGGAAATGGATCTAATAGAGGAGTCTTGACTCTTATTTTAAAGAAAATCAAAAATGTGTCATGTCTAATAAATGCCTATGGGCCGAATGAAAGGTGATTTTCCTTTTTTCCAGCAATTTTTAATAACCAAATAAGGAATTCAACTCCATTCCTGCTAATTAGGGATTTAAATGTGGATTTCCATAAATTTGATTCACACTATCCAAACCTTACTGCTCTACAAAATACAATTCTTAAGTTCAACCTTGTTGACTTGACAAAAAAATTCAGTACAGAAAAAAGTATTTCTTGGAGGAGAGGGAATCAGCCTTCCAGAATTGATTTGGCTTTGATTTCTCCTTTATTGACTCATATGGTAAAAAAAACATATTATGAACCTGAACCTTCCTCTGATCATAAATTGATTTGATTGGAATTACATAGACCTTATAATTTTATTTTTTATCACACCTTTTTCATCCAACCAAGCGACTCAAAGACTCATGAAGATAATACATACACGACTTTACAGTTTCTTTTGGAAAAAAGGACGGAAACAATGTCATACGCCAGTCAAGTGGATAATGTTCTCAACAATTGATAAATTTTTGCAGGCACGTATTTTGCAGGTTCTCTTCATTTTTTTAGAGCAACAGAAATTGCTGAGGACAAAAAGAAAACAAAAGTTGAGTTAGAAGGGTCTTCTTGAGTAGGCTTAAGACACTTTTTAAGAAAGACAGATTTTTGCCCCGGTGTAAAAAAAATTATTTATGAAGGAAAAGTAATAAGTAAATCGGTAGATGTGTTAGACTACTTTCATTCCCATCTCCAAAACATTGTTAGCACAAAAAGAGGCCACTTTCCGAAAAGAGAGGAATTTCTACTGTTCAAGGGAAATATATCTTCTCCAAAGATATTATACCCAACTTTATAAAAAATTATTATAAGGATGATAAAGCTTGTGGTCCAGGTGGAGTCTGATGTAAAGTCTATTAGAATTTTAGCGATGAAGTCGTAAAAAAATTGGACGTTCTGTGGACTACCAAATCACAGACAAAAGGAAGAATTGCATTGATTCTGAAAAAAGGAGATGGAACAAACTTTAGCCATTGGAGACCAATTACTGTTTCCAATGAATCATATCGATTTATCTCTGGAGTATTGGCTAAATAGATGCAACCAATTCTCAACAAAAAAAATGCGATTGAAAAACAAGGATTTTTAAAAAATAGGAAAATTTCCAATGTTTCACCCAATATTCAAGCTTCAATTGACACAGTGGAAAGTAGGAAGAAATTTAAAGCAATAAGAGCAATATACTTCTGCAATTTCTATTTCACATAAACAAATTCTTAGATCTGTAAAAAGTTTCTTCCGAAACGTTTTTTAACTCCGTATATATGCCATATAACGGCACTTCAACGATCTCATTGAATTGACAAAAAAAACCAACAAATCATCTTAGACAAGAGCTGTCATCAGAAATGACCCTCGGCTCCACTTATTTTCATAACTGCAATAGAAGAACTCGTTTTAGGTATTACAAAGAAGTACAGAGGCTTTGGGATTAGCTTTGAGGGATCTCAGCATATTACTGATTTGTATGCAGATGATGGAACTTTAACCGTAGAGGCGAATTCTGAGTCTCCGATAATTGCCAGAATAAAAGTCTTAATGAATTATTTTTGGAGTTTCAAGAAAAAACAAGATTGGATGTGGATAAAAATAAGACCTCTATTTTACCTTTGGGCTCCTGGAAGCCTGAAGAGGATCTTAAAGTCGGAAGCTATAAAGTTAGAAGAATGGTGGAAATTTTGGGGATAAAATGGAATAGCAGTGGTTTTCATGAAGATAACTGGAACGAAATTCGGACCTCAGTTAACAAAAGAATTTATTTTTGGAAAAGATTCAACCTTCACAAAATAGTTGACTTTTATAAAAATTTGGTACACTTTTAATTTTATATAAGGATACAGCAAGTCCGCAACTAGCTGAAAAAGCTATTCTAGAAGAAGACAAATGGCTTGTTTTATAAGAATTATATCGAAGCCTTGAAAAAACTTAAATCCAATGTAGGTGGTAGAGTAGCCCAACTATTTCATAATTTACTCCAAAATTTTCATGGATATTTCAAGAAATCCAGCAGTAGAATGGAGAATAAGTATAAAGAACCGAGAACTGTACATTTGGCTTATGATAGGGACTAATCTGACGAACAAAATTACATCTTTGATGTCTTCAGTTTGGGGCTCAACTCAGAGAATAGTTTGGATGCTCAACCCTGCACTTAGAAATCACTCAACCATTGATATTATTCGGCAAAATATAAATAAAAAGGTTTTTTTTTATAGAAATTTAAAGGGCCCCTCAATTTTAGAAGAACACGTGTCACACAAGATATTTTAACAGTTCATAATTTAAAATCGGAAAAATTGCTCAACGATGGTAGAAGAAGATTTCCACTTGTTAATTCTTCAAAATATTATTCAATGCCATACCCGTGGCACGTCAAGATGGTCCCCCTAAATTTTGATGCAGCTTTGAATGGACTCTGGGAGCTGCATAGTAAGCGTTTGGGCTCTCTATGGGTTGGAAAAGAAAAATAGTGTCTTCTCTGAGGGGAATAAATGATGATAAAAAGTTTACCATTCACTTAAAAATCTCCACAGATTGTATTAAATATACTAGGCCCTGCAAGGACTGTGTATAACTTTATAATAACACACTTCATGCGTTTGTGAACTGCCCTGCCATCTATATCCTTAAATATTTTGTATCCATAAATCTAAAAGGGCTGACGGATGGGGAAGAAAAATATGTTAAAGGTCTTGTTCTTTTTGGAAATTCAACGGGTATAACTTCTGAGGTACAAGGGCTCTGGACTTTACAATTCTTAAATGTAAAACCCTCATCGCTGTGATTCCCAGACACACACCCACACAAAGACATTTGTATTTAATATATAGATTGATAAGCAATTTAGGAGGAGTACATTTATAAACAAACAATCATACTAGCTCACACCGGTACATTCGTTTCCACTAGAATAATAAAGTAAATTTTAATTAATATTACCAAGGGCTATTTTTGCAATAGGGATCTTCACAAAGTTGTTTTATTTAACTGTATACATTATTTAGTTATTGATATGAGACGATACAATCATGTACATATACAATTCCAATAGAATTAATTAAATTTTATGTGAAAAACATGTATCTCTGTACACCTAGGGAGATCAATAAAGTGTAAGTTATTATTAATCAACTTGATTTCCTAAATAACAACAATATCTTTATTTTTTTATTCAGAAAAGCCTTTGTTTATATTCGAAGAAACCTTCTTTTATATTTATACTTTTACAAAATACAAAAATGGTTCATGTTTGTAGAGAAAAAAAGATACTTTTTCATTTTTTTCAATTATATAATTTGATCTCATGTAGGGAAGGTTACATTCGTTGATTTAGTTACCGATTGTATCGAAACTATTTCACGATTCGGAACCCCGAACATAATCAAGAATGATGTACTACATAAATCTAAGTGCAGAGTTTTTTATTTTGTTACTTTTTTACATATAGCATAGGTTTATTACTGTTCAATATGCACTCTATAAAGTCGAAATTATTGCATCCTACCTAGGCCTAAAGGTAGAGAATTAATTCTTGATAAATTCTTTGTCCATATTCTCCCGAATCTCATTGACAACAGCTTTCAAGGCTACCGTATTGGTGTTGCACTTGCCACAGGCCTTGTTCTCCACATGCACCCAGAAACCAAAGTAAAACGGGCTCACGTCTGGTGAGTATGGTGGCCGCCACATTGTCTTGTCCAAAAAAGCCATGTCCTTCTGGAGAAAGGACCGGTCACTTTTAAATATGTGCTGGTGCTTCATCCTGTTGGTAATAGGATATCCTAGGTAATAATTGTCAATACCAGCAACATCCGTCCCCCAGAAAGCCAATTCCCCACTGTATCGTATTGTTATGATTTATTTATTTTCGGTATTCATTAAACATCTAAAATGTATTTTCAAACAATTAATATTATAAATTGGGAAAATAGGTGTTTCAGTAAGATCCAGAAGTCATAAACACATTGAAATAAGTTTATGAAGATATAAAGCTTCAAAATTAACGCCTTTTTATCAAATTGATTCTGTAGTATTTGATTTCATGAATTAATCATTTCATGCTGATGTTTTAAATATTAGTTTGGGTTTTTTGAAAGCATATCAAAAATTATTTTTTTTACAAAAATAAATTATTTACACTACTTTTTTTTCTCATAAATTTTTTGATCAAGTCCATTTTTTTATAGTAAAAACACAAAAATTCGTTCATTTGGGGTCGGATCCCTCCTTTTGTGGATACCTCTGATATTCAGCTCTCAATTTATATTGGAATACATTTATTACATAGATTCTAATATTTTGGTTCATATTAGAAAGCCTGTAGGTAGCCCTTTTAGTCAGAAGCCCGATATTTCCTAGCCCGATCCACCTCTACTCCATAGTTGTGAAATAAAAAAAAGATCAACAGTTTAAACTCTTAAATTGCATCTCCCGGGGCAAGTTTTAAAATTAGTTAACAAAAACTGGAATATTG
This sequence comes from Lepeophtheirus salmonis, assembly GCF_016086655.4. Taxonomy (NCBI): domain Eukaryota; kingdom Metazoa; phylum Arthropoda; class Copepoda; order Siphonostomatoida; family Caligidae; genus Lepeophtheirus; species Lepeophtheirus salmonis. Next base: position 23,795,462 of record NC_052139.2, on the reverse strand, counting down.
GCATTTATTGGGATCGTGAAAAAGTTTCGAATCACCCCAGCATGTGATCTATTTATTCTTTTTTTTTTTGAATTTACGTTTGCAAGGATCTTGACAATTTTCTTATCTCTCTCAGCGTGTCATCATCAAAGCAATACATATATTACACAGTATTTTGTTGTCAGCAGTAAATGTTTCTACTTTTTTTTTTTCAATAATTATCAGTGTTTTAAATGTTGCATTGATTGGTTGAATTATAATTAGCCCACGTTAAGCTGTGAGCTATTCCTAACAATTATATAGTAAATACCATTGGCATAAATGTATAATTTCTAAAATATGATACATCCCTTTCTTCTATTTTTTTATTAAAGGTTCTATGATTTTAATTATGTGTTGTATGTGTATTGATACACAAAAAAATCATACATAGAGTTGTAAAAAAAAATTGACTCACCGGTATGGTATAAAAAGAAAATAGGAAATTAACATGGTAACCCTGGCAGTTTTAAGAATGTTTGTTGGGCGATAAGTTTAGCTAATATCACGTTTTATTAGATGATCTACAAGGATCTATGAAAAGGGGGAAATAAATATAAACCTCACTCTACATCCTGCAGGAATTTCCTCGATCTACATTTTCAATTCTACACTGAGTCTTACAAAGACTTACACTTATTGAATAACTACCCAACAAATCCACTGAGTTCCTCCATGTCTTTCATGTAACAAGTGATTACTTTATACTAAGATGTTCTTTCTTCAACAAAAAAAAAGTAATTATAACATATTTGGAATAAAAGGTTGAAAGAAACAGTAAAATTAAACACTAAAAAAAGTAACTTAATCGTCTAAGATCATTTTTTAACAGCTACAGGAAAAATCCGCATAATATGAAATTTACATTGTACCTTTTAGTACAAAAACCCATAAAATGGAGAAATTATTTTTCAATTCCCACTTTTTACTATTTTTAAAATAAAGTAGAATTAGACAATTAAAACATTTATTTCTCAATAATTATTATAAATAATGTATGCCAGACAAAATGCTTGTAAAAAAAATCGTAAAATTGAATCTTAATCGGGTATTTGCTTAATTTTAAAACTGGTCATTCCTAACAATCAAATTTAAATAATCGAAATTGAACCAATATTTATTCAATAACCTTTTAATTGCAAGTTTGTATAATAAGTAATAACTAAAAGTTTTAAGTATAGATAGCAAATCAAATACTTACAAGACACTCCTCCAATACAAAATTAAACACTTCTACTAAATGAGCATCAACGACAACAAAAATTCTTGCTTATCTCAATATATATTTTTTTTATAATTTATTATCATAATATTAAAAAGCTAGATATGATGAAAATATACCTAGCTATATGGAGATATCCTGTATATTCAAACTCTTGATAGGATGAAGTTTGTATTTAATAAATATTAAGAGTAATAAATGCCATTGGTTCAGTTCATGTCTTTTTTAAATCCTAAACAGGGTGAGGACTCAAAGATTAGAAAACTTTGAAAGCCGTTTTACTTTTTCACATTTTTATATCAAATTTTTAAAGCAAAATAGGGTAATTAAAAAATTTTCTACACTTTTTATTCAGTAAAACTATTCTGAATGATGGCTTCCATACGGGGACGAACATAGGCAAAACTGGCCTGGATGAAGTCTGAGTTGGACAAGTTGTTCCACTCCTCCGCTGTCACATCCTTCAGAGAATCGACATTCGGATGAGAAGGCTTGTTCCTATTGTCCTCCAAGAGAAACCAAACAGCAAAGTCCAGGGGGTTCAGATTGGTTGAGGACGAAGGCCAGAAGACAGCCATGTTCACTCTTCATAAATTCTGCACCTTCTCAAGCGTGTGTCAAACGTTTATAGAATATTTTAATCTAGTGTTGTCCAATATAGCCTAATGGTATAGTGATACTGACTAGTAATGTACTGATATCAAAATATTTCTTGTTCCAATATCTAAAAAAATATTTTTTGATCCGATATTATACAAATAAGAAGGTGTACTGAAAACATTTTTATCTTTTGTAACAATTTGTAATAAGAAATTTTCGCTTCAACAGTTTGATAACTCAAAAATAGTTTGAAGGTATTATTTTACAGACTTAATTTTCAAATTTCCACCATTCAACTGAAACCCCCCTCCCATAAAAATTACATCAATTTTATATTGTATGATGCATCTAATGTTATCAACAGAGAGGTAAACTTATGGATGCACTCATTTTCAGAAGTATATAAATCATAAAAGATGTGTACATTCATTCATCTGGGTGCAGGTATACTGGGGACAAAATTGAATATAAATTTCATTTTTATTCCGCCTTATTTTTTATTGCATCGTCTAAAATATCGAAATTTATAGGAATCTTCTCCAATACGATGCAGATGTTGGATATTTTGTCCGATATACCTGCCTCTGTCTAGTACTGATGCATTTATGACGGTGTCTAAATTGTTAATGAAACCTTGGAACGACCTCACGTCATACTAAAAATTGTCTTGACGATGACGGAACACTCTAATTTCACCCTACTTCTTCCAACGAGATCCTTGTACATACGCCGAAGAATCTACAGTAGACTGGTCCATTTCTAACTTTTTTTGGAGAAATTGAGCTCGCATTAGCATAAAATATGCATTTGGGTAAAAAACAATGATTGACTCATTTTGAAAAAATTTTAGAGGTCGGCCAACGTCCTTAAAGTTTTAAAAATTGACGGGTTTTTTTATATTTTAATTTTTGTCTTCTTCTATTGATAGATCTCTATTATGACCAAGATTTTTTCATTCACCAAAAAGTACAAAACTTTTGAAAAGCACGGTAAATTAGCTGAAAAGTATCAACAACCAACACTAACTTAATCAGATAAGTATTTCCAGATATTAAAATATTAAATTTTTTCTTGCAGTTAAGTTTTGGGGGAAAAAACTCTTTCTCAGGATTTTCAAGACTGAGCACATAAAAAAATTGAACATTTCTCAATTTTTGTATTGAACCAAATCTAGAAGTAATCCAAGTAAATAAATAATTGTATCAAATATTTTATCTACTCAGAGCTGTAATTCACAAGTCTAAACTCAGACTCCCTTCCTCCAATAAAGTGTTTGGGTTGTCTTACTGATAATTGAAAGTAATGGAAAAGAAATCCATTAAACATTATAGAGGAATTTTATGTTTTTTTAAGGAATTTTGATTTGATTATATTTAATGAACAATTTTCTTAGGAAAAGAAATACTAAAAAGTTGTCAATCATATAAGAATGTAAATTTTCATTAAATGAATGTTTGAAATATTTATAAATGAATATACGCCTACTTTTTTGGCATCATTCAAATTCTTTTGAAATATGTAATCATACATATATTGTATATTTTCAATTAAACGCTAGCATTATTAGACATTTTAAGTTATAAAATTTATCATTTTCTAATTAAATTACATTAATCCATGAATAATTAGTTTAGTACCATTAGTTGTAAAAAGTAATTGATTCTTTGTTGAGTTAAATGTCTTCCACTGTAATTCGTTCTATTGTAGGCTATATAAAAAGTGAACAACGTGCCTGTTAGTTTGATAAAATTACCTAGACTATTACAGAACTTATCCTCGCAAGATGTCGCTTTTGAAACGAAACACACATTGAGTAATCAAAAAATTAGTTAAAAGTTTTTACTTTGGATATAAAGGAGATAATGGAGGAAATTTAATATGAAAATCATCCACAGAGAGAAGCTGATTAAGAAAAAAAAATATCCTTGAGTGTAGAAAAAGTAAATATATAAAGAATATAAATTTAAAAAATGTGTCAAACAAACATAACAGAAATTAATTTGTCACCCTCAAAATTGATTGCCCAACATAGTGTACATTTTAGCACTTTATTTGATTTAAATATATTTTTTGATTAATTTATTCTGGGCTTCGAAGGACTGTGTTGTATAATACATACAACGTGAGGATTTTAAATCTGGAAATGTTTAGGATAATGTATATTATAATATATTTTCAAAAATGAATTCAACAATTCACAAATATTTTGCTTTCAAATCACCTACCTCTAGCTTCACCCACAGCTTCCAACCTTGCCCTGTACCTGACACAAGCATTGATGAGGAACTCACCGTCCAGGTTAGGCATTGTCTCTAGAATAGAAGCTTGCAAGGAGTCAACACTACTATGTGCACATTTATTGGGATCTCTCTCTTAGACACATTACACTACTTAATCCAAGGGCTTCATATATATGTAGTTGAAAGACCACTTTTCCTTTGCCTTAAGAGTTATAAATTTATTATTAGAGTAAGTCAAAAAAGAGTTTTTATTTCACTCAATAAAATGCCGAAAATTTAATAGGAGCTAGTGCCATGCTCTTGAACTATTTTCTGCTTAATAGTAGATACAGTTTTCGAACTAATTGGGTCTTATGAGGCTGTATCCTAGTTTTAACTTTATTCTACTAAAACTGCAGAATTTTGATTGCATTCTAAATTATAGTGCTTAGCAAATGTTTACTGTTTTAGGTGCCCCTCAGACTTGTGAATACTGAGGTATGCAATAATAACATATATTTTAAGAAAATTGCCTTTTTATAAGTATTTTGAACCAACCTCGCACATTGGGCAATGTGCTTTAGAGAAATTATACTATTTAACTTAATGTGCGTACATTCGATTCACGATCACTCCTAGAAAAAATATTATGCATTTTTAATTCAATGACAATTCCTAGGTCACATAGATTAATTGTTTTATTATAAAGTTTATTTATAATTAATGGATAAAGCTCCATCTGATCAATTTAAAGATAATTTAAAAATCAATCTATTGAAATTTCAAATTGTAATAAATAAAAATGTAATCTCAAGCTAGTCAACCGGCAAAGATAATATCTTGGTTACATCCCTTTAACTTTATAACTGTTCAAAAATATATATTTTTTTGAATTTTGATATGTTTCTAGAATTTTTCCCAGGTATTAAGATGTAAGAAGCTCAAACATCATTTTTGTAGGAATATAAATATGTTGTATACCCTTTCTCATCAGCCTTAAAAATTTTCCAAAATGCCTTTTTTGATGATTTTGCGTTGTTTATTGTCAAAAAGTAAAGATAAACACACTATTGAATGCAAAAAAAAAACAAAAAACATAACACTAAAATTTAAGCATTTTTGAATAATACTGCTTATTAATTTTTTATCAAAGTATCAAAACTTCCCAGTACAATGAAGGTAAAGAGAAACATCTAGGTGCGTGGGATGCAGTACAAAAATTGTATACTCCCATGTATCAATGTTATTTTTTCTTATATTAAGTCATTTTTTGGGGAAAATAAATAAATATTTTCGAAAGATTGTGCACTTACCTCAATTTCTTATTAAAAAATATTTTTCTAATACGTATTTGAGAATCAAAATTATATATATTTTGTTACACTTCTATAAAAAAAAGTAAAAATCACAAAATAATGATTATTTTCGTTTAATTTTTTGAAGACATTTTTTTCGACAATCAAATCATTAACTATTTTTTTTCTAAAAAAATGATTTTTAAGCTTCTCACATCCTAAAACATGAGGGAAAATGCGGAAACACTCAAAAAGTATATAAAAGTCTACTTTCCAACTCCAGAACATAGAGTGTTAGTTCTTGGATATGGTTCTGGTTACGGGACTGAGTCGAAATATTCATATTAGTTATATATTTTTCGAGTTTTGTAAATCAACGACCAGAACAGGGTGATCACCAACACCAACATGGAAAATATACATAGGCAGCCATAATTGATCTTGTAGAGATATTAGTAAATAAAAATTTAAATAAGTAAACCATGAAATTTATACGAATAAAAAGATATCAAAGCCATAAACGTTTTTTTTTATTATTGATTAATGATGTTACTAAATTTACTAAAGAACTATTGATATTTATCAAAAGATTGAAACTATTTCCATCACAAAAAGACGACAATTAACTCCCACATTTAAAACTAAGCCTTTTGTGATGTTTAATATTACTTATTATTTTTTTGTAGGTAGAGGAATTGGGTTATAAATAACATATATAAATATTTTTGTTTAAAATCATTCCCCTGCGGAAGAATCTTTCAGTAAATGCTAATACACAGTAATACAAAAATTGGAGCAATAAATGAAACATAATCCAATTTAGTAAAACATATAAATAAAGTAAGACGAGTAAAGCAATGAATAAACATTTAAAAAAAACAAAAGGCCGAGTGAAGAGTCTAAAATTCATATTCAAAACAATTACTGTCTAAAAGTTTTATGAAATTTAATAATCCCTTTTTAAGTTTTCAAATATTTTGCTGATATTTTCGGGTAGTATCGTACAAAATCTTCTTCATATTGCCATCAATAACCCGACACATTTGGAATTCTCAAAGAGATGGCAATGTACCAACCTGCAGCAAATGTATGAATTGTTCTGCAATTCTTCAGCCTCCAGTGTTTGATATGCGCATAACTTGTTTGCAATAAAGGATTTGGCTTCAGATAAAGCAAAATCCAATGCCTTAATAGTATCAAAAGAATTCCCTCTATTTGATACTTCAAAAACATCATCGCTTTTGTTAAATTCGATTCGATGTCTTTCTGCCGTTGACATTCAATGATATAGCTCCTTTTAAAATCTGAACATGAAGACAATCCACAAAGGCATGATAAAGAGTTGAACGATTATAATAATTACCTCATTTAAATTTTCTATCATTTTTTCGTGATCAGTACTTTTGCTTCAAGCTATTTTACCTCGGAACAATTTGCCTTAAACATTTTCGCCTTAGAACATTACGCCTTGAAGTCATTTGTCCATAAGAGTATTTCGCCTTAATACATAAATAAACAGCCAAGCTCGATGCTCAAAGAATTGGATAGGCAATTACGGAAGTGTATACATATCTAGAAAATGGCGAATTTTTTTTTTATCATACGATAGTGGATTGAATGATCCGGAGAGGATTGTTATATTTGATTTAAATGATCTATCAGTGAATAAAAATAAGGTTTGTGATTGAACATTTAAGTGTTTCAGCTTTTTACAATGCATATTGTTATTAAATACGTTTCCATTCCAAGAATTTTTGCGCTACTTCTTGGAAAAAAGCAAGACACAATCAATGCATCCGGCGTATTTTTCTCACCTACAAGCATAACGGAATGCTTATATCATATGGCGTAAAATTTGTTGTAGCATAGTGTCGATCTTGGTTTTAAAAATCAGTATAACATTGATCCCGACTTCAACTCCAAGATGAAATGTTTTACAGCATTGGCATTTCTTCCAATGGACCATCGATGGGTTAATCCATACATCAGATGACGACAGTGTGCCATAATATTTCATTTTCTACTTTGATAATAACTACATTGGAGCTGAACGAGTTCGTGGAGATACTCGTCCAGGGATACAACAGACTTTCCCTATTCCACTGTGGAATCCTTATGAAAGAGCATTAAATAATAATATTAGAATGAACAACAGTATAGAAGCGTTCTATCATTCTATTCAAGGTTCGATTTTCAACATGAAGCCTTATTTGTGGAAACTAATGGAATGGTTAAAAAACGAAGAAAAAATTGGATCAGGGGCAAGTGATGCAAAGAGAAAAATAAATATTAATATTAACAAAAGATTACAAAATCTAGAATATAATATAATTATAAATTTATATACAATTGCCAATAGGTCACTTGTTATGGTTTTCATAATTTGGCTTGAGATTCATCGGAGGTATGAGTTCCCAGTCCGAGATTTTCCTAGACTTTGAGGTTTGAGTCCCGTAAGTGACTATGTAATGCAGATTGTTTTGTACTATTTCGACAATAAATAAAGTTCATGAAGAGACGAAGACCATCCTTCTCATCTTTCTATTCTTTCGATTCTAAATTTCTCCAACTGAACTGAGCTTTATAGTTTTCGTCACTTACGTCCTCATTTTCTCATGCTCTCCTATGACCCAACATTTGAGTGATTTTACGAATTCTCTCAGTAGTTTGCCTCACCAGAGCTAATTGCTTCTTATACTGACACATTCTGAATCATAACGAGGAGAAAATCACCTATCTTACCTCATAATATCCATGTTCCTCTATTCACAAGTCTTTAGCAATAAGCATAATAGTGAAGAGAAAAAAAATGAAAAAAGCCATGATTTTTTGTTCGTCTTTCTTATTATTGTTTTTTTCTTTAACACATATCAGTTATGTGTAATGATTGTGTTATATTCAGTTAGAATGTTTGTTTGTTCTTGTTTGTCATAATTATAAATTAAGGTATGTCTATTGGCTTTTAAAAAAAAAGAATGTTTGGGAGGAATGCGGCTTTTTATCATGACATTTTATATTATTATCTGTGAGGAGCTATGATAGGAAATTAAAAAACAAAACAGAAACACCACTCAGTATCTATGGACGAAATTACTCTGATGTTCCTCTTCAATTCTACTCTGAGTCCATCAAGGACTTACACGTATAACTCCCCCATAAATCATATGTTTTACTTTTTGTTATTCATGAACACACACTTTATACTTAAATGTTCCCTTCTAAATAATGAAGGAGTTCTGGTAATAGCTTTAGAAAATAAAATAAAAACGGTTCAGGTTGCAACAACAAAAAGTATTTCCTTCGTTCTAGGTCATATTTTATACAATTTTATTCATCCTCTTTTTAAATAATGTGAATTGTTCTTTCTCACTTTTCACTTTTCATCAGCAGGCGACAGAGGGACCTTGTATAGGTTGGAGAAAAAGTATTTTGTTATTACCGTCTTTTTTTTTTTTTTTAAATAAGTATATTATGATCATTATTGGTCACATTGGATCATACGATACGGTGTTGTAAAGGTATGATTGTATGCTACAAATAATATTTTACAGAATTCTACTGGCCCGGTTCAGCTGTGAAAGCCGAGTATGGAGGTCTCAAAGGAATAAATTCACCATATTGTAATTTTTATATATATATATTTTTCAATCTGAGAGGGTAGAAAGCACCAAGAAAAAGAAGAGTCCTGGCTTTATAAGTTATTTGATAGGATCTATTTACCCTCAATCAATCAAAGTAGATCTCTTGGTGGATGACGATTATATCCAATCTCAAGAATATTACCCAGAGTATATCAAAAAGTGCAAATTGGCCTTTCAAGACATCCATAGACTGAGTGGCGAGCATTTATGTTCTCACACCCGGTGTATACATGGGTTATGCTGGGAACAGATTTTATAAATGATCACTTGGTGGAATTATCTCCATCTTTAACGCCACCACATAAAAGGATTTTTTTGAAAGGAACGCCACCAATTTCATCCACCTCCGCCATTGATGTGGTGCAACAGAACTGTGAAAAGAAATTTTATTTTAAAAACTCCTAGAACCAAAACAATTAGAATGGTTAGCCTTATCGAGAGGTATATCTTCTTTCACAATTTGAGCAACGACTCCAGTTTCAACTGTGCGAATTTTTTTAACCACTAAAGAGAGCCGCAGATAATCAGTGGATGGCCATTCAATGGCATCTGATAATGTCTTTTGCATCAAATTATAATGAGGAGGCTGACAAAATCGGCGACAAGTTCTTAAAAAACTTGGACCTGCCCATATCGTGGAAGAAGAGAATCATGGATTCAATTTCTAAAGCAAAAGATTGAAAGCGATTTACTTCGGTAGTTCAAATATCTTTAGGATGTTTATTCTTCAATACTCCTTGTAAAGACTCTGGAAAATTGTTTAACAGAGCAAATCATCCTTTTGCGTATTTCTCGTCACTACATATACTGAAAAAAATTATGTTGCTTAACATAGCCGGAATAGGTGATAAATTCGTGACTGCTATTCTTTTATTCGGGCTCACATCAAATATTTCGAGTGTCTCTACAAAAACTCGTACAATAGAGTTAGCTCTCTCGAGCTGTAGAAGTGGGATAGCAGAGAAGCTGACAGAAGACTACCCTATCCGAAATGAAGAATTTAGAGCTATTTTTATTTCGGCAGCTGCGAGATACTCTGTCTTTGCCATCGAAATTCCGGAAGTACACCGGGGATTAGATATGCTACTAACGCTTTTTATAAAAGATTGAAATAAAGCGAAAAATACGGAATTATTTTTTCCCCAATCTACTATTTAAAACTTTTTTCTCTAATCCCATTCCTTGCTTAAGACACAAACCATTCAATGTAGTACTTTATAATTATTATGAGCAAATACATCATTTCAAGTAAATAAATAAATATGTATACATACATAGATGGATATTTATACCAAAATGCACTTGACTATGATAAATTAGAAGATACATATAGATGAATGCATCATTGTGTTTGTTTGTTGTTTTATTACTATCATGAAACTCAAATGTATTGATAATCATTTTCATTTGTTATTTATTTCTGTATGTATTTTGAGTGTTCTTTTCAATCATCATTTATTCCAATAAGTGTTTTCTAAATGAGGAAATTTATTAATTCATTATTTTAATATAAGGTTATTGCTATTTCTCATCATCCATGTACAGACAGTTTATCAAAAGCAATTTTGCCAAATAATAACACCTTCAGTATGATTTTTACTAAAATTCTACAGGGTTGGGTAACAAAATGTAGACTATAAATTGAAGGTAATTTTCTTATTAATATAAGAAAGTTTAGTAATGGTTCTCGAGTTCTAGTAGAGGCTTCCTTTGATCTTAAAGAAACAAAAATAAAACTTTCATCATCTCGTCATCATGAGAAGCCAAAAGGGAGCGCATCTCAAATCTAATAGATGTTGCCATTGAGGTGGCGAGGGTTATGGAGATTGTGAAGTGCCCTATGATCCTCATAGTCAAGGTAGCAAAATTGAAGAAGGATAAAGAAAACCTACCTAGAAAATTAAAAGAGAGATCCAAAGTTCCTGTTAAGCTTGGAGAAGAAGATTAAGGAGGTTTAGCCAAAATCGATGAACCGCCTCGCCAACGACTTATCCATGGTTGATAGGAGCGTCGGCTATACTTATTTATTGGATTAATATACTTCCTACAATACTATAGAGTTGGGCAACAAACCGAGGACTGTTTAATGTTAATTTTTTCATTAATATACAAAGGTTTGGTGGTTAATTTTTGACAATCTGGTTTAACCATCCTTTGTGCATAAACAAACTATAAAAAACATTTCTTCATCATGAGTGAGGTGGCAAGGATTATGGAAATTGTGAAGTGATCCATGAGCCTGGTTTTCAAGGTTATCGATATGGAAAATTATGGAGAAAGCCTCGGCAGGAAAGCAGGCATTGAAAGGAACAATTCAAAGTGGGATCCGGAATATCTATCCAGCTTGGAGAAGAAGATCAAGGAGGATCTCACTAAATCGATGAATCGTCTCACTTATGACTTCTCTGCAGCTGTTATGACCATCAAGAAGGCCGTGAAGGGTGACTGGGTGTAGTCCTCACTTTTTATTATTAAAAACCTCTCGAGTCCACGTTTTTGTCGCTGAAACCTCAATGTTATTTTGATACCCATTCATAAATTCTAAAAAAAGACTGAAACAACACTCCTTGCAGAGCATTTTCTTCTACTCAAAAAAAGATGCAGACATGATTAAAATCTAGAAACAAGTAAGCCTACAAGCTATATTTCTTGTTTTTTTGTTTTTTTTATTTAGATCTTCCAAGACGAAAAATAATAGAATAGATGCTATACAAAAAAAAATTTATCAACAATCACATTGTGCATAAAACAAAAATCTGGTTTATAAAGGCATTTTCATGTTTCTGGCAATTAAACATTGAATTCATGGCCAAGCAAAAGTTGAAATTTTGTTGGCTAGTGCTATCATCAACATTTGTATAATTGTTATTCAAGTGCATTTTAAAGTTATTTAATTAGAACCGACAACACACCATAAATAAGGGGAAAACAAATTGATATTCGATTTAAAAGATCAGACCATATGGTTGTTATTATTTGTTTTACAAACTTTTATATCTTGACATTATTTATGTATTTATCTCAAATATTAATAAAGTAAAGTTTTTCTCTCTATGATAGACTCGTTTTTTTAGTGTATGATTAATATTTTAGAGCTGCATGACTACCAGATCTAAGAAATGTCAATATAGCAACAAGCGTGTGCATCACAAGCTCATCACGACATATTAAAAAAGAAAAGACAAGCGAAGTAAATATATATATATATATTGTTAGAGCAAATTTTGTTTGCATTTTTGTCTGTTCAGGGATGCCTAATAACTCAGAGCAATGTTGTGAACTCCTACGAGTATATTAAACATTCTTTATATACATATTTTACTCCAAAAGAGAACAAAAAAAGATTCAAAGGGGAAGTGTCGGCATAATGATCATTGGAACGCTGTAGAGAAAAAAATAGGGGTCAGTCTAAAACTACAAGGGGGGAGTATATATGTGGCTATACAGGCGATAACACAAAAGAAAGATAAAATATTTTTTGTCTCGAAACTGGCTCAAAAAGTAAATAATTTTTTTTTATATATGTTTATACCGGCATTTCCGGAGTAATTTTAGGCGCCATCTAAAAGCCCACTAGCTGTGCAGGTGGCTGCTGGGACCTGAAATTAGTCAAATTTAGCAGGATCCGTAATTTGAGTATAATGGAACCCCTTTAATATCGCAAAATAGACCTTAGCCGACGAGTTGGGTCGGTAACCGCTATGTTCAAAAGGCCAAATATATATATATATATAATATTCATTTATCTTGGGCTCTGGGGCTAAGCATTTAGCATTCACATCCCGTGAAGCAAAGTAATTTTGGAATAATAGAAAATACCCTAGATGCATAGGAATGCAGTCGCAGTTGAGTTTAACTGCGATGGGACTTACTAATTCACCTTTAGAACCAGAGGACTAGAATGAATTATTTGATATTATAAGGGATCCAAAATGCTTAAGAAGGAGGCTGGGTATAAATCTATTCAATTGTGGGACTCAGGAGTTTATTTGAATAACCTGTGAGCTGGGGAGTATTATTGATTAGTAGAAGGGGCCCTTGATGTGGTCACAGAAACGACGAAGGAAGAATTTAACCTGCCATTGGGGCCAACTAGTTCACCTGCACTATCTGTGGGCCAAGCTGTATTTTTGGATATTAAAGGAGGTCCACAATGCTCAGAGAGGCGGGCATAGAGAAACTTAACCTATCTCCGACCCCACCATTTCACCTCTATAACCCTTTCAATTAGGTGTATTTTAGTATATTATTAATTTTCCTTTATTTTTAGGAACACTACAAAAGTGGGGTTTAAACTGTACTTAAAAACCTGAGTGACCTGAGGGTTGGGTATATTTTTGGATATTAGAAGGGGTTCATGACGCTCAAGAAAGTGGTCGAGGTTGATTTTTTTTAACGGACAAAAAGTGTACCCTTTAAAAACTTTTTACGCTAGTTGCACACGCCTCCAATATAAAATTAGTACGACTACTTCATTATTGTTCTAATCAAAATATATTTACTCGATTAATGTTTTTGCACTATATACAGTCATCTGGCGACATATTGTCGTTTATAAAGACACTCAGACATACAAACAGACAGAAATACAAAATTTGCTTTATTTATATAAATTTCATATAAAAAAAATGGTATCAGGTCATATTATGTAATTAGAGTGATCTTATAATCAAATAATGCATTTCAAGACGAAGAAATTGCAACTTTTACAATTTGCTTATACAAGTTACAACTAGTACATACATCGTAGACTTGTACACAACATATATGATAATAAATAAATAATAATCTTATAAATTCGATATGTAATTCCATTAGCACCTGCTCCGCTGAGTTCGAATCTGTAATTAGTCATAAAACGGAGGCGTTATTTTCTTTTCAAATACAAATACTTCAAATATAGTGTATTCTAATCTTGAAATTGTATTTTCTCAGGATTATATGAATGCATATAAAATATAAGGACATACTTGATATTAACATATTTTGCAAATAATATAACATAGGTTGATTTTTTCTAATTGAAAACTTGGTTCGAACTTATGAAAAGGCTATAAATTTCAAACAAAAATTAATAACAGATTTGGTAAACAGCGCGTCAAGAATTAAAAGAATTGAACATGGATTTTTTTTGTTATTGATCGTTTCTATGAACCAATTTGTCGGGTTAGTCTTGTGAAAGCACAGCAAATGACCCTTAACGTTTCAAAAATTTTGTCAACACGATTGAAAAATTATAAACCAATTGATTTTATTTGAAAGGCAATGTTGGGCTCAAATTAAGCCAAATAAATTTAATGTAAGTTTTTAACTATAGTTTTCATTCCATTTGATCTATTTCTGTGTCGGATAAGGACTCATTATCAACAACAAGCTTACTAAAAAAAGAATAAGCAGAAGGACATTTATAGAATAAGTCATGTTACTTTTGATAAGTTTTAGCAATGAGCGCATCCATTGAGCGCTCTTGAGACTGAGATATTCCTTGGAGCATTACATCTTATATCAGAAGTTCTATCTGTTTATAATTAACTACTTCATTCTTGGGGAGGGAACTTTTAAGTATTGAGTAGCTACGTGTGAGTGGCCTAAGGAAATACGGAGAGCAATACTGAGGGTGTGTTGATCAGTTATGTTCTATACTCGTATTCTATTAAATATCAGTATGTGTGTATATAGGATATCAAAAAAAATCGGTATTTCCCAAACTTTTAATAATTTGTCAAAAAATGAAAATATTTTGTCCTTTTTTTTAAATAGAAAAATACATTGCATCTTAAATTGTCAAACAATTGTTACTGTTATCTTCTTCTTTTTTTTTTTTTTTTTTTTTTTTTGGCTTGTTATAATAAAAAATTAGTTCACAAATCTTGTAAAACTATAATCGTTGTTAAACTTTGTGTAACAAAATCTTACAAAAATTAAATTTTTGAATATAAAAAAAAATATTAATCGGTTTTTCTTTTAAAAAAAATAATCAAATCGACATTTTTGATATAGTCAATCTATTTCAAAAGAAAAATTATTCTAGTCACTGCCTTGAGGGGAGAAGGGCCACTGATTGGAGGATATTTCGAGAAATGGTCAATTATATTCTAATAATAATAACAACTATTGCGGTTTTGTTTGTAAATTAATAAGTAAAGTTGAAAAGAGGAACTTTAATTTGCTAAGTAGTAAGAGCCATAACACGACGTTACCTCGCTAACGCAAAAATACCATATGTATTTTGTTGTCAACTGTCAATTCCCTTCTCTCACTTGGTTCGTCATGGCTATTTCATAATTTGTTTTCTTTTTTATTAATAATCAAAGTAATTAGTTATTTTATACTTATGCTCCGTTTTTAAAAGAACAGAAAAACAACTTCTTGTTGATCCCTTGTCCTTCATAGAATATATATTGGGCATTTATTATTTTTATGAAGAAATTTTGGCTATCATATAGTAATACAAATTAATGGCTACGCTATTAATAGAATAAATACTTAGCAAATAATCTAATAATTTAACGAATAAAATACAATGTAGATTTAATTATTCCTAATATATTTTAAAAGTCGTGGAAAAATAATATATGGCGGTATAAGTCTGGGAGTAAATAAAAGATAATGTAGCAATTGGTATGTGTAATGTATTTCATATTTCCTTTCCCCTTGTTCTTATCTTCTTGTATTATCTTTTATGTATTAAAGTACTGTATTTTACATAGTATAAATAGTCGTGTATTTTGTAAATAAATTAGAGTATGGTTGTATTATTAAGAATACACATGATCTTATAAATAAGTGTTATATTATTACTCCACGCGATTTCTTCTCCTCATGTCTGTCGGTCATCCTGTGTCTCTCCCTCGTCAAGACGCAACAGTATGATTGATTTATTTGGCTAACTACCAGATCATTTTGGGTCTTCTTTCAATTTATTTTCAAAAGAAAGGTTGAGTCATACCATAAAAGTAACGAAGTTATGAGTCATCTTACATGTGTGTGTTTTTTGTTTTTGTTTTTTTACTTGAATTTATTATTTAAAGAAGGTTTGAATCGATTTAAATTAATAGGTTACATTCAGTTTAAGGATTAATTTCCAGTTCCAAAAGACAAATAACTGAATGATTTCTAATCAAAATCATTAACACTAGAACGACGAGGGTATCATTTTTGATATCCATTTGGGATTCAATGAAATATTGTGAGAAACTTCTTGATTGTATTTGTTTATAAGTTCATGAATTCTCCTAATTCATTTTATTAATCACAAAAAACTAAATTATAAATTAAAGTTAGTGTTCGTTTCGTTGGTACAGTGAACACTACCTAGACAGACATGGGTATCATATTTGATACCCAATCATTTCCAATAATATGTTTGTTCTACAATTGTGTATGAAGGTCAACCATGAATAAACTTCTCTAGATACGAATCGTGTACATTTTAGTATAAATATAAACGTAGATTTTTCTGAACTATCCATTCTGCTTCCACCTTTTATTGTGCAAGGATGTCCAAGGAAAAATTATCCATTGAAGAAATAAGACATTATCTTGAGTGCACATCGTACTCCGATTCAGAAGGTGAGGATTTCGAATTGGGAAAAGATGAAGAATATGTCCAACCACCTCAATCAAGTTCTTCTGATTCTGATGACTATTCTGATGTTTTTGACAAGTCTGTCGGTAAGCAATTTTCTTGAATACCATTATTAGTTTTGCTATATACTAGATGTATTTATTAACAACTGATTGGTATATTTAACATTTCAAGAAATGTCAGGGTCCAATCAAGTGACTCAATTCCCGTCTTCTAAGAAACATAAATAAACCGACTTATTAGAAGAGTCAATGTATGTTGGCAAGGATAACGCAATCTGGCACAAACAAATAGGAAATGAAGAAATTTCAGCCCGTTTTAGCCAAGAAAACATTTTGAAGGAAGTCTCAGGCCCATCATCATTTGAAAAACGTAACATCATTACAGATAAAACATTATCTCTTTTGAACTCTTGATCGATAATTATTGATCACATTGTAAAATGTACAATAGTTGATGCTCGTTCAAAACTTAAGAATGATGTATGGACAACCAGCAAACGAGAAATACTCCAACTGATTGCAATAATGTATGCCAGAGGAATCTTAGCCAAAGGGCAGCCGACAGAAGTCATTTGGTCAAGAACATTGGGGATCAATCTTTTTAGGAATACTATCCCTCACGACAAATATAAGGAATTATTGAGATATATCCGCTTTGATATTCGTTCCACAAGATCACAAAGACTTCAAAACGACAAGTTCGCCTTGATTTCAATGGTATGGGATCGATTTGTCGAAAATTGTAAGTCATCATACAGGCCAGGTGAAAATATTACAAATATTACCTTTGATGAGCAACTATTCCCAACAAAAGCTAGATATCCATTTACCCAATATATGGCTAAAAAGCCTGATAAATTTGATATAAAATTTTGGTTAGCAGTTGATGCATCGTCCAAATACTTGGTAAATGGATTTTCTTACTTGGGAAAAGATTCTCAAAGACCAGCAAATAAATTTTTATCAGAATATATCGTAATGAAGCTAATGGAACCATATTTGGATAAAGGGAGGAATGTTACAACAAATAATTTCTTTACGTCATTGTCTCTTGCAAATGAACTTCAGAAAAATAGGACGACTATTTTAGGAACTATGAATCGTGCTCGCAAGGAAATACCTTCTGAACTAAAAGCTACCAAACAAGCACTATTTTCAAGCTTAATCTTTGTAAATAGTGGCAAAACATTGACTTTTTATCAAGGGAAAAAAAAACAAAAATGTTTAAATTTTGAGCTCTGTTCACAAAAGTGTTAAAGTTTTAGATGTACGAAAAAGGTTACCAGAATCAATCCTGTATTATAATGAAACTAAGTATGGAGTTGATATTCTAGATCATATGGCAAGACTTTATTGGACCAAAATGTCGTCTCGCCGATGGCCTTTAGAAGTTTTTTATAATATTTTGGATTTTGCTGGTATAAATGCTGTTATCTTGTATAGAGAAGTGACTGGTAAGAAAATAACTCGTCGCCAGTTTTTGAATAATTTGATTACCGAACTTATTGGTGAAGATGATGAATCAAAGGATGATATAGAAGAAAATAATCAATTATTTCAATCACAATCAAACTGTTCAACTAAAAATAGAAGCTGGTGTACAGTCAATTGTACAAGAAAATCACGGCGCTTAGCAAGCAAAACCTGTTGTAAATGTAAGAAATTCGTATGCAAGCCTTATATTGGTACTGAAAAAACAATTGTAACTTGTAAAAAATGCTAATTTCTTTATATGTGTTATTATAAAAGTTATGTTTATTTTTTTAAATAAATAATAAATCTTCGGAGAAAATAAAAATTAACACATTACTTTTAATTTTATCAACCACTAACAGTTACAAATATTAAAAAAATAAATGGGTATCATTTTTGATATCCACCGTCGTTTAAGGGGAGTCGTTACTATCCGTCGTTCTAGTGTTAACAGAATCATTAGCCAGTAGCCAGCGGTCAGTTATTTTATTGGAATCCACTGCAGCACCGTGACAAATGTTTCTAATACTTGTAAGAAAACAAAGGACTTCAGAGATCCTCCTCGAGAAAGTCAATTAGGGCTAGTGTGAATAATATAGTTTCAATCAACAGGAAGCAAGACAAGGATGATGCGTTCCATACAATAAAACGCTTAAAAAAAAATTATTTTTTTGTTGTAAACGTTCCCAAAACATTTGAAAGCTGTTTAATACTCCTTGATGTCTAGATTTATCGATTTTAATAATTTAAAGGAAGTTTATAAGGCTATTTTTTAGGAAGTCGATATGCCCAATTTTGTTATAGTCATCCAGTTTTACCTTTAATCAGTCGACGACAACTCAATGACCACAATCATGATCTTAAATGTCTTTTTTTTATTCGACATTATTTTATTTTTATTTTAGAGAAATTAATATATAAAGGGGACAAGTTGGGGAATAAGTTTAATCTAAATTTCAGCTGTTAGCAAAAAGGGATGTAGATAAGAAGTTTTGGGTAAAGAAAAGAGTGGTATAAAAGAAGACAGTTAATCATCCCAACAAGGACTTAATTTTTTCCTTCCTTGTATAATATTGTTTTGGCCCATCATTCCATTATTTCATAAGATGTAAGGAAAAAAAATGAGTTGGTCTAACGTTGAATATTTTAAAAATTTTATTCAAAATAAGAACATCCATACCTAAACTGTTTTTATAGCAGCTGGATTCTTCTACACGAGCTAAATATTCAAAAAAGACGTGCCTCAGCATGAAATATATGATGGTTCCACATGTTCTCGAATCTGGGGAGGTTAAGATGTTTAGACATAAATATTCCAGCAAATTTTGAATCCTGATCCGAAACCAAAATTAGACAGATAATTGTTCAGAATTTTATGAGGAATTTCCCCAAAGTTTAGATATTAGTAAAGTAGGATCCAGATTAAAGTTACATTTTACTGATTAATGATGCCGAATCATTGGGGAATAACCAATCAATGTCGCCCCAAGATACTACGTTCGTTATAGATACTATCATTTATTAAGCTAGGATGAAGTATTAAGCAATATTTTATTATCCGAATCATCCTTGAGACATTCTTTAAGATCTATGGAAGTTCAAGTATCGAAAGCTTTTTCGGATCCAGGATACCGGATGATATAAATTTACCTAAACCGTGCACGAGCACTTCAGATCTCGATACAAAGCCTGTCCTATTTTTATTCAGAAATGCTTGTTAAGATCCAGAAAATCCATTATATCTATTTTAAGATACTTAAAAGTTCAAGTACCCCAAGACAGTTTGGGTCTTTTATCTAACATATTTTTGGGGAATATAAGTTTATTTATAACCATATCCAGGATTTTTGGATTCGGGTCCAAGACCAGTCCTATCTCTACTCACAATGCCATCAAAAATAACTAGCCTTCTTTATTTATATATTTCTTTCTCTATGGTTTGAACCAACTTTTGAATACAGATTAAATCATTTAATAGTTTGGAAAATAACATTTTGTTGTAAAATAAAGGCTACTGCAGGAAAATTCTCTAAAAATACATACAATCCTAGACATAGATTAAATGCTTTTGTGTCGTACACAACAATAAATATCTAAAAATTCAAATAATTTAAATTCTAAGGGATACGAATTACCTATTTTTATGAATAGATTTTACATTTGGATATGAATACAAATATTTTTTGAATAAGATTAACGTTTTAACTAAACAAATAATTCTTTAAAATAACATGTGGTCCATCGAAATCTGAACATTTAATAATTCAATGATAAATTAAGGTTGAGTTATTGAAATTAATTCATATGTCGATATATTAAAGTTAACAAATTATTTGCAAAATAAAACAAACCTGAGATCTTTAGCTTACGTAAATGTCGAGAAAAAGGATGCTTAAATGTGATCGACGAATTTCTATTCGCGAACTCCTAGAAATTTATTATTAGAGTAAGTCAAAAAAGAGTTTTTATTTCACTCAATAAAATGCCGAAAATTTAATAGGAGCTAGTGCCATGCTCTTGAACTATTTTCTGCTTAATAGTAGATACAGTTTTCGAACTAATTGGGTCTTATGAGGCTGTATCCTAGTTTTAACTTTATTCTACTAAAACTGCAGAATTTTGATTGCATTCTAAATTATAGTGCTTAGCAAATGTTTACTGTTTTAGGTGCCCCTCAGACTTGTGAATACTGAGGTATGCAATAATAACATATATTTTAAGAAAATTGCCTTTTTATAAGTATTTTGAACCAACCTCGCACATTGGGCAATGTGCTTTAGAGAAATTATACTATTTAACTTAATGTGCGTACATTCGATTCACGATCACTCCTAGAAAAAATATTATGCATTTTTAATTCAATGACAATTCCTAGGTCACATAGATTAATTGTTTTATTATAAAGTTTATTTATAATTAATGGATAAAGCTCCATCTGATCAATTTAAAGATAATTTAAAAATCAATCTATTGAAATTTCAAATTGTAATAAATAAAAATGTAATCTCAAGCTAGTCAACCGGCAAAGATAATATCTTGGTTACATCCCTTTAACTTTATAACTGTTCAAAAATATATATTTTTTTGAATTTTGATATGTTTCTAGAATTTTTCCCAGGTATTAAGATGTAAGAAGCTCAAACATCATTTTTGTAGGAATATAAATATGTTGTATACCCTTTCTCATCAGCCTTAAAAAATTTCCAAAATGCCTTTTTTGATGATTTTGCGTTGTTTATTGTCAAAAAGTAAAGATAAACACACTATTGAATGCAAAAAAAAAAAAAACATAACACTAAAATTTAAGCATTTTTGAATAATACTGTTTATTAACTTTTTATCAAAGTATCAAAACTTCCCAGTACAATGAAGGTAAAGAGAAACATCTAGGTGCGTGGGATGCAGTACAAAAATTGTATACTCCCATGTATCAATGTTATTTTTTCTTATATTAAGTCATTTTTTGGGGAAAATAAATAAATATTTTCGAAAGATTGTGCACTTACCTCAATTTCTTATTAAAAAATATTTTTCTAATACGTATTTGAGAATCAAAATTATATATATTTTGTTACACTTCTATAAAAAAAAGTAAAAATCACAAAATAATGATTATTTTCGTTTAATTTTTTGAAGACATTTTTTTCGACAATCAAATCATTAACTATTTTTTTTCTAAAAAATGATTTTTAAGCTTCTCACATCCTAAAACATGAGGGAAAATGCGGAAACACTCAAAAAGTATATAAAAGTCTACTTTCCAACTCCAAAACATAGAGTATTAGTTCTTGGATATGGTTCTGGTTACGGGACTGAGTCGAAATATTCATATTAGTTATATATTTTTCGAGTTTTGTAAATCAACGACCAGAACAGGAAGTTTATAAGGCTATTTTTTAGGAAGTCGATATGCCCAATTTTGTTATAGTCATCCAAAAAAGTTTTACCTTTAATCAGTCGACGACAACTCAATGACCACAATCATGATCTTAAATGTCTTTTTTTATTCGACATTATTTTTACCGGCAGATCATATTTTTTACAACTCTAATGATAACAGTTTTGGAAAGAAGAAAAAAATACGAAAAATTTAACACAAGAGTAAATGCTACGAATTTAAAACTCTTGATATGGCAATACCTTCTCTATTTATGGGGCCAACAAATTTTCAATCTCTACATAGTCATTATAATTTATGTTAAAGGTATATTCAAAAAATGATTTATGGTACAACCTAATTTATTCAACAAAAAAAATCTTAGTAACTAATTGATTCCTAAGGTTAAGGCTGTGAACTCGAATGAAAAGCATCATATTGTATTAATTTTAGTATCATGTATTAAGTCATATTTTTAAAAAGTACATTCATTTTATTTATTTCGGGATAATCATAGAAGATTTATATTTTTCATTTCTAAATTGATGACAACAAGCACTGCATTCACTTGATGTGATCACATTACATGTACATACATATAATGCAAAATTATTTGCATATATAACGATGATAAAACCTTATTAGTAGGTATATGAAAGGATACTAAATTACATTTAAAAAGCATAGAACAAATGATATTTATTGATGATGTATGGGAAATCAATACAATAAAAGTTGATTTTTAGATAAATTTGAATCGGCTACTCACTCAAGTAATATACATAGATTTAAATAAGACAGAATGGCCTGATTTTGTACACACTTAGAGGAGTACTCACAAGATTTTGTGAGGGTGTGAGAGGCTAGCTCAAAACTCAAAACTTTACAGGGCTACCCAAAATGGAGGCCTTGACAAGTGTTGAAAATCAGTTGTATTTTTGGAGTTGGCAAATTGACTGCGTAAGGGCAGTTCATTAGTATGCAGACGACACATCAACCAGACCAGTTTTCTCCGAAACTTCCTTTTCAAATTTTTGGAAAACTAAATATAAGCTTTGTAATTTGTTCAGTGTGTGATTCGTCTTAATTTGCTTCTCTGATATAAATTAGAATAAGTAATTACTCCTTGGATCACTAACAAACCTATAGTGTTCTTGCTAGATCCTATTCATAAATGAATTTTCACTGTCCATGGCTTCCACCACCGAAGGAGTCAACTCAATTCTTCCATCTAAAAGAATTCAGGAGATTAGGTCATCTTTCCAACACTTCTTCTCAAACTCGTTTCTCATCTCTTTCAACAACTTCTACTGTGCTCTTCTAATCTTATTTTTGACAATGGTTTTAATTGGGGTATCCTCCATGATGACTCCAGCGTCAATGCATGTTTGAGGAGTTTGTCCTCCTCCGAAATTTATAAATATAAGTCCGGCTCACTTCAGTTTCCTCCTTTCCTCTCTACTTTATTAGGACTTTTAAATACTCTTCTGTGAGTTTTAGCATTTGAACGATATTATTTGTTTTGTTCGTAGTCCAGTCTTCTAATTTTTTATTGATAAATTTTCCCTTTGAATTTGGGTTTTATATTTCCTTATTACCAACAAACAAATAAATAAGATATGTTTCTCTTGTTGACTGACTTAATTACTCTCAAGAAGGAAATAAATAAATCAAAATCTCCTACTTCATGATGAGTTGAGATGTGTGAATTTCAAGAAAGAAAAAATAAATCAAATAAGATATAACAACCGGGGGCATGGCGTTACGCGTTAGAGGGTCATGGTGCAGGGTCATAAATACATATACAACTGACTATATAATTATTTATATTAAGAAATTTGGCTATCACATAAGTAGTATTGCAAATGGATAGCTACGTTTTTAATATAATATTATAATACATTTGAATACTGTATAGGATTTTAATATCATGAAATATATTTAAGCAATCAATTTTAAAAATTGTAGATATATAATTTGACAATGATAGTTTAGGAATACTTAAGAGATGAATACAAGTTGTTATGATTTACTTATTTGGCTCACTACCAAATGATTTAGGACCCTTTTTTCTGTTTATTTTTGAAGAAATGGTTTAGCAATGCAATAAAGGTATTGTTAACGTGGTATGCTTTATAGCCTTTAAAATGTTGTACATTTCATATATCTCTTAAAGTAGTGTATTTTTTTTTACCCTCTTTTATAACCATTGTTTTACTCTCATGAGGTAACTTAGGGTATAAATACATCAAATACTACGCATTATATTATGAGCTCTGTAATGCTATGATTCATTTTAAACTTTTTAATATCATGTGTAGATTATTTACCTGAGGATTAAAGAATTAAATCAATTATAAATGTAATTTGTCAGAATTTTTTCTATATATAAAATTTACTATTTACATGCTTTTTACTTACTTATATCCACATGATCGATTATAGAGAAATAAGTTTACATGAAATTTATTATTAATAATGATTAACAGAAAATAAGAGCGTTAATCGCTATGATTGAAACTAATGTTAAATCAAACCAAAAAATATATAATAAATTATTTGATTAGAGATTTTCATATAATTTCCAACCTTGTCAGTTTACAAAGCTAAAGAAAATTTGACTGTATCCACTAATCCCTCTCTTTTTCTATATATATATATTTCATGGAAGTATGCATAATATATATTTTTCAAAACTGCCCTTTCACTAACTAATTGAAAGTGGCATCGTTTGAATGGGATATGTATTTATTCATGACTAAAAATTATAAGTTTATCTTTTTTAAATGATCATCAGCTTCAAAACTGGATGTGATCCACATAGTATTATATGTGCTGGACTTACATTGTATTTACAGGATAAACCCGTTGTGGTGCTGTTGCAAATAGATCCCGTAGGGTTTTACACGATAAAAAAAACCTATTTCTTTCATTTTCGTTCACCTACATTTTCGAACCATATCAAATAAAATATTAAAACGGCATACATAAAAAGTAAAAATTAATTCACAGAAATACCGTAAAAGACAATTAAACGTACAAAACGTATAAATATATGAATCCAATTGTGTAAGATATCTCGCTTAAGGAAAATGAAATTATCCGTAAGAGTATCCCTTGTGTGTATGTATTAATATTTTAAATTTATCTGTTTAAAAACAAGTTTAACAAATTACTACAAGTGAAATATAACTCTCTCTATCTCGGACAGAAAAAAATCCAAATACTTAATCTCTCACACTTTTCCCCCAATTTTCATAAAGTTAAAAAAAATATTTATAAAAAAATGCACATTAATTTTCTGCAAAAAAAATAAATAAATTTTTTTACATATAAAATTACAAACATAAAATTAAAATAGTAGACAGACGGAAATAATGCAAATAGTTCAGCACACAATAGCAGCTTGTTACCTCTAGAGCAACACTACAGGGAACTAAGGGGATGCACCTAGCACATTGCCCAATGTGCTAGGTTGGTTCAAAATACTTATAAAAAGGCAATTTTCTTAAAATATATGTTATTATTGCATACCTCAGTATTCACAAGTCTGAGGGGCACCTAAAACAGTAAACATTTGCTAAGCACTATAATTTAGAATGCAATCAAAATTCTGCAGTTTTAGTAGAATAAAGTTAAAACTAGGATACAGCCTCATAAGACCCAATTAGTTCGAAAACTGTATCTACTATTAAGCAGAAAATAGTTCAAGAGCATGGCACTAGCTCCTATTAAATTTTCGGCATTTTATTGAGTGAAATAAAAACTCTTTTTTGACTTACTCTAATAATAAATTTCTAGGAGTTCGCGAATAGAAATTCGTCGATCACATTTAAGCATCCTTTTTCTCGACATTTACGTAAGCTAAAGATCTCAGGTTTGTTTTATTTTGCAAATAATTTGTTAACTTTAATATATCGACATATGAATTAATTTCAATAACTCAACCTTAATTTATCATTGAATTATTAAATGTTCAGATTTCGATGGACCACATGTTATTTTAAAGAATTATTTGTTTAGTTAAAACGTTAATCTTATTCAAAAATATTTGTATTCATATCCAAATGTAAAATCTATTCATAAAAATAGGTAATTCGTATCCCTTAGAATTTAAATTATTTGAATTTTTAGATATTTATTGTTGTGTACGACACAAAAGCATTTAATCTATGTCTAGGATTGTATGTATTTTTAGAGAATTTTCCTGCAGTAGCCTTTATTTTACAACAAAATGTTATTTTCCAAACTATTAAATGATTTAATCTGTATTCAAAAGTTGGTTCAAACCATAGAGAAAGAAATATATAAATAAAGAAGGCTAGTTATTTTTGATGGCATTGTGAGTAGAGATAGGACTGGTCTTGGACCCGAATCCAAAAATCCTGGATATGGTTATAAATAAACTTATATTCCCCAAAAATATGTTAGATAAAAGACCCAAACTGTCTTGGGGTACTTGAACTTTTAAGTATCTTAAAATAGATATAATGGATTTTCTGGATCTTAACAAGCATTTCTGAATAAAAATAGGACAGGCTTTGTATCGAGATCTGAAGTGCTCGTGCACGGTTTAGGTAAATTTATATCATCCGGTATCCTGGATCCGAAAAAGCTTTCGATACTTGAACTTCCATAGATCTTAAAGAATGTCTCAAGGATGATTCGGATAATAAAATATTGCTTAATACTTCATCCTAGCTTAATAAATGATAGTATCTATAACGAACGTAGTATCTTGGGGCGACATTGATTGGTTATTCCCCAATGATTCGGCATCATTAATCAGTAAAATGTAACTTTAATCTGGATCCTACTTTACTAATATCTAAACTTTGGGGAAATTCCTCATAAAATTCTGAACAATTATCTGTCTAATTTTGGTTTCGGATCAGGATTCAAAATTTGCTGGAATATTTATGTCTAAACATCTTAACCTCCCCAGATTCGAGAACATGTGGAACCATCATATATTTCATGCTGAGGCACGTCTTTTTGAATATTTAGCTCGTGTAGAAGAATCCAGCTGCTATAAAAACAGTTTAGGTATGGATGTTCTTATTTTGAATAAAATTTTTAAAATATTCAACGTTAGACCAACTCATTTTTTTTTTTCCTTACATCTTATGAAATAATGGAATGATGGGCCAAAACAATATTATACAAGGAAGGAAAAAATTAAGTCCTTGTTGGGATGATTAACTGTCTTCTTTTATACCACTCTTTTCTTTACCCAAAACTTCTTATCTACATCCCTTTTTGCTAACAGCTGAAATTTAGATTAAACTTATTCCCCAACTTGTCCCCTTTATATATTAATTTCTCTAAAATAAAAATAAAATAATGTCGAATAAAAAAAGACATTTAAGATCATGATTGTGGTCATTGAGTTGTCGTCGACTGATTAAAGGTAAAACTGGATGACTATAACAAAATTGGGCATATCGACTTCCTAAAAAATAGCCTTATAAACTTCCTTTAAATTATTAAAATCGATAAATCTAGACATCAAGGAGTATTAAACAGCTTTCAAATGTTTTGGGAACGTTTACAACAAAAAAATAATTATGTAAGACATAATATAAAAAATGCATAATCCACCATAATTTTGGAACAAATTGAGATACATTTTGCAATCTACCGACGTTCTAATCTAGTTGGCTTTTTTAATCGTCGGAGTGGCTAACTTTTTACTTTAAGAAAATGAAAACCATATTTGATGGTCACCTATTACATTCTGATCATTTAATGAATATTTGAGTGCATTAAGGGGATTTGTTTTTTGTACATATATTATAATGTTTTAATCTTTTAATGCCCTCAAAATTTTAAAATATGCAAATGAAAACTTAAATTTATTTGTATTTAGATTGCTTCACTGATTATGTTTCAGTTACTAAACTTTTAATTATGTATAACTCTATAATCACCAATGATATTATACGCATACACCTTAACATTTACAAATTATGCAAAATATGTATTATTACTACATAGGATTATACTAACAGGAAGGAAACCAAAGGGACAATAATATGATTAAAGAATTGAGCAATTCTATCACCTTACAAAAAGGATATAATATGACTTCACATTTTGTTCTTCAAACATTAAATATCACAGGTGGAACACTCATTTTGTACAAATTAAATCAATCCAACAAAGGAATTGATCTTTGAGTGGATAATCCAAAACTAATCAAAGTTTTTGCATTTGTCATTTGAATTCCGAAATATCTGGGACTAATATCGTTTAGAGTCATTCTTTACCCCAAAAAAAAATAAATTAAAGTAGGATTTATAAACCTTATGTAAAAGTGTTTGTATCGATTATGTATCTTGTTATTTACAATTAGTAGAGGATTTAAATATTTCAAAGTTTGATCACTTAAAAAATACAAAATGAAACAAAAATCCTTGAAAATGCATTTTTTTTTTTTTTTTAATTCTTTTGAATATTTTTCTATAATATTTTAGATATTCCTATCACCTTTTACTATCAATAAGTTATGAGGGTCTAAAGAAGAGTGTCGTTTTTGATAGCCGGTGTTCATAAATAATAAGTACGCAATGCTCAATGGACAACGTGGTCAGGAGAAATTATTCTCTTGAACTCAATATGTGTAGGTTTGTGCACGGTTCATTCCTAGAGAAAGAAATAAGCTCTATGTATATGGACTTAAAAAAAGATTTTTAGGTTAGATGGAGTAAATGTAATAATACTATAATGTTTACTTATACCTACTCAGTGCAATCCATTTGACCAATTAAAGGAACACTAAACAAATAAAAAAAGAAGTCAATCATTCTTTCAAACTTCGATAATAATTCCAAGTTCCGAATTATATTTTAACACAGAATCTAATGTAGCATCATTCCGCAAAAAAGAATGAAATAGGTTTCTTAAACTAAGAGACGAAGTAGTGTTGACTTTAGTAGGAATGGGCATACGGTTTTCCATGAAAGAGTTCAGGATTGATTCTTAAATATAGAGACAATGAGTCAAGAGGTGACAAGTACACGGATCTTGAATTGATCCTATGTATTTGTCCGCTCAAGGATCCTTCTCTCCAAGGAAATATTTGACCCAGGCAGTGAGGAAAGAATAAGGACGCTCCCTTGAACGGAATCTGACATTGGAGAAAAAAGATGAAGGAGTTTGAACCAGATATCCCAATGAAACCATTGGGAGGATGTGGATCTATATATGTGAATGCTTGTCAGGAAGATCGATTCTATGAAATCCCTCTGAACACACTGTCTTTGTAAATCTCCAGTTCTTTTATCTCACATCCCTCCTTTTCTTGATTAATAGTCAGCAGAATTCCAAGCCATAGCTGCTAGTAACTATAAGTTGAGCGAGTGAAAAAGAAGTTGTCAGCTCCCATTATATAGTCCCAGTCTTATTTATTACTTATTTCTTTTAAATATTGAACATAAATATTTATTCACCTATTCAGCCGTTGCTTCATGAGCATACCCGAGCAGAAAAAAATACAACTCGAGTACATTCAAATACTAAAAAATCATGACAAAATAGTCTTTGATACCCCACTTTCTGTCATCGCTTGGAGAAGAGTAAGCCCTTGTTGTACTATTAAAAGTACAAATTGATGATCGACAGGGCCGTCACTCCTGTTTATGAATTTACTAGATAAGGAGTGGGATATATAACTTCGTTATGAATAATTATATAGCAATCCATATTATATTCTGTAAAATAATGTAAGAATATATTGTTAGTTAATTAAGGAACATCAAAACTATCATGCCACGGGATAGTCGAATGTCTTTAGAAAGCATACAATGTAGGGCAGCAAAACGTTTACTGTTAATTAATGTTTATTTTCTCATTACTATAAAAGGTTTAGTGATTTTTTATTCGTTTTCCGTAGTCTTTTTTACATAAACAAACTATACTAATCATTTAGTAATTTAATCATGAGGGAGCAACAAGCAAAAATGAAGCTCATCTTATATCTCCTAGATGCCAGAGTTGATGTGATGAAGAGTATGGATATTATTAAGTGTTATAGGAGCCTGGTTTTAAAGTTGGCCAAGAGGAAAAAAATGAAAAAGACCTCTCCAAGCTGTCATGAAGTGGAGGTAATAACATAAAGAGGTATACGAAGCTCTTGTTAAGTTTGGAGAAGAATAAGAACGGCTTCTTTGTGGCTCCTAGGACCCTCAGGAGAGGTCTAATGGTTTTACTACGCCAAATATCTGGCCCAAACAATGGTCCTTACCGTTGTGGCCTCTGATGGAAAGAAAAATCATCCGTTCGTTTTTCAAGGCTGGACAGAAAATTGGACAGATGCCTACTATAAGGTGGTTAAATATACCATCTACTGAACTCTGGACACCCCCTCACACGTCTGCCATGTGGCAAAAATTCTGCACAGAAAAAATGGCTCGACTCTAGTCCAAGGAGATATGGCTCCGTTCCTCACCAGATTTGACCCCTTGGACTTTTCTATGTGGGGCACTTTGGAGAGGAAACCAAAAGGACAAAACTCGCTGAAGTCTTCCATACTGGCTGCAAGGGATAACTTTTCAGAGGAGTTTGTCATCAACTCCTGTATGGCCTTCAAACGACGTGTTAAGACTGTTATTGATAATGAAGGTGGCTATATTGAGTTAAAAAGTTTTACAAAAACCTTGTCCACTAGTTTTATTAACATTTTTTTTTTACCTATTATTGGAAATATAAAATTATTGATGTATATCTAAATCCATCTCTCGAGTTCACGTTCGGCAACCTACTCTGTATATAAGCATCGTAAGCTGAGACCTGAGATATAATTTTACAATATTTTTCTAGCACTAATGCTACTGAAATTGTGAAGGGTTCTCCTCTCTATAGGATCAATACATTTTCTTCCACTGCTAAAATCATACAAAAGGCAGCTGATGTTAACAAGGGTCTTAATTTAGTAGTAGTATATATAACGGTCCTACTTTCTCCTCGCCCTCTTAGAAAGGCCCATACCTAATTATTCTTATAAATAAGAAAAAAATAATTAGATGATTCCAATGCCAAACTTTTCAAGTAATGTCTGAATTGGACACCAGACTCATTTCTAACAAAAACATAGCTTTTGCAATTCAACTAGTAGATTTTTTTTTAAACTTTTATTATAAATTAATTTGATATAAAGTTATATTTGTATTTTATTAAAAGTACGAATGAATATTTTTTATAAAATAAAATGGAGATCTACATAGAATAATTTTAACTTTATAACTGCATGCCTAATATGCATTTCATTATAATAAAAACAGACTTTTTTTACAAACTTTTTTAATGATTAAAATATAATAAATTGTCGTATTCTATGTTTGTTTATATAAATCAATGGAAAAGTATAATCTTGATTATTTGAAAAAATCAAATCATTTAAACTTTTTCCCGAGATAAGTCATGAAATTTTTTCGCCATGAGTCATTGGCCATATTTTTGAAAAAAAATCAATCGCTATGAGAAATTGGGATACTATTTTTCCGAAAAATGATGGCATATATCGTCAAAAAGTCTTGCATCTTCCCGTATCAAGTCGTCTTCTGCGTGAGATTCTCCATCTCGTCGCAAATCTTCTTCTTCTCTGAGTTTTTTCCTTTGGGAATGTTCAATTCTTCTTTGAAGAAGTAATAGACTTAAATTGGGATTGGCATGTTGAAATATACATTTAAGATCAGTTTTACTTGGTATTTGGATGTCCAGGAACGTACTAAAGGGGATTCCATCTATAAGAGAAGAAATACAGAATGTAATTTATTTTCTCAAATGTATGTATAGCTAAATTGCCATTTAAAATTTCTCAATTGCTTAAAATATCTTACTTATATGCTCTACACTTTCAAACGGTGATGGATCCTCAAAAGTCGTTGAATCCCAAGGTTTAATAGTATTTGAAAGTATTTCAATGTCGTTTGACAGAACTGAAACGCTCATTGAGGATCTCACCCAGTCAGAATTATAAGAAACAAAACGGTGTACTGCTTTGAGGGCCATTTGTCCCTCTGGCTCTTCACTGATAGAGTTGGCAACCTACATACATGAAAGGATTAGTACATTTTTTTATGAGCTAAATCACATAGATTACCATTTCTGAGATAACATTGATAAAGTCTTCATTACCATCATCCCACTCAATGTTTTTTTCAGTCTTCATTTTACTTGAAGCATCTGTAAGACCTTCAATTTTTTGGAGTTCGGGAGAGGATTCCATTCGGCATAGTTTTTCACCAAGAGCTATTAGGAAATTTAACTTTTCCCTTTGCATTTTCCATTTTCTATCAATCAAAAATAAATATTTTTTGTAATTTATGTACATACTTATCAGTTTTGTTTCAGCTAATTTTTTTTTTTTAGCTAATATCGATTATTTATGGCGGTGAAGGGGGGCGGGGGATCAGGCAAATACGATAAATGATGATTCATTCAATTTATTTCCTTCTAATTCACCCATTGTAGAAATTTGATTATCGATATAGGAAAAGATTTAAGAGATTTTTTTTTTTTTTTCAAGATAGTTTTTGAACTTTTAATTTATTGTTATATATATTAAAAAAGTGGTATATTTAGGATGGGATTTTTGTAGAAAGAAAAACACAGTTTTATGATTACAAAAGGAAAAACGTAATTGCTTTGTTTTCTATTTTGTTAATTCTTTTAATTCGTGGTTTTAACATCTCCTTTGCAAAGAATAATTCTTGTTTATCTCTGGTGTGGCTTTTTGGAGAGAGCAAGGAAGGTGAGGAGCGAAACATATGGTATAACTAAACTAAGACTCGTATTAACATCAGATGCCTGTTATATCGGGGGCGGGGGGAGCAATGAATTACTGTTATAAAGAGGAGAACCGTTTACATTTGAAATAGCATCAGTGCAAGATAAATATCATAATTATTTATATATATTTATTTGATTACGCATTTTAAAACAAGACCTTACACCCAAGGAAAAGTTAACAGCACAAACAAAAAAAAAGAAAACGCAACAAGCATTTTGCCTTTTCTAATCCATAAAATTAGTTTTTTCATTACACAAATCCCTTCTTTAGATATAGTACAATACAAAATAGGATGTCAATTTTTTGGACCGATAGATTTCTAATAATAAATTATTTAGCAAAAAAAAAAACACAATTCCTTTTTAGAATACTCAATAATTTTTGGTGTTTTCAAGCAAAAGTAATGTAGATAGTTTTCAAGGAATATAAGTCCTTACCGAAATATGGGAATAAGTTTAGTAATGATGTTATAAACTGTGGCGAAGAAGAAATGAACAACAATAGAGTCACATAATGGACGAATAGAGTCCGGAATTAAGGTCTCGAGTAACTCGCATACTTGATAAAACGAAATGGGTATGCAGTAAGCCACATCCATTATGTTCACATTAATTTTCTTAATTGCATCAGATACTTGAGATATTGTCCATGTCTTTCCACCATCCACATCCTCTACTAAATCGTTGATAATTGGATAAAAATAGGGTTCCAGTATTTCTAAAAGAGCCTGAAAGAAGGATCAAGAGTTAAATCATACATTTTAATGCAGATATACGCTTCCATTATGAATTTAGGTGATATTTTAAGTATAGTTTATTTGTTAAGATTGTTCAGAAAATAACATGTTTTTCTAATCAATCATAAAAACTACTTTTGTTTGCTTTCAGCTATTTTTATTATTTCAAAGTTGATGAGCCTTAAATGTACATATATATTGTGAGTCTTGAACTACAATGTGTAATACAAGTAATTTTTTCTCCAAAATAAGATTTTTAATTCCTATTAATATATTTTTGTGACAGCCTAACTCTTCAGATTTGACAAAACTTACGTTACAAAAATGTAACATATTTGCATAGTTATGAGTTTTGAAAAAAATATTTGGGAACCAATCAAATGAATATACTTTTTCTCCAGGCCCACAGAATTAAAAAAGCTATTCTAATGATAATGTAAGTCCAAATAACAATTTAAGCTAAATGAAAAGGATTTTAAGGATTTAAGATCTTACTCTATACCAGATGGGTTTTTGTACATTCCAAATCAAATTGGCATCAAGGATGTCCCATGACGATCTACTTAATTTTCGAAGCAATGGGCCAAGAACGATTGAAAGGGAGTCTGCTTCTGGATTTCCATGCATGACAATATATAGAATACCAGTTCCTACAAGTTGGGACCAACCTTTTTCAGCGACCCCAATACACTTTCTATTGCACATTAAAAAATTACATCCCGACTGCTTAGGCTTGGAGTCTTCATCTGGAATATAAGCACCAATGTTGACCATGACCAAACTTGCGAATGACATATTTCTAGATAAAACGAGTCTGACAATGAGAGACCATTCAGGATGAGGTTGAAGTGACGCATGGCGAGCAAGGATAGAGACAAAGGAAGAGTTTGGTAGTAGTTTGAGGTTGTTTGTTGAGGATGCATGAAGAGTAGTGAGTGAAAGCCAACGGATAAGTTCATCTTCATGACTATTTAGGGGATTACTCTAAAATATAAAGACAGATTTAGTTATGCATCTCTATCAAAATATGATAAATTTTACCTTTTTCTCGATTGGATCTAACTTATTACTTTTCACTATAGATTCATCTTTTTTTATCGAAGCGTGAAGGATTTTAATTGGCAATCCCATAAGTGTAAGTGCTAACGTTAAGGCAGTGCATTTAGCATGTATGGAACGGGAAGCAAGATGAATTGGCAAAGGACAGAATAAGTGGCTCAAACAGGATACTAAACTCAATAAGAAATCCACTGATACCATCAAAATTGCAAATATATCACCTCGAAACTGTGGCATTCGAGCTGGATTCGGAGTAATCTATTATCAAATAATTTAAAATCACTATATAATAAACAGAGCTTATACTAAATTTTAATTGCAGTTCATTAATTAAGAGGCACAAACGAATCATTAAGGTGCAAATATATAAAACATAAAAAAAGATCAAATAACTACCTGACAATAACGTACTGTTAGGATCGACAAAGAATCATCCAAAACAGCATGTAGAATATTTTTAGCGATTGTGGAGGACAGAGAGTTGTAAAGATCCGCTCTAATACCACTCATGTAATACCACCAAAATTGAATGTTAAAAGAAATCCTTTGTCCTTCGAAGGGAGGAGTCTCAGAATTCCAATCATTGCTCTCTCCTTCATGAAGAATTACACTACTTATTACATCTTTATGGTAGACTATTATCTGAAAAAAGGGATTGTCTTAATTTTAAACATTTTGAATATAAGATTGTTTTTAATTAAAAAGTCAGAGCTATAGAATAATTGCAAATAAAATCATTTGATTGTTTTAAAGCTTATTTTCAATATTCAATGAAATTTTGTCTATGTTAGTCTAATATTCTTGAAATATTAATTTCTATTGTTTTTGTAAACACCAGAACTGGGTGTGACTGGAGTTGAATCTAAAACTTATTAAGCTACGATATTATACACGAATAGGACTCAAAAATAAAATACTTGTGACGCGAAGTTTTAACGATTTCTGCCACAGTACAAATGGTGTGCAACAAATAAGAGTATGCCAAAAAAAACACCTTTAAGAACAACAAATATCTATTTAAGTACAACTTAACTCTCTAATGCAGGAAGCATGAATTAATTTTGATTCTTTCACGAATGAATGGATTGAATAACATTTATTCTTCTTCAAATATTAAAAAAAAATTACTTGAATAACGCAGCAGTATTTATGATTACTATTTCATGGTGGAGTCCTCTGAGATCCCAAAATTAGAAAATTGGTTTCCCAGGATCTCAATGAAAGACAATTTAGCGGTAGTTTAGAAAACCTAGTAGATAGTACATACATATCCATATAATTCGTTTTTTAAAACGTTTTGATAAAAAAAAATATCGATAATTTTAGTATATGTATTTTATCATTTGTTATTTTGGGAAGGAGAAAGTAGGGGTTGATGAGCTCTGATTTTATATCTAAATGCTTTCATAAAATAGAAGTATGTTAATATTAGGTTTTATACCTATTTAAGTAAGAAAACAATATTCAAAAAATCAAACAACATTTATTCTAAAAAAAAATTTATAGAATATGTTGCATAAAGAAATATGAAAAAGTATTTTTAAATTTAGAGTCACAAATTTTAAATTATATACCTACATAAGTTCTTATACAAAATAACTAAGATATATTTGTTCATCAAAATATTACTTCTTCAATAGAGCTTGAAAAAACTAAGACATATAAGTCATCCGCTAGGTGTTGTGACAGCCTGGAACTAGTTGTTTTTAAAGAATGGTACATGCTGAGAAGATTTGTCACAGCACTACTCTCTATGTGATTGACATACACATATCTTATCTTATCTGTATATATATAAAAGAGAGATTTTGTGTGTGTGTGTATATGTCCTTTATAAATTCCCACGCCATTGAACAAAGGAAGCTGAAATCTACCATTGGTCCCTCTTTTGAGCTGGGACAGACTACGAGGGTAGTATCGATTTTTTTATTTTATTTAATGTTCCTTCAATTAGTTATATGTAGTTGCACTGATTAATTATAAATAAACATATTCGTAGTACAATTACTCCATCTAACCTAGGAATCTTTAGGTGAAATCATTATATATATAAATTATTTATTTCTCTAGGAATCACCGGGGATTTTTGGGGAGGTTCTATAAGAGGGGATTATACCTACTACACCATACCCAACCCCCAAAAAACGCTTTTTGCAGCTCAAGAAGACTATATAGGCAGTTGAGGTATTTATCAATAAGTGATTGGCGTTTCAACAACAATTATACGAATTACTACGTTTTCTAAATTTATTCAAAATCCAAAAAGCTTTAGGCTAAAAAAGAAATCCGTAGAAATTGCAATTTTCTTTATTTCAGGTGAAAAAAAATGAACTTCCAATGGAATATGGGATTAGTAAAGTTTGTAGAACTTTATCCAAAGATTCGTTTTCATATAAATTTGTCAAATAAAAATAGATGTTTAACTGAAAAATATGTCATTTTTTGAATAATTTTACTTATTTTTCCTCTCTTTTTTTTTTTTTTTTTTCATCAAACGTCAATTTTCGATTTTTTTTTAGATAAATGCCAAAAGACGAAGCTTTTTGCGTTAGAAAATGCACGTAAAACATTGCAATCAGAGTATTTTCAATTTTCAGAAAATTTTATTACATAATTTTTGCAATATTTGCAAACATGAACCAGTTATTTTTTTTTTGCAAGAACAAAAAAAATATTAGTAGGTTCCTCTTTCTTTATATTCCAATAAATGCTATTAACTATTTTTTGCAAAATTAGTACAAAAAAAAGCTATTTTTTCAATTTTCTTTGCTTTGTGAATTTTTTGAAGTAAATAAAAAATATTTTTCTCATCTAGATAATATTTTAGATACATATATGTTTGTGTGTTATTTGAAGTTTATAAACACATTATTTTTTATTTATTCATAATAATACAACTAAGGTTACAAGAAGT
Source organism: Lepeophtheirus salmonis (assembly GCF_016086655.4). NCBI lineage: Eukaryota > Metazoa > Arthropoda > Copepoda > Siphonostomatoida > Caligidae > Lepeophtheirus > Lepeophtheirus salmonis. Next base: position 23,758,026 of record NC_052139.2, on the reverse strand, counting down.
AATAGTAATAGTATTTGGGGGGAGGAGTTGTAATGATAAGACTTGTTGGATTAACTTACTTAACTTCATTGATATAGTCTGAAGAATCCAAGAGAATTATAATTATCAGGATCTTTTTCGACAACAACGAAACATTCATATTATAATTATTAGTATATAGAAATATTTTCTGAATATTTTTTTAATTATCTCCACTAATTTGACCATTTTTATTGTGATTTTCCTCTCCCTCCTTTAACCAAGCAACGCCGAGTAATCCTTTGCTAGTATTTTATATCTAGTAATATCTTCAATCACTTTATCTATAAACTAATATTAGTAAATAGGACTCTTCCTCCATTCACTAAACAACAATTTATCTACCTTTTTAAGTATTAAATAAATTTTAAATGTATTTGAAATACTTTTGAAACTTCAATGACTTGAGTTCAAACTTTAATAAGACAAAATAACTTTAAATATTGGGGAAGGTTACTGGAAAATTCACGGCGCTCTATTCACCCCCGGAAGGTTTACTACCCTCTTTTCGCCTTAAGGCAAGTTCAACTTAAGACTAATTAATTCCAAAGCAAGTTCATTGCGAAGAAAGTATATCCCAAGACAAGTTCATCCCAAGATAAAAACATAGTTTATATAATATAGTACAATTATTAGAGACAGTAAAATGTACTTTAGAACTAAAAGTCTAGATAATTTTAAATATTCACCACAAAGAGTGATAATTTTTCTTGTATATGGTATAAGGTATGGGCAAATTTGTTGCAATCGTTGGTTAAGAGTAAAATAAAGTTTTTCGTTAAGGATATGTTATTATTTAAATTAGAAACTTATTTAGCAGGATAATGAGTAGATGAAATGATAAAATCTTTCTATTAAAAATTAAAATAAAATACCGGATCATAGTTGATTTTTTTCATTAAGATATATTCCAAATATATGCATTGTTAGAAATGAGTTTTCCTCGGGATGAAATTGGATCCGGATAAACTTTTCACGTGATTCACTTGAATCGGAAGGAACTTTTCTTGGGATGAAAAGAGGGAAGTGAACTTTCTGGGTGTGAAAGAGCGCAGTGAACTATCCGTTCTCCATTGAGGAAACCCTAAATTTCTGCAAATTTTTTCGTCTTACCTTTTTTGCAATCGTGTCCGCAATCTTTTTGAGTGTCACGGTTGAGTTTGAAAATGGATCAGAGTCGCCTTCTTTAAAATAGTTGGAGTAAAAATTGAGCTTATTCAAAGTTAGAAAAACAGAGCCCAGGATGGAATAAAGTGGATTAATATCCCCGTTTTCTAACAATAAACAAGTCATAGCTCCTGCATGAATATAAATTTTCTCAGTACATTCTTTGACAGTGGCAATGAAGTCTTTCTTTGCTGGAATAAAAATATATTTAAGAATGACTCAATTTTTGTTTAACTCAAGGGGTATGTTAAGTTCTATTTAGCAATTAAATATTAAAACAATTAGTAAGGCATATTCGCTGCAAATAACGAATTCTACTAAAATTCATTGCATTAGTACGAGTGGTTTTATGCAACAAATAAACTACACTTGTAAACTAATCTTTTGCATTAAATGCAAAAAAAAAAGTTAAAAGATCAAACTAATAAAAATATATACAGAGTGTAGACAAAAAAAAATTATAACTTTACATTTCAAAATTCTGAGGTTGAAACTCATGTGGTATTACAGAAATAAGACAGAGATTAATATCTGCTGTCTTTCATATGCTTTTTTGTGTGTGTGGGGGGGGGATGAATTATTGTTATAAAAAGGAGACCTTTTGCATTTAAAACATTATTAGTATAGGGAATATATTGAAAGTATGTTATTATTCATACAGAGAGTTTTAAGATTAAATAATTCTTTTTTTATGTAAATAATTCTATTTTTATGCAGCTCATAGATAACGCCTTTTTTTTGTCAGTAGAAATATTGTTCTATCAACAAACTTAATTGAAGTTTTGGGCATCATGATGACAGCTGCTTGAGATATAAAGAAGATTAAATTTACAAAGAAAGAACGTCGTTGACGATGATTTTTGTCCCAATGACAAGGAGATTTCAAGTTGGGAGGTCTCAAATGTGACTGGCGTCTCAATTGAGGCCGTACAAAAGATTCATATGGCTCTTCTGGAGACTGATAATCCCATATCCGTCATCAGTTCTAAAAAAAGCCAACCAGGAAAGTCAGGATAAGCGAATTAATCTAAAAAGTTCAGACCATGATCAAAAATGACCCATCCAAAAGCTTCAGCTTCATCGGTCACTGTTTGGAGACCAAAAAAAGTAGCCATGAAACCCTACGTGTTGGAAAACCTGAGATGTCTGATATACAAGATCCAAACTGCTCAGTTTCTCATTGATAAAGTCAAGGATAGGAGACAGCTGAAGGCTACAAAACTCATCTCCCCCCCCCCTTCTTTGGCAGTTTTGGTCCTAATGTGATTGATTATTTTGCCTGCGTAAAGTTGAATCTATAACAAGTCGGACATCTCATGCCATTAAGGTCTCTCTGATTGTCTCAATCAAGGAGGCAATGACCAATATGCCATGAAAGCACCTCTTCCTTCTTTCGAACCCGGATCCAGACTGTGATTCATCTTGGAGGCGGATACATCGAATGATCCCTTTTTAAACATTTACATGTAGAACTCCAGTCAACTTTCAAGTAAATTCGCCGAAAAATGAGGGATCAGTGGAAATTTAAGGATTTCTGAAAAATGCTCCAATTTGATCTTAACACTTTGTATTTTTTTATTTATTATGCATTTTTTTAAAAGTTTACACCAAGATAGACAATATTGCTCACTTCAGAAGCAAAAATTTGCATAACAACAAGCTATCAAACAAAGAAGAAAAAGAAAAAATCAGTGCAACTCCATCTAATCAACTAAAAGAACATAAAAAAGGATTTTTTTTTTAAATAGACTAATTCAAAAGTAAGATTTTGAGGCTTAGCTTATCAAAGTTGGAGAGAAGACTCAGGTAACTACTTCAATTCGTGTGAGTCATACTCCCACTGAAACTTCAAAGCTAATTGGAGTAGATAGGAAGACTGATTATCTTTATAGAATTATAGAGAGAAATCGAACTGACCCCCTATAACCCAGATGTTAATCCAATTGATTATTTCATTCGATCGCATGTTGAGATGAAACAATGGGTTGTCCGAGAACAAAAATGTAAGCTGGAATTATTTTTCTCCAAATTAACTTTGGATAATATTTGTATTAATTTACGAATAATCGTATATTACTATAAAAAATTATTCTTATTTACCCTTTGGATTCGCCTCAAAATGCACTTTAAATAGCCAAAATGTATTGTCACAATATAAAAATCCAAAATTCATCAATTTTATTTTAAAAGAGTCATATTGGGACGAATATCTTAACTTATCCCAAAACTTTAATACAATGCCTATATTTAACTCAAATACATCTTTGAAATATTTGGATGTTTATATAAAGTAAAGGCTTTAGATTGAAATGGATCCGAACTACATTCGTAAGTCTTGTATACCTTTAAGTAAGATCATTGCTGTTTTTGTATCAGCCAAAGTTACAATATATATGAATAGAGATATGGCTGACACGATTGGAAATAGTTTTGCATAAAATAATATTTTTGTAACATATATTCAAGATCAATATCCAAACTGTGTAAATATTTAGATTCCACCTAGTATATTCAGCTATTAATAAAAAGTTTTAATTAGAGATATGAATGAAATATTATAGCTATGTAAACCACACATTATTTGTAACTTTTGTATGATTATGATTTTTTCAGTTTAACTTTTAATTTTCTTAAGCAATATTTAATAAATAAGCTATGGTAGGTTGTGTGAAAAGTATTTCGAAATTAAGTTTAATGAAGTCGATTATTTTACTAATTGTAACAAAAAGTAATTAATATTTTAGAAAAGGGGCTTCATTTAAATATGCTTCATATCCCATTTATTTTATTAGTATTTATGACAAAGTTAGTCATCTAATCAACTTATTTATGTTTGATTTCCGAACTTTTTTGACACAAACACAGTATATGCTGACTAATTATTAAATATTCAATAAAAAAATTAATATTTTAACTGAAAATACAGAGTTTTAAAATATAGAGATACAGTATTTTATCTCTATAGTCTAAACATTAAGAAGAAATCACATTGACCATTGTCATATATTTTTTACGTCCAAACCATCATGGTAAAACTAGTATTGAAGGTTGAGAAGGCAAATAGTTGTCTTTGTTTTAATAGTTTTGAATACAATAGTTGCATAAAACTATTATTGGTGTAACCCAATTATCTCATCCATGACGAATTATTATCTTTCTAGTTATCTATTTAATACAATACTGTCTCATATTAGAGTTTTTGAAATGTAGACCTTCATCACGAAAGCAAGCTGGAATGGTTCTCGGAAAATTGAGTGTAGATTACAATTGTATTTTTGTACACATTATTCTTCACTTCTAGGAACAAACTATTTTTATAAACGTTTGGATGTTCCGCAAATTGCAATTAAAGCAGTTAAAATTAATCTTCATAACATAAGAATGAGAAATTGATAGATTTTATGTGAAAGACAATATCGGGGCCAATATAAGTCTCTTAAATCAAATAGAGAGTCTAAACTTTAGTTGAAATTCTTGGGTATTTTAAATAAACCTAGAAATTTGAATACAATGCTTATAACTCACTCAAATATCTCTTAGAAATTTTAGTAAGAAGTTAAATATATATGAAGTAAAAACTATATTTTCTTTTTTTCTTGATTTTTCTTGAAGATTGTTTTCAAATAGTAGCTGAATTGATGTAAACTTGTAGGTAATACAAAAAAGATATTTTCAAGTAACCTAACGTTAAAATATTCCACCTAATACGGATAAAATTATACTAAATTTATTCTAGAATAAATTAAAAGGAAAAATAAGTTCAATATCCTTACATGGAAGTGGATCTTCTTTGAATTCAAACTTTTGCATTGAATCACAACGAATCACAGTAGAAAGAACTTTATCCTGATGTTTTTCGCTTTTACGAATATTTTTAGGATCCATGATTTGAAATATAATATCCCATTTTTCCAATGAGTTTCCAGAACTCTCATTGACAACTTCAGTATTTTTGAAAAGTTAATGTCATTACAGTTAAGCTCTAATAATTCCTTAAAAAATTTGCCATAAAACAATTTTGACCAATTTTAAGCAGTGTTAAATTAGCCATTATTACCGATACCCCCTACTAAACTAATAAAATCCAAATGTTGCTAATAAACCATTTTTGAATGTTCTTTTGCACTAAATTAATGTATTTGACTTTTAAAATCAATGTAACTTAAGAATTGTGACATAAAATTAGGAAATCATCATTTTCATTATATTTAAAAATCAATTATCAATAATTTTTATTATACTCAAAATTTGAATAAAATATTATGCGCGGCCATACAGACTATAAATAAAATATAACTGAGCCCACAATGTAAAAAATGTACTATGTAGTTTATTAAAATATTTACGAATAATCTTCTTTTTTTATAGTTATTGATAAATGCTACAATGGCTGGAGATGCCAGGCTTGGCTTTTGTGGGATTCATTATACTAGGGTCTCAAAAGGTTAATTTAAAAAGAAAATCAACCAAATAATCGATTATAAGTATATTAATCTCCCCAATAATCGGCCCCAAAAATTCATATCGTTAACTTCCTATCTAAATAAAACTGTTTTTAATTAAATATGTTTACTCATGTAAATTGCAGTATACATGGGTAATTTAGTCAAATTTATATATTGGAAATAATGTAATGAAATTAACTTTATTTTTGCCTTTTGGATTATCAAGCACTCCACCGTGTAATGCTGTACACAAGTAAATAGGATTTAGTTTGCGAGTAGTTGTATAATTATTGAGCTCTGTCTTGACATGAAATCCTGTATATTCATTCAGTAGAGGAAGTTCCACAAATTTTCCATCTGGATAGCCAATCTGAAAAATAATAATAATGTTAAATACATCAAATTGGAGTCAACATTTAGCAACAAAAGTTTATACGACAGAAAGGTAGGAGGAAACAATTATAAAATTTGTTTTTGTTATGATGGTCCCAAATATACGGACAAAAGATAATATCTAGAGTTTTAAATGCTAAATATTTTCGGTATATATATGTATCACTATGAATTTCTTAAAAAACGTTTTATAAACTTCAAATAGCAAAGCAACACATGATTTTTTTTTTTTGATGGTCCGTTGAAGGAATATAAAATTGTTTAGCTAAGAAGTGTGTCTTTATTTTTATTAAGAAATAGCCAAATCAAAGTTTGCAAAGGAAATTACAAAAAGCTGTTTTGTACTAATTTTGCAAAAAATTGGTGAATAAAATTTATTGGCATTGTAAAAAGGAACACAATCCTTCCTAGATTTTTTTCGTACTTGCTGAAAAAAATTAAAAATAATGTCGTGTAGAAAATAATCCTTGATAAGTTGTTCATTTTTGGCAAATATTGGAGAAATTATTTTATAAAATGTACATTTAGAATAATTTAATTTTAAAATTTTCAGTCCAAAATGCACCGTTTTGCGGCATTTCTTTTTTAAAATTGACGTTTAACGAAAAAAAAAGGAAAAAATTGAAAAATTATTTAGAAAACGATATATGAATTTTTGTAGGTTAAATTTATATGAAAATAAATCTGTAGATAAATTTCTACAAACTTTATTTTTCCTACAAATCCAATATTTTTTAGGAATCATTTTTTTCCCTGGAAAATTATAGAAAACACAATTTTGACCGCTTACTTTTTTTAACTTTGAATAAACTTAGGAAACGTCCATATTCGTATAGTTGTTTTCGAGACGACCGTCATTTTTTCATTTATAACTCAACTACCTATTTAGTCTCCTTGAGTTGCAAAAAACATTTTTTTATAATGAATACTAAGACCCAAAAAAAAAAAAAATCGGCACTGCGTTTTAGTCTCACCTGATTAAATAGAGATACCCATGCAAACAACAAAACTTGCTCACTGAAATTTTCTTAGGATTTACATCCCTCATTTTATCTCTCATACTCCTATTTCCAGAGCATCATCAATACAAACATGTTTTTTTTTCTGGTTATGCCTTCATTTAATTATATTATGAATATATAAAACAGAATAGTAGTTAGCTTGTTCGTTACCACACTTTTATGCTATGAATAAACTTTAAACGTGATGTGCCTAGCGAGCTGAAATTTATGAAATGTCAAAAGATGGTTATAGATGTATTTTGAATTATTGCTTTGCATAGTAATAAATTAATGAAATAATAACCTAGAAATTATTTTTGAAGCCCATATACATAAATTATATTTCGTTCCCTATGAATGATCTGTGTGCGAACTTACGCACATTGAATTCAAGAGGATATTTTCTTCCGGTCACATTGTTCATATGTTACTTCGATCTAAAAATTTATGTTTTTTGCAATCAAATGATTGTTTCCAGAGATCTAAGTCCTAATATTTTTCAACTTTATAGTTGACTTTTTATCAAAACAATCCTGTAACAAGAGTTTTTAATTTTTTAACAAAACAAGAAATTTAAAATGTGTGAGGAAGTTGAGTTGATGTAATTATACCTAGATATATGATAAAGAGATCTTTCTTGCACTTGTCGATCATTAGAAGCATAGTCATGATTATAGTTGAAAAAATATGACCTTAGACGAGCCCGAATCTTTTTTGTTGTTGGTACTTGAATATATGTTTTATCTTGCAAAGCTTATATCATTATTATTTTATTGTTGATATAAATTAGTTACTTCTACGTGTGTTCATGAATAATAGAGAGTTATACTGAAGATTGGTGATGGATCTATTAGAAGAACTGTGTAGGTTCTTACTCATTCGATCTAGTTCAGTCCAGTCTGTCCGTCCTTGGAACCTTTTCCTTAGACCGTCAGTCCGTTGAACTCTCATTCCTTAGAATTGGTCCTAAACTGTCAGTCCTTGGATTTCCCCTAATAATGTCGATGATTGATGAAGCCGAATAACATATTGGAGATATAAAGAGCATTACGCATATCTGGCCTACAATATTCACGTTCCTATTCAAATGCAATATAAAACAAACATATTATATATTTACTTAGTCCACTAATTTATTTTATTATCCAAGGCAAACAATTATTACTTACTCGTCGCTACTATGTTAATTTTGATAGGTTAAGAATAATTTTGTTACAATATTCTGAAAAGCAAAGTCGTAAAACAAATAATTAGCTGTCGATTGTGAAGAAATTGATTTTATTAGTCGCCTCGGCCATGAACGCACAGTGCGTGAAGAGGATTGATATTGCAATGCACCTTCGCGCGGGGTTGTCCAAGAAGACCATCTGGGGGAGGACTGGGACCTCCGAGAAGACGGTTTATAATGTGTCCATATGGTTACAGGTCGGAAAAGACCTCAGACACTCTCTAAGAGCAGGCATAAAATTCCCCGTGTCCGTCAACTACCTGAAGTGGGCCTTAAAAAAAGCCGAATTCCTCAGTTGGTGACATGGCCAAGAAGATGAACAAGTCTCCATCAGCGATGTCCGGCTTTCTAAAAAAAGGAGTAAAGTCCGTATGAAGCTTTGCAAAAAAGATCCTGAACCACCTCATGGGAACTTGTGAACTCATTCGGATCTTTTCTGATGGAAAACCTTTACTTTGACACTTTCTTCAACAGGCAAAATGATCGAGAAATGACATTTGGGGATGTAGTAGAGGAGCAGCTATATGTCTCCACCATTAAACACCCTTCTCCAATAATGATGTTAGGACTGGTTGCATCCAACGAGAAAGCCATTAATCCCTTGTGGTTCTCTTTAGGATATAGGCTGAAGGCTGATGAGTACGCCAACATTCTGCACACCAAAATTATCCCAAAAAACAAGCCCCTAAGCTATTGCATCTAGACGTACATGTAGTCCAAGTCCTGCAGGAGGGTCTGAAGCACATTTCGCCGCCGTTTGGAGCTCACAATCAACTCTGAGAAGGATACATTTACTAAAACATGTTCTCTGGGTTTCAATTAATAGTTAATTTACTTGTTTACAAAATTCATCCATGATCTTAACTTGGACTTCCATACTTTGTGTGTTAAAATGGATAAATAGTAACGGTTGACCCGGTAAAATAATATAATTAAAAAAAGGGAAAAACCTTCCAATGCCTACACAACTTCTTGTCATAATAATTAAGAGTGGAATTGAGGATCAACATTGTAGTTGTTTCAGACGTTTCAGACTAAGCTGTTCTCCTACCAAACATTCTTCAAATTGGAAAAGTGAACGCTTTAATTTTCCATTTCTTTTTTTCAACATCTTGGCAGATCATATTTCTACAAATATAGGCATTATTCATGTATTAATTGTATTTTGAAATTTACAAGGATATATCTGATTTACTATGATATGCCTTGAAATTTAAAAGGAGATAAAATGAAGTCTAATTTTATTTTCTTATCAATGATAAATCTGATAAAATATACATATTTCATGAAATCAAATAAAGAGGTATTTGTACCTACACTGTGAAGTGTTATTTCCTATAATTGTAATTATAACTATTCAATTAGTTTAATGGATTTGTAATTTATAGAATAAATATATAGGAATGGCCATACTTTGATTTATCAACATAAATATATTTTAAATAAATATTGAATATGTATCTTCAACTTATTAGTTTTTATATCAGTGATTGGTTGAACACAAATTAAATCTTGATAGGGTGTAAATAATTTCCAAACATCAAATGAAGATTAGTTACGCACTTAAACAGAATATGCCAACTACAAAGTGATTTTGATAGTTTTCTTACATATTTTAACCCTATATTACAGAACTTGGATATTATTCACCCTGAGATGGATAAAAAAGCTTTTTATTTCTTTGCATCTACATTTAACCACCAATATTTTTGATAATACTCCTGAAACATTAAATTTGATAAAATGCAGTTCTTTATTAATCTAAGTAATGTCTTGTTTGGTATTATTCGAATGTTTAGTCATTTTTCAATCGAGGTTTCGTGAATTTATTTAACTGTTTTCCTTTGTTTTTGCTTTGGATTTATTTTATTTTTTAAATTAAGAACTGAGGCGCACAGCAATAACTACAAAAATATAATATTGTAGCTATTATTTTATATAATACACGTATCAAAATATGATGGGTACAAATTTGATTTGCATAAAGTAATGAATATTTTATAGAAATATTTATCAAAACTAAACTGTAAGAATAACAAGTTATAGAGCTTCATCTTATTTAATGGTACACATTTTATTATTTACAATACATTGTTAAAACTCAAAACTTCTATTTTAATTGATATTGATGTTTTTAAATAGATGTTGTAATAGTATAAAAAATGATACAGAATGTAAATGACGTAATAATTATAATTGTTCAACTGTTTATCATGTAGTTAAATACGTTTTATTTTTGGAATTTCTTTTATATCAAGATCACAAACTGCATAATAAAAAGGAGGGTTCAATAAATTGGACTTCTTTATATTATGAATTCAAATGTACTTACTTATAAAAATAAGCTTTATCAAACTTCAGATAGTCTCCCCTAAATGTTATTTATGCTAACCCTAAAAAATGGTTTCTTTATATTCAAAAATTGAATTAACTATGCATGTTCGGTAAGTGTACCGCGTATAGCACAAAACAATTTCAAGACTACCTCTTACAATGAATGCAATTCTCGAATTAGCGAAAAATATGAGTAAAAAGTTATTGAAATTTAAACTCATTTCTGTATAAATATTAATATATTTAATGATATTTTTTCCATATATATTTTTTTCTCTTCATTCTTTGCAATGGTACAATAGATTTCATTTTTTCCCCTAGGTTTCTTCTAAAACTATTTTCCAAATGATATTTTATATCATTGGATAATACTTCGAGTCCAAACATGTTCTTTTTGTTTTTTTATTCAAATAATATAAACGAGAAGAATACATTTTTAGTCTATTAGTTATGATAAGCTCATATACTTTTTGAGCATATTTAGATAGCTTTCAAAAATTTGAGTTGTCGTCTACTTATTTTAACTTTAACTTCTTTCTTCCTTTTTTTTATTGAACAAATGAAGAAATGGAAAATTGGACAACAAATATCAATTTCCTCAAAAACGGCAGCATATTTTTTTTTGGAAACCTCACAACCGATGAATAATCATTCCAAGTAATTTTAAGTAGCCTTGAAAAGTTATGAGAACGATTTCTACAACAAAATAATGGCTCAAAAGGCATGTTTAATATTATAATAGTATCATTTAAATACAATCTTAACAACACAAATCCTCAATAATGTACCCTATCTCGATTTCTCTGGATTTTTGCTTTAAGATTGTATTCTTAACCTTGTCATCACAATTCTGAATATACGATGGCATTTGCTGGAGGGCCTTCATTGTACCGATTTTTAATGTATGTAATACTTTCAGAAAAAATTACACAATTTAGGGTTCATTTTTTAATGGTATACCAAGTTAGATTTTATTTATTTCTTAGAAAACATTCCATTTTTTTAATTTTTTTTCACATATTCCCTGTGACGTCATATATGCCACCTTGTCATATCATTCGAATGTAATTTGTTTTACGTTGATCCCCTTTCCTCTTCGACGAGGATATCCATGGTTTTAGTCTCGGATCCTCTCCCCCCAAAGTGGCAACTGTGTTTCTTAATGCCCCTCATTACCTAACTGAGGAATTCATGAAATATAAAATAAATAAGACGCCTGTTTAATTTTTTTCGACCGGGCATGTCTTTGAATTGACTTTAGTTTTTGTGAGTTAATGTTCTAAGTGTGACGGTACTTTTATCATTTCAAAAATAAAGGATCACAAACAATTTTGGCTTCTTGAAAAATACCCTTCAAGCTAAGCATTCACTTGAAAAGTGTTATGGGGACTCCGTTCTATAAAGCAAATAGTTGGGAAAAAAGCCAAATTTTCTTTGTTAAGGCGGTGACTTTTCAGCACATGTGTTATATTAGGTTGGGGAAAAAGTAATTTCGTATTTCCTGTCTTTTTTTTTTTTTTAAGTAAATTTTGTTCATATCGATTCATAAGATAAGGGTGTTGTAATTGTGTGAGTGTATACTACAATCACTTTTTTGGACAGTATTCCACTTGGTAGGTTCAGTTGTGAATTATCGTGCGTCAATTACGGAGGTCTCAAAGGAAGACATTTGCCATATTTTACATTTTTACTACCTGAAAGGGAAAAACGATTTGAAAGCAACCAAGAAAGTTTGAGATGTATATAGGGCCAATATTCTTTTGGTTTGTGATGCAAAATAGTGGTTGTCAATTTTTTTTTTTTTTTAATTTAAAAACTAAATTTTTACAACAATTCTCCCTCTACTGTGATAACTCCACCATTTGAAGCTGGCAATCGAACAGAAGCTCCCATCATCAAGACAAAGCAAGGTTGCACACATCTTTCATAATTGGCCATAATCTCCTGGAGATCAGATGGACCTCCGTTTATGAGCAACACGCTTTGGTGTATAAATTTGGCCTCATTATGGAACTGTGAAAAATTTGTGGTGTGAGTTTGAGCCAATAGGGGAAAGGGCTTCTACGAGAAGGGCATTATGAAGTTGAATTCTCGTTGGCAACAAGTTATAAAACAGAATTGGGCATACTTGGGTTAAATTGGATGATTGTAAAACTTCATATAAAGCATTGAAATATAGCAAAAAATACGAAATTACTTTTTCCCAAACTATTATTATTTAGAATTTATGTTTTACTTTATGAATGCCCTTAGATCAAAGTTGTCAAATTGCTATTTTTGTAAGCTTGACAAGAAAGGAAAGTGTTTTTTTTTTTTTTTTTTTCATAATTCACAAATGTATTTGTTAACACAAAAGGAAGATGAAACTATTGGTCAATAAGGATGCACAGTAATTCAGTCTTCGAAAGAATATATCTAACAATGTAATTAACAAACAGAAAAGCTTCATAAGGAGCACTTAGTGGTTGTTTTTCACATAAAGTATTAGTTGGTTATGAAAATAAAGAACAAAGAGGCTCAGATAAATAAATAAACATTTTGTAAAAGTAAGAATTTTTCGAGAAAAAACAATAAGAAATACCTTTTTTTAACTTTTTTTCAGATTTTATTTACATTTCTTACGTGTAGATGTTTTATTTTATTGTTATTGTTAGGAATGGTGGAAATATTGAAAAACAAAATCTATGCCATTGTAGATGGCTTTTTTTAACCATTCTAGAGCAATTTGTAAAATTAAATGTACAAGTTTAGTTGGATAGGGATGAAAAGTTTCATAAAGCGAAAGTGTTTTTGAACTTTTTACATTTAAGGAAGAAAGGAGCTATTCCGGAATCTAAAGAAATTGATATTGCTCTATTAAACTCATAAACCCTTATTGTGAGAAAAAAACTGATATCGTATGAATCGATTACAACAATAGAAGTAAAAGCTATACTTTTTGCAACATCCGCTATACGAGTACATATATAACCTTATCTTTGAAATTCAACAAACAAAAATTGCCTTAAAACGGTCGATTTTTATTGATTTTTTCAATTAAACTAAATTTAAAATTTTTTTTGGTGCTAATTAAGGTTTCAGGTAACATCTCAAGAAAATGTTTGGATACATTTCTTGTTTTTCTTTTGTATTATTTTAATTTGGTCAAAGTCGGATGGAAAATGAGTGAACAAGAATCAAAAAGGCAAAGGGTTTCGGATCATCTCGACGCGGATGTTGATAATAATATCAGACATTGTCAGCATGACCTTGAGGACAGTCCAGAACATCAGGATTACCAAGTAGAAAGGAGTCAAAAGGAAGGGTGGAAGTGGAAGAAATGGTTTAAAGCGAGATGAAACATTTGTCAATCCCCTGGAGGACAAAATCAAGGAAGATCCGGAAGCATGTGCCGCTTGGCTGATGAGTTCAACGTAGAAGAAATCACCATCAGCAGGGCAGTTCATGATGACCCCGGTCTTAAGAGCTTTGTCAGAACACCAAGACATCTCCTCACCGATTATATGAAGGCTTTAAGACTTGAGAGATGCAAAAAAGTCCTTAATTACATGAAGAGTAATCGGTCAACTGTGAAGATCTTCTCAGACAAGAAGATCTTCCCATTCGACCAGGGCCTGAACCACAGAAATGACAGATATGTAGCAGCGTCATCTGTTGAAGTCTATAGCACCTTTAGGACAAAAAAACCAGCCCAACCTATGTGCTAGGGAGTCGTGGCCTCTGATGGGAAGAAAATGGGTCCCTTCTTCTTCAAGCCCAATGAGAAAATTGGGGATGAGGTCTACTATAAGGCCCTGAGTTATAAGGACCTGAAGGCCAACTGTCTTGAGAACAACTATGTGTGGACTTAAAACGGTGCCCCCAGCCAGAAGTAGTTGAAGACACAGAACTTCTACAATTAGCACATGTATGATTTCTGGGACAAGACCTTCTGGTCCGTTTCCAGTCCTGATCTCAATTCCCTCGACTTCATTGTGTGGAGTATCTTAGAGAGCAAGGTTGAGAAGACATCACACATAAATGTGCAGAAGTACCGACCTCGTGTGGGTGCTGTGAACCAGGCTGGAGGCGCCCATATTGAATCATTTTTGGCAAGATGGATTACTAAAAGTTTACTCAATAACATTTTTCCTTATACTTTCCTAATAAAAAGTTATTAAGGTTTTAGTTTGCTTCTTAACATTGCAAATTTTCTAGTCGCACTCTGTATATTTAGTTTTTTTTTACTTTTCATACAACCTTTTTTATAATTACTTATTAATTATCTCATAAGGAAGTTAAAGGTTAAATTGAAAAAAATCAATCAAAATTAACTTTTTTATTACAGAAAATCTTTCTAAGTTATAATCTATTATAAACTTCACTTTTTAGTTTTGCTAAAATATCAAGCAGTTGAATAAAATGAGTAAAAAAATATAAGCTTCCAAATAACCTACTTAATTTTACTTGATTTTTGTATGAATTAATCATTTATCTTTTTTATGTTAAAATGAGTTTTTTTTTATCAATTCATGTTACGTTTAATCTTCATTATACAGTTATTTCACATCCAAGATAGAATTGTGAAGGATAATGTAGGTTGGGGGGGAAAAGTAATTTCGTATTTTTCACTTTATTTCAATGATTTCTAAGAAGTCTTAAATTCATCCAATTTAAGCAAAGTAAGGCTCCCTATTTGTTCGATAATTTGTTGCCAACGAGAAACCAAGTTCCTAATGCCCTTTTCGGTGAAGCCCTTGTCTCTATTGGTAAAAAAACTAGGACAACAAATTTTCACATCCCTCTATTAAGGCAAAATTTGTACATCCATGCGCGTTGGTCATAGACAGGAACATGTGGTAGTCAACTGGTGCTAGGTCAGGATAGCAGAGCAGATACATAAGAATTTCCAAGTCGGATGTACTGGATCTTCTTGCGCGTCATCAAAGATGTGTGCTGCATGGCGTTGTCTTGATACTGTCTCTTTGTCTCTTATTCACTCTTAAGCAGGCCACTTTTGTAAGAATGCCCTCTTCAAACGGTCCAGTTGTTCATACTAGAGGTCAGAATAGAGATGTAAAAAATATTGCTCGAACAACCCTTATGTAACACGAACCGAAAGAGTATCGATCCTGTTTGCATCAGAATTTTTGGGGTCGCTTTCGGCACGTTTTTCACTTTCAGATAGTAGAAATGTAAAATATACCGTAATCTTTCCTTTAATATCTAAACGATAATTCACGACTGAACAGGCCAAGTGCAATACTGTTAAAAAACGTTTATAGAATATACTCGCACCTTTTCAACGCATTATCGTTTGATCCGATGTGATTAATAATGAACAAGATATACCTAGTTAAAAAAAGGATGGAAAATAATATATTAATGTTTCCTAACCATGTGTAACGTATAAATAGTTTTTATTTTCATTAAACATTATTGAAAATGTGATTGTCTACTGATATTGTAAAATATAACTGAAACATTGCTCTAAATCGCGTGTAACGTAAAATAATGTAAAAACGTGATTTTATTTTTAAAAAACCTCTAAATATCTAACCTATGTCGGTAGAAGGTCAAATTCATATGGGTTTCAGCCGGGTGGCGTTCCAAGACCTGAATTTTGTTGCATAGTATTATAATTGAACTAAATTAATAAATATACAACTTTTTACCCTTTTTTTGTATTTTTTAATACATTTATATTATTTAGTTTTGTATCAGATTTAAATACACATGTACTTTTGGTACTACTATTGTACCCGTTTTCGTATAAATTGATCAGTCAGCTAAAATAATATTATTATTATTATTTTCATTGGTTTGCTTTATAGCGTATGACCAAATTTAATATAAAATGTTAAACATAGAAATAGATTGCCTTTGGTTTAAAAAACGCCACTTCTAAGCCCTTTAATTTTGAATAAGGAGCATCATGAAAACACTCAAAGAATTACCTATAATACCCCAATACCGACCAATAATATTATCCTGATATAAAGGTGTATAATGGCCCGTAAAAATAAAAATCCTTTTTTCATTAATTTCTTCTTTTTTTAGCCTGCTTCTATGTTGACACGTCACATTTATAGTTTAGATCTATATATTATTTACTTTAACTATACAAATTGATTATAATTTGTACTTTTGTTTGTTTTTGGTTTTACCTTTAAAAAAATACGATAATAGACAGAGGTGTATGAAATATGCCATAGAAAGTGGGTGTGCATTTTTCTAGTTAGCAAGCTCTACAAGTTGGGTTGTTTTTTGTTTTGTTTTCCAAGGCTGCTATCATTGTCATTTGTTTACTGAGACAAAACATCTCTAATTATAAAGTAATAACCAATATGTGTGCTCAGGAAGAACAGAGATTAACAATAAGGGTTTGTTCGTGATTTATCAGCGTAATTGAAAATAGTATGACAAAGGGTTTCTTGTAGTTCATACCAGAATGCAGGGTTGTTGTTTTTTTCATTTTTGAAGCTTTTATCTTTATTCTTATATTCTTCAAGAGAGAAAATACAAGAATAAAGTTACCACTAGTATGTCAAAGGCGAAAAGTAACACTGAGGATTTGTTACAGAGCTATCATCTATCGTCATGAGTATAAGAGCATGGTTGGACTCGAAACAGAACTGGAAATCAACATTGGAGTAACTCCTTCCTATATCATTGCTGGATACGAAGTGGGATCTGTATTTAATTCGTAGCTAATTTAATTAAACGTCAGAACAGCTAAGCTGCTCTCCTCTCAAACATCCTTCAAATACTCAGAGTGTTAATTTTCGATTTCTTTTGTTTAGCATACCGCCAGATAATATTATATTAATCTATGGGACTCAGTAGTGGTGAAAATAAAGTTGACTTAAGTGCAATTTAAACGCAGATTGTGAATATATATAGCCTATTAATGAAAATATATCAACACCATTTTCATTGAATGGGGAATAATTTTTGATCATTTTCATTGTGAGAGGGGTGGCGTTCTCCCCCTCCCACAACCACCATCACCTACAACTCGAGCACTGGCTATAAGTGTAAGTCTTTTTTTTTTGACTTGGAGTAAATTGAGGATCGATATTGTTACAAGATGCGGAATAGGAATTTCATCCCTCGCGGCTGCTTGCAGAAAATGTAATAAAAAGTCATGACAGCTAAGCTCCTATCCTCTCTAGCATTCTTCAAATTGGTAAGCTTAACAGGGTTTTTTATTAATATACATCACCTGGACATATTTTATTAATATACAATGTTAAATTCGCTAATTCAATTCACCTGTCAAAAAATCTCAATTTGGAAAAATTACACCCTGCGTCAGTTTTATGTTGCTGTGTGCAGAGCTGTGGAGTCGGTAAATGAAATGCCGACTCCAATTCTATTATTTTGAATTATCACTAACTCTGATTCCAACAAAACGTTTTCTAATAATACATTTTAAAGCCTTTCTAAGTACTATTGGGTCATTTGAGTCTAGAGACTATAAATATTGGTTTAGCTTATAACTATATGTTTTGTTAATACATTTATAAGCTTCTGAACATCATTTATGTACTCATAGAACAATAAAACACCTCACGTTACTCTAATTTTCTGATGACATTGACTTGTCTCATACTTAATCATTTATCAATATTTAATCATACACTAGATAATCCAAAAGGATATATATATGGCTAAACATATATATTTTGAAAAGTACAATTTCCTATACCCATAGCTTTAAAATAAAATGCATATTTTACTTACATCTAAATCATTCAATAAATACATTTTTGTACATAAATGTATGTACACTGTTCAAAAGAAATTTATTTAAAGTGTATTTCAAATGAATATAGTAAATCTACAACTTTCATTAGATTTGATAATAATAAATCGCTTTTGAAGTATTTATGGGTTTATCTACACATAGTATATTGAAGAAAAAAAACTTTGCCTAAATATATAGTCGAGTTATATAATTTTGATAAATGTATTTTTCAATATTAAAATTAAATAATAATTATACTCGTATAGTAATAGTAGAATTCGACTACAGACATGAAAATGCTCAGTATGATATTATGGGGAAGGATCGTAATGGACACTTCCATCTATATAAATATATATTAAAACATACATACAAACACTTTGCTTTATTAATATAGATTTGTGAATTAAAATTAAAAATTGTATTTGAGGTAAAAAAAGAACAGGGGTAACTGGATAAATATGGGCCCAGAGGCAATATGGTACACTTTGTTTTGACACCATCTTTAAGGTATATTGTATGCAAGGTAATTGCGCCACTTATGTGAAGAAGGCATGTATAGTTTTTTAGCTTTTTTTTATTTGAATTAGCTCTTCTTATGCTGTGGACAATTATCCACTATTATCGAATAATCATTCCATATTTGGAAGAATGAACTAACTACCAATTGATTTTGGGCCTAGTTTCTGTTTATTTTTGGAGAAAGTTTCCAAGATACAGTATAGGTAACGACATATCCAAAGATTGTTTCAACAATAATAACTAATAATTACATTCTAATAGTAATAACATTGGCGTATTCATTGTTTCCAAATCATTAATCAATAAAAATGTAACCATAATCCAGATCCTATTTTATTAAGATCCGAACTTTGGGAACAATGCTCATAAAATTCCGCACAAGCATCTGTCTCATTTGGTTTCGGATCTAGATAATTTTCAGGGTTATCAAATCCAATTATTTTATATAAGTCATTTATGGTAGAGTTAATCATGGCTGGTACTGCTCTATAGCTCAAACCGAACCTCCAGCTTGTTTCCATTGACTCATACAAGTCATATCTATTTATTTTATTACAAAGTTCCTGATGCGTTTCATTATATTTTTCCTCATTTTCAATGCTACTAAATTGAATTGCATTCTAATCTATAATTGAAATCAAATTCAATTCTGTATCATCATAGGACTGAAAAGATCCCTTTATCTTTTTTGATGGTCCGGCTCATGTAACAACTTTATTTTATTTCATTTTCATTTTTCTGAAATGGATTCATTTCCGATGAAACAGTTATGTCTTTTTTCCCAACTTATCATTAACTTTTTAGTTGTATTCTGATCAATACATCTCTACCTCACTATATCCATGTAAGTATTTTGAATTTGAAATCTTTTGATCTTCTTCACAGATGCAATTAACAAAATCGATGTCTTCAAACTTGACTATACCCTTGAAACACCGGCATTTGCAGCAAATAAACATATTTTCGAATGAATTTGACATCATTTTAATCAATTCTGCATCTTTTTCTTTTGAATTTGATATTTTGATGCTAGTGATCCAGCTTTGACAATATATCACTTTACGTTCACTTTGGCGTAGCTGTGTTCTACATGGTGTCCACGATCAATTGGAACTACTTTAAACTTCATCCAGATCCATAATGTGGATATTCGGGGTTAAATCATACTAATATAATAGGTTGCATGAACAATACACTTTAACTTCCACCACAATTGTTTTAACAACAAACAATAGGCATCATGGAACAAGCAAGGAGAGACACTATCCTCGAATTGGCTCGCGCGTGACACAAGCCTCTACTATCTACAAGCTTCTTAACTACCCCAAGACCACGGTATACCGGGCCTTCAATGCCTGGGATGTTGAGGGGAAGGTCTGCTGCAAGGCCCACAACATGAGAAGTGACCGAATCCGCACTCCCCGCTTCCTTGAAGGCCTCCAGAAGTCCATCAAGGCTTCGCCGGGGACTTCCTTGTCCAGGTTGGCCAAGAACCGTGAGGTGAGCAAGTGAATGAGGACCTCGGGTACAGGTCATACCGAATGGCCAAACAACACATCCTCACGGCATCCCTGAAGGCCACCAGGCTCATCTACGGTAAGTGTCTCCTCAATGACCTGAAGAGCCATGGAGGAAGAATTATCTTCTTCTCTGACGAGAAGAACTGGACTGTCGACAGAAGCTATAACGTCCAGAATGACAGGTGGCTTGCCAAGGAGAGACAAGAGGTCCCTGCAGTCTTCACCACAAAGTTCCCAGTCTCCGTGATGACCCTGCGTGTCATCTGCAGCACCGGTGAGGTGCTGGCTCCTTTCTTCTTCAATCCCAAGGAAAAGGTTAACGCGATAAGGTACTGCGAAGTCATGGAGGAGTTCGTCGTCCCCTGGATGAAGAATACGTCCGCTGGGAGGGAGTTCATATTCCAACAAGACTCAGCTCCCGCACACATCTCCATGAGGACCACTAACCTCTTCAACTCCCACGACACCACTTTCTGGGATCGCAACACCTAGCCCTCCAACTCACCCGTTCTCAATCCGTGTGATTACTACTGGTAGGGGAAGTTGGAGAGGGAGGTGTGCAAGGTCAGCCACAAGAGCATCGCGGCCCTGAAGGGCTCCATTACGAGGAGTGGAATGCTGTCGATTCTGCGGAAGTCATCAGGGCATGCAAATCCTTTCGGGGCAGGATGGAGAAGATGGTGGCTGCTGAGGGAGGAATTGTTGAATAAATTTATTGTTTAATATTATGTCTAACTTTTTCATATTAACAAATACACTCCAAATTCCATTTTTATCAAGAAGGTTGAATTTTAAGATAGTTCCAATTTATCGTGGACACCCTGTAGAGTAGGTAAAGATTAGTAGTGCACAATTTCAATCAAATAAAATTGATAACGTTTGTAGAATCATGTTCTTTTCTTTGTCAGATAACTGTCTAGAATTTTTCGAATTTGAGTAAAAATGTTTAAGGTTAAAATAATAATTGACTATGTTGATTTGAAAAGGCAACAGAATCATTGTTGAATGGTGAGATAAATCAATAAATAACCAATGATATCGGAAGGTTTTGATCCCTAATTTTGTTTCAATTTGATTTGAAATACATGAATTTCTTATTTCTTAAGACCTTCAAAGTTTACGATTGAGTATTTGAAAAAGTCTAATATATTAATTTGTTTTGATGACTGTTTGTTACTTTTCTGCTAAGGGAATATGTTCAGGCATATAAGAAGTATTTCTTCTCGCAACTTTACATTAACTTTAGAGCAAATCTTTCAAATGACCGTGACGAATTTTGGAAAGACTTATAGTAAAACTAAAACTATATTTGTAATTCTTATACATGCCAAATTCACCCACTAAATTCACACCTTTATAGTAATTTTTTGGAATTAAATTTTTTTAAATATCTGAAAAATTAACGTATTTTGGAAAAATTTGTAAAAATCCACAGCTGTCCAAAGAGAAATTAAATTTTAAGGGAAAAAATTAAAAAAATTTACAGCTGTTTATAAAAAATTAAATTTTTTGAAGAAAAATTTCAAAAATCAATTGCTACTCCTAGAAAATTATTAGTTTTGGAAGAAAATGAAAAATTAAATTTCAAACAATAAAATTTTTTGAAAAAAAGGAAAAAAATTTTATATATGCCAAATTCACCGTCTAAATGCAAACCTTCATACTATTTCATTTTAAATATAATGGTAACTCTGTTCCATAGATTAAAAAATAAATAAATGCATTTAACAAAACACCTCGATGTGTATGTATCTAGATTGATAATAAGGAGATCGATATAAATATGCATCCATTATTTTTAAAGTAAAAAGGAATTATTTCACAGAACATTACGTATTTTCATTTTAACAAAACTTTGATCCCTTGAGAAGCTTTGATGCTTTTTGCATAATCAAATGAGAATATTAATTTGATTTAAATGTAGATACATTTTACATAATTCTGACACAGTGATATATTTTTGCATTTTTTAACTTTCCATCAAAAGTAGAAAGGAAACAGGTAGACAATCAGTTAGTGGTTAATAAAATACAGGGAGTTCTACAATTAAAAAAATCTATATATTGCTGGCATCCTGATGTGTGTAAAACCTAACTGGAGATATCGTGATAAAAAATGGCAACTCTGATAGATGATATATCGTTAAAAGAGATCACTGTATTAAAAGGGCGTCCGTAGAATTATATATATGTATATTCATTTTTTATTTTTTGGGGAAAGGGTTTGGTTTTTCAGATAAAAAAAATTGAAAAACTAATTTACAAATATTAAATTTTTGAGAAAAAAATTTATCAACTTAACTTTCAAATAATAATTTTTGTGAAAAATCGACATTTGTTCACAAAGAATTAATTTTTTGTGGGAAAAAATTAAATTTTCAAAAAAATTCAAGAATCCACAGTTCAAAAGTAAATAATCCTTATTTTGGTAGTAAACTACAGGCCCTCCACCCCACCCCCTGCGGATGTCCCTGAATAGTGATTCTTACCTGATAATAGTAAGTACTAATAAGCATAAGTGTATAAAATGTCCAGAAAGTGGGAGCGGCTAATTCTAGATCATAATCTGAACAGGATTTTTTATTTTCCAAAGCTATTGTCATTGTTATTTAATCCTTGAAGACAGAACATCAAAGTGTTGAGTAATAAATGTACTTGGACTCATGAAAAATGAAGATTAACAATGAGGGTTTGTTTTGGAATTATAATTGTAGTCTTTGTTGGATTCGAAATAAAAATTGTGGATTGTTATCGGAGTCTTTCCAGCTATTATGTCTGAATAAAACCTCTTTTCTTCCCAATTCCGAACAGTGTCTAAATAGATATTGAGAATCTGTGTTTATTTCCATCCTCGTACCACTCCATACACTTGATTTAATAATACGTCGTGACAACACCTCCCCAAAAACCCTTCAAATTGTTAGAGGGACAATGTTAATTTTCGGTTTCTTTTATTTTGACATACCGGTAGTACATATATCACTTCTAATAATACCCCGTCGATCAGCAATATTTTCTGAGGAAAAAACAAATCATTTTCTAGTTTTGGACTAACATCCACGCAGGGTTGGCGTTTTGTTTCACCTAAGTCAATAAATTTTTTAAACGGCAGAATGGAAAAATTTTACAACGTCATTTACATGTCGTAGTTTGGACAATGTAAATGGAAATTTCTCAAAATAACGCTAACTTATCCCACATAAGAAGATATTTGATTGGAATTTGGATTATTTTTACTCCAATATAACTCGAATCAGTATGCAATTCCACTTTTTCCTTCATCCATACGATATTGGTTGTATAAATTGATAAATCTGTAATGTTAATTATTCTATCATTCTTGATCATTGAAAACTTGATCCTAATTACTCTCAAAAATGATTAGGTACAACAATACTTCTTTTAGTTCGAATTTAAACAGTGCGGTAGTTTCGCCGACACAATGACATAGACTCTATTTCAGTCTTATTAAATTTGACTCACAATATATCATTGTCAGTCAAATTTAATTAGACTGAAGTTCAGTCTTTGTAATCTATCTAATTAAATTTGACTCACAATGTATCATTTATACAACAGAAACCCTCGAAATATGTAGAAAACTTTTTAATTTATATATATTTGAAGAGGATTCTATTCAACTCTTTCAAAAGGCTTAAGGGTTTGAACCTATGTAATTAATTTTATTATTTGTGGTTTTCACTACATTAAAAAAATTGAACAATTTAATTCATACATGATTAAAGTAATGAAGCATAAAGTTACATTCAACACGCCACTGCGTCAAAAATATTGTAAAGTAAATACTTAAATTTTCCTAAAAAGAACTCCTAAAGCATTCATATATAGCACTTATAATGATTTGCTCTTGTTACATGACAGGTTAATCTTACATTTGATACAAATATTTATATATTAATATGCTTACAATTGTAAAAGACATTAATGAAATGATTTTTTTTTTTTTTCATTAATCAACTTTTTACACTTAATAAAAGTAGAAATATACATTGAATATATTTAAATATACTTGAATATAGTTTCCTTCTCCAACAAGAGAAAGAAAAAAGCTCTAATTAAATTGTAGCCAAGCAATTCTTATCAACTATGGGCTAGTTCTTCAATAGTGGTAAGGTATTGTTCAGAGCTTAATTACAGATATTTTGAATGTTATTCATCAACGCTCAGAACACTAATTAGGGGAAAGAGAAGTAGAAAATCGACAGTTGACAAAAATTTCTTAGGAGTGTTTACTTAAACGTGTCTTGAGCATTTAACTGATGAGCACGATTAATAAATCAATAAGTACCTCAACTTTGAAAATATTTCTTCTAAGAAATGTCATTCTGCACCCTACAACAAAATCAGAAAACAAAGTGTCAATTACAATAATGTCAAACCAATGATTTCCCAGTGGCTTTCCTAAATTTTAATTTTTCAATTTGTTATTTCCTTTGCTTGAGTTATTTCCCGGGCACTTCAAGCTCATAGCATGCTTCCACAACAATGATCTAATTTCCATATGAACTATTTTTCCTATTTCTAATTACAAAACTGTTACATATTAATACAAAAGTCACATTCATACTCATAGCTCTTTGTTTAAATTCATGTATTTTTTTATTTGACAAAACATAAGGTTCACAAGAATTTGGTTAGATAGCTGAGTTCAGTTTTTATGTGATACGAAAAACTAGAAACTCTTCCATTTACAATTACTTCTTTCAAATAAATTAATGCATCATTACAATTGTGTAAAATATGCCTAGGTTGCGTGTAAGACTTTTTTGAATTGTAACCTGGAAGGTATATTTTATTTTCCAAAGCTGTTAACATTATTACTGATTTTTTGAAGAGAGATCATACAAGTGTCAAGTAATAACTATTGTGTGCCCTCATGAAAAAATAATGAGGCTGTTCTCTAGTATTTATACTAAGTTTAATTCCTTTTTGGACTCGGAGGCATTCCTACCTATAACATTATTAGAAACAGAGTGGGATTTGTGTTTATTTCCTTCATCTTATAGTTTTTGGTATATTATATAAAGAAATATTCTTCGAATTATTAGTGTGATCACTATAATTTTCGGTTTCTTTTATTTTTTTTATACACATTTTGCTTTTCATATTCAATCCCTATCCTAAACTGGAATATCTGTATGTCTAAACTGTGCATTTAATTAGTTTAGTAGTGTTATTATGAGTACAGTTAGGGACATTTAGATTACAGAACGAATTTATTGGCTAACAATCCGCTGAATAAGGTGATGTACATTGTTTTGCTTTTTAATAAAAAAAGGTTAAGAGAGATACAATGAATCTTTACGAATGATATACATATTTAAAAATAAAAAAACATATTTTTTTAATATGAATAAAAAAATTACAAATTTGCAATGCAATTGTTTACTAATGTGTATATAGTATAACTATATAGTTTAATATAATTAGTATCGCTATGTACTAAAAAGATGAATATCCTTTGAAAAATGACATAATACTTAGTCAATAGAAAAACAAATGGAAGGAATAATTTCCTAATTTTAAATGCCCCTCACTGGAAATACAAAATGTACTACGCTTTTTACCTAATTTGATATAATATTTTTATACAAGGTGGTCCATAATTATGGTCCCATCAACCAAATATATACTTTTTAGATGCTTAATATTCTCCTAGGTACCATGGAACAATATCTCATTCAATATGTGTTACATGTCAATAATAAAGCAGACTGGGATTTAAAAATAAAAGAATTTAAGAAAGAGAGATTTGACTTTAGCTATTTTACTTTGTTAGAAAGAATCATATGATTTTTAAAAGGACATTTTGCACCTTTATATCAGTAAAACATTACTTGTCCATATGAAATAGTTATATGTAAGGCTTGGAGTTTATTTTATGATCCACATTTCAAATTGAAGGTCTTAGAGGTTGCGTTTTTTTTAATCAAAGCCAATCTATTTCTATGTTTAACATTGTATATTTAATTTTGGTCACAAGTAATAAAGCAATAGGAAACGGAGGATTCTATCAAATAAATCCAAAAAAAAAATTGTATAGTTTAAAGAGCAGAACTTCATTGAATATCTTAGCTTACAAAAATAATTCTAACTTGACTTTATATTGGCATGTCATATACGTAAGTTTTAATATATAGATGTTATACATAATTGACGAAATTCCCCCAAAAAAAATCTAGAAAAACTCTTCTATTCTCTTTTTAAAATTGATAAAAATACTAAATTGTTTTTTTATAAGAGTTTGGATTTGTATTCTTATAATATTTGGCTGGAATATGCCCCTAATAAGATGACTGATTTCCAGATTGTGGAAACGTCATGTGGAAGGACTATTAATTTTGTGATTTTAGATATATTGAAGTCTTATTCAATATTTTCAAGCAGTGAACATATCCCTTTTCTTTTTTTTTTTCTTTTTTTTTTTTTTTTGGGGGTCTTTTTTTATTTTTTTCTTAAAGAAAGGTTAACAGATACATTGAAGATCTGATCATGGTTTTATTATTTGCCATATTGTATTGAAAATCTAATATTCCTATTAATATCGCTACTATTAGTTACAAAAAAGTCTAAAAGTTGTTTTGTAATGAGATATTTTCCAAATTATTTCAGGTCCTTCTTTCTTGTGCCTTTTTCTGAAGGAACGCTATAGAAATAAGTGTGTTGTGGACAAGATCAGTACTAAGTATAGGTCAAAAAAGAACTAAAAAAGGGAAATCTTAATAAAGTTGATTTTGTCTTGTTTTTAACAATAAAAACAAGAGGAGGCGAGTTCAAAACGAGATCAAGTCATTCAAAATATGTCCAGTATCAAGAATTACATCAATAATAGAAATGTTAATATTTGATTAACATTAAAGTATGAAGTATAGGATATGTTTTATTGCCCCAAGTTAATTTATTTAAGTTTTAATGCAGGATGCATTTTTGCTTACACAAACTATATAGTGTATATGGTTGTTCAACCCAAAACTGGTTTAACTTTTGCTTCGAACTTGATTAAAGTTCTTGTTTAGAAATACAATTTTCTGTCCTAGCATTAAATAAAACTACTAATATTTATTTATGAAGTTTGATCATACTGGGAAAATATAATATGTAGTGATTTACTTTTTTGAATTCCATGATATTTGATAAACCTTGGGGAACAGGATTTTTGTCTCCACAAATTGTATGGAAGGATTGAATTTATCATGGAGCACAAAATCTAAAACTGATCTTTATTTTAATTTTTCAAAGACTCATACTACTTAATCATGACATGATTTTTATGAAATCAAGAAAAGACAGCTCAGAACCATTTTTTTATGTGTTTAAATACCATATTAAAACTATATTTTTTATTCAATACATCCTCCTTTAGATGCAATAACAGCTTTTAGACGCCGGCAAAAAGATTGGCAGCTCTTCACAAATAAGGTTGTGTCCACTGTCATAATAGTTGCTCGAAGCGTATCCAAATTTGGATTATAGGTAATGAAGACATTCTTCTCCAAGACACCCAAACCGCAAAGTCCAGGGGGTTGATATCAGTGCTGGAGGAAGGCCACATAGATGCAGGTCAGAAGTCAAACGATTTTTGCAGAAGTTTTGGTTGTTGTTATTGACTGTATGAGACTGTAATTGACTTCTAGATGGCAGTCTGGACGGAGATGCCAATGATCTCTGCAACCTTATTAGAACTGACAACGGCGCAGATTAGATCGCGTTGTCTTTTTTGTTGTTGCTTCAACATTTCTATACTTAGAGACATGGAATTGAAACAAAACATATTTATTATTCTTTCAGCTGTCATTTGGTTGCCTAATGAAACCTTGAAATTAAAAATAACGGGATAAAATCGTAGTTTAAAACGATTACAAGTTCAGGACTCTCACTCTGGGTAGTAGTTCGAAACTTATATCGTTCAGAGGAAGATTACCAAGTCTAATAATTTTCCAGGATTCAAATAATGTAGGATCCATTCAGGGAGGTTAGGGAAAACAAAAAATCGAACAAAACTCAAATAAGATGCATTTATATTTTATTTTTTAATTTGTCTTTTTTAAATAAAATATGAAATATTTTTCAATAATTTATATTGTATAATATTTATCATTACTATGAATGATGAATAATTTATAAAGGCCTGAAGAAGAGTGTCTTAAAACAGAAGTTAATTGAGCTCAGAACAAGATACAGAAACTATAAAGACATAATTGTAATTGTGATACGCTTTTGCATAAGCTTCATTTATCAAATGTTTCATTTCCTTATTGTATTCATGGTGAAAAATGACTCCGAATGATATTAGTTCTGAATTTACACATACTAGATATTCCATACACCAGAAAGGTCTGAGAAAAACGGAGATCATTTTTTTATTCTCGTCTCAAAGATAAATTCTATACGCTTATCAAACTTGTGGATACAAATTTTCACTCTCCAATTATTCCCTCTGTATTTTATATATTTCATTTTAAATCATGTCCAAAATATGTCCCTTAACCAACACCAAGGAATCAAAATCTTACCTATCTTTGAATGTTTTGATAATTCAACGCTATAAATCTGTACAATTCACATTACCCATACCTTATGCTCGACGGCCTTTTCTCCACTTTCAGCATCGCACCCTTGCTCCACATTGGCTTTATAACTCATTTCCTTGACAATGGCTTCATATTTATCTTTGAAAACTGACAGGGATCTGCCTAGTTTTTCAGCCTCCATGTTTGTTTGTTGCTTTAATGAAACATTCACTAATATCACAGTCACTCAATAATGTCTATTATATCCCAGTCTCTTTTTTGATTAATTAGTTAAGTATTCCATGAGTTGTAAAAGAATGAGTAAAGGTTTCTTTTAGGATATGGCTGAACAACTAAGAAACTAATATATATTATTATATTTATAATACTAAAAAAAATAGGGGGAATGGTAATGTCCTTCTTACCCCCCTCCCCCTCTCCTTCCTGTATTTTTTTTTTTTTTTTTGCAAGTGAAATGTAGAAAGAAGAAGCAAGTTTATAGTCTATATAACAGTAAACAGAGAAGAACAACATGATATTTTTTGTTACTTCCAAGGGCAAACTGCATTGTGGAAGTCTCCCTTTCTTTTTCTTTTTTTTGAAGTAAGTAACTCTGTTCATATGTTAAGTCCTTGTTACTTTTATTCTATCTCACAACCTCTCCTCAAGAAAAAAGACCCAGTCAATTCGTCTTCCTATCTATAGAGTTATAAATAAATACTTGTTAGGAATTATTGAATAATATCTTAAAAAAAGAGATTATCCGAATTCAGCCAATCAATGTTCAGAATTTACCATGGGAAACATAAGTAGAAAAATCGAGAGCAGATAAAAAACAATATATTTTTGTAGGTTAGGGAGCAAATATATACCCCGGTTGTTCAAAAGTTTTAAATCTCTCATTTGACACCATAATTATTTTGGCAGCAAATCAGTTAATCGTGAAATTGATTGGCTGACATTAAAAAGAGATTAAATCCTCATCACAGAATATAAATAGGGTCAAACAAATTTTCACCCCCTCAGTCGTCAGTCGTTTGAAGCCAAAGTTTTTCTTAATCAGGAAAAGCGCCGATTAAAATTAATGGACTTCTATCCAGAACAATAAGCTTCAATTCGATTAAATATACAATTAAAAATCTATGCAATATCGAAAGTGTCAACGATAAACCAAGATCAGGTAGCCCAAGGACCGCACGAAGACGGAAGAACATCGAGATACTTCGACTAAAAATTTACTGGGATACAAAAAAGATTAATGTCCAAATGTGGATGAAATAGAAATTTCAACGTCGTCATTACGTAGAATTGTCCATGAGGATTTGAAAAGGATCCCCTACAAGTTAGTGTACGGTCAAAACATCAATGTCAGTACCAGAGCGAAGAGAGTCCAACGTTGTCGAGATGTTTTACAACTTTGAACGCCGAGGATGAAAATTGGGTATAGTTTATTCTGTTATGACCTATCAACGTTTTGCTTCTTTTAAAATCAATGTTCTGACTTTTATTGGTTGAATTAGAATTAGCTATGATTAAGCGTCGAAACAATTCTCAGGAATAATTAAAAGGTAGTTTCATAGTTAGAAAGAATAGGTCCAGATTGGGCTAACAACTAACTGAATTTGGGGCTCTTTCCGGGTTTATTTTTGTATGAAAAGTTATATACACATTCGGGCTGTGAAAAATTCCCGACAATCATTGAACAATAGTTTCAAAGTTGGCCAGAAATGGTTAGCTCCCAGCTGATTTTGTTCCTTTCCTCCGCCACAGTGTATTTATGAATGAATGTTTAATTACCCATTAGGCCTGTGAACAATAGCCAACAATTATTAAACAATAATTCTATAGTTGAGAAGAAAAGGCTAACTTCCAAGTGAGTTTGGCATTTTTTTCCCCTGTTTATTTTCAATGAAAAGGTTGTGTGATACAATCAAGTTAAAGACGGTTAGGTTAACGCCGTAATGGCTATATGAACTTCCTTTGATCATATATTAATATCATGTTAAACCCTCTCATTCCTTATTTCCATTGGGGGCTATGAAACTAGAGTTGTCATTGAATTAATCTAAAGATTTTTTTTTTTAGTACAAAAAATAATAGAGATTAATTTGAAAGCACTTTTTGTTGTTTTTTTTATTCGTGTGAAGTTAAAAGTAAAAAGAAAATGAAGGGGTATTTTCATGGACGTAATACCTGGACAGTTTCTCTTTCTTTCTATTTCACTCTCTCTCTCCTTTTTATTTTCCCCTTCTTTTATTATTGTTATTATTCGTTTCCCAAGGCTTTCATTGGGGAAAACTTCTCTTTTACACAATTTCATGATACACATTATATGTACGTACGTACTAGTGTTGAGACACGGTCCAAGTCCGAATTATTTTTTCAGTTCTGTCTAAAGTGATTTGAATAGGCCAATTTGAACGGATATTTTGGTCCATACTACCGGCATCTCCTTACCTGTATTCTATCAAGCAACCTATCCTCCAAAAAGTAACAGAAAAATGTTCCAAAATCAGTTGGCAGTAAACTTAACTTTTCCAAACATTAAACGATTATTCAAGGGCATCCGCTGGGGGAAGGCCGGAGGGGCTAAGGCACTAAAGAATTTTTCATTCTTTCAAGAAAATTAATATATGAATATTTAATATTTGAAATTTAATTCAATTTTTCGCATTGATATCTAGCTAAATTAAATGGGTATGGATTTTTGAATTTATTTTTCAAAAGAAGTTTATATTTGAAATTGAATACTTCGTTGACAGCTCTGGATTTTGAATTGTTTGTGAACAACTATGGATTTTAGAATTTTTTTTTACAAGAATTTAATTGTTCAAGAATGGCTTTTGGGGGCTACAATGATTCAATCGTTTGTCAGAGATGGCTCACTACTAAACAAAAGCTCCTTTTAATTAAACCAATCAACATTCATGACACTGATTAGAAGAAAAAAAGAAAAAACAGCTAACAACAAAATACAGGGTATATTTCTATGTAAACAAAGTAACGCTGCTCTGCAGATCGAAATTTAATCGTTTTCAACCTCTATTTGGGGGTAGAGGGGGAGGGAGGTTCTCAATATATAGACCCCTGTTTTTCCGTCTCAATCTATGGATCAATTTTCTACCCACTCCTCATTAATGACATGTACGAATTTGATTTACATGAATTGCGACGATGCTCACCAGTTTGAAACACAAATGACTTCATCAACAATTCATTTATGGAATTAATCTTGAGTCTAGATTGAAGTTTAATTGAGACCAATTCTGACACTAATTTTATTTGAGACTGATTTAGATGAAATTTTTGTTTGCCCCAGTCCGGAACAGGTCTCTTTATAGAATCGAATTAGTTGAAATTAAAAATAATCTTAGACCGGCTTTGATTTTCAAACCGAGCCCCAACACTCATGCATAAAATTGTATGTACCAGCAGTAGGGTTAGATTAGAGCTATAAGTTTTGAGTTCGAGGTTTTGAGTACTGAGTATGAGAAAAAAAATTATTTTTCATTATGTTAGTTTGAATACTTTCTATAAGGCAGTTCTCAAAAACTAGGTATCATTTAAACTAAAGAAAAAATCACCCCCAAAAAAATATGTAAGCGGAAATTAACATCAAATGACCCAATTAAAATGTAGAAACAACTACGGATGGGATTCATATAAACTCAAATATTGCAATTTTTGCTCTTTCCAGCTCCATTTTAGTTGAGTTTTTTAAAGTAATATTTCGAAAGCATTCGAGTAATTTTCAGAGAATTATAGACTTGAGTATCGAGTTTGAGTCAAATTCAACACTAATATGTAGTAATGAATTTTTGTTTTTTATAAGAACATGTGATTGACAGATTGAAATGAGAGAGAATAAAAAAGGCAGGAATATCACTGTTTATGTCAACTTTTAGTATACAAAATATTCAATCTAATAGAAAATTTAGACAAAATGACGGAA
Organism: Lepeophtheirus salmonis; assembly: GCF_016086655.4. NCBI lineage: Eukaryota > Metazoa > Arthropoda > Copepoda > Siphonostomatoida > Caligidae > Lepeophtheirus > Lepeophtheirus salmonis. The sequence continues at coordinate 23,725,187 of NC_052139.2, read as the reverse complement.
AAGTAAATCAGTTAATAATTAATATATACAAATTTAAGGCTCTAAGTGGCATCCAATAATATAATAGTGGAGTTTTGCTAAATTTTGCTTTTTTCACAAAACTTTTCAAGGATTTACAGAAAAAATAAATAAAATAATTAATTTAAAAGGTCATAAGTCATAAATTGTGCTATTAATATTACCAAGTTCTTTCAGTAGGCTAACAGGGAACCCCAAATTGGTTCAACTCCATGTCATGTCTCTGAATAATTTTTCATTATTCTTAATTTAGGCCCTAATTTAAGTATTTATTAATCTCATAAAAATTGATGAAGATTGATTGATGATAGGGTATATAGTGAAGTCAATCGTTAAAACAAAACACCTCTAACCTAACCATAAGCCTAGCACAGGCATTGATGTGAAAATTCATCTTCATGTTAGCCATTGACTCGAGAATGGAAGCCCGTGAGGATTCAACAGTGTTATTTGCAATTTTATTTGACTTGGATAAGCGTTTGTATAGGAATCAATTATTTTGAAGCATCTATAAGCTTGTTTTAATCCCTTCATATCTAAATTGTCAATAAATACTTAGTTATAAACTAATAAGCAATTCTATTTTTTCACTGGAATATTATTGAGATCTATATTCAACGCAAATAACCAGCTTATTTTGTTAAATTTCTTAATAAATATTAAAAGTTGAATTGACTAAAAAACATTCAAAATCTACCTTTTTTAAAAGTATATTTTTTAAATTGAAATATAAGGTCCCTTCCATAGCTTCAACTATGATATAAAGCATTTGAAGAAATAATAAAAAATATATTAGCTTCCATGAAAAGTCCTTCATTTTACTCAATTTTTTAGTAGTGGTTACATACATGTTTTATTAGTGGTCATCAAGATAAAGTAATAAATAGTTTATTTTCATGTTTGTATCGATTTTGTATTTACTTTGTCGAAATAAAATTTCTAGAAAGATTCACATAAATTTTGGAATTTGTTTTCTAGACATTATGAGATAGTTGGGGCACTACTCCAACACCTAAGGAGACTCCAAAGCTTATGTGCCTCTTAGTAACCACTAAAACGAGTTCTTCAGCTATAAAAAGCAGCAGAACCGAGGGTCATCTCTTACAACAGCTCTTTTCTAAGATGATTGACTTGCTTTTTAGTACATACAATGTGATGGTTGAAGCGCAATTGTATAACAAGGGACATACGGGGTTTAAAAAAAACTTTCTGGAAGACATTTTTTGACAAATCTAAGAATTTCCCTATGTAAAATATAAAAAAAAGAATTAGAGAAATTTATAGATATTATTGCTCCAAATTTATTTCTCTCCTTTTCAGTGTATCAAGTGAAGCTTGAATATTGCCCTATACATCGGAAATCTTCCTATGCTTCAAAAATTATTTTTGTTCAATCCCAATTTTTGCGTTGAGATTGGTTCCATTTTTTCGGCCAATATTCTAGAGAGAATCCTATAGGGTTTATTAAGAAGGGTAATTGCTTTATAACGGCTATAATTTGTACTATCTCCCTTCATTTGAATCAATGCAATTCTTCCTGTTGTCTGTGATTTCGGTAGACGTCCAAACTTTTTCGGAATGACTTCATCTCTAAAATTGGAATAAGCTTTTCCCAAGACTCTATCTGAGCCAGAGGCTTCATCTTCCTTATAATGCTTTGCTATAAAGTTAGGAGGTATAATATCCTCGGAGAAAACATATGTTATTCCCTTGAACAATGGAAATAACTTCTCTTCGGGTAGTGACTCTTTTTGTGCCAACAATGTTTTAGAAATGGGAATTAAAGCAGTCTAACACATCTACTGGTGTATTTATTACTTTTCCCTCTCGATTATATATTTTTGACATTTAGTCCTACCTTGACCTTGAGCCTCCAAAATTTAATGGTCTCTTAGTACGACCATAAATAATCTTAGTTTCAAATTGTGCTGGAATCATGATGAACAAAACACAAATAAAACAAACAGATGCTAAAATCTAACACCTCTGTTCAACTTTTTTGACGGAGCTAAACAGCAAAAAAAATTCCTAAAAGATTGTAAAACATTACTACGTAAGTATGGATTCAATATTTACCATATTACCTGCAAGATGAATGAGTTCTTAGAGCTTAATTTGAAATATTAATTAATTCATTTAATGATATTTTGGTTCATTAATCCAATTATATTTTATTAATATATCCTTTTATCATAGTGATTTTATGGTTGGATGGACCTTTCATAATCAAAAACTAATTGTGACAATGAACAAATTTTGAAGAAAACATGATTTCTGCTAAAATGATGCAATAGGAGTAGATAAAAATAGAAAATAAACAACCAATCAATTAAAATACTCTAAAGTATATGGACAATTAAAAGTATTTCTATTTTCAATTGTATTCTTCCTACATATAATTTATATTTTAGCTCATAAATAGCCCTATTATTGACTTGACTTTCATGAAAAAGGTTTCAGCTGTCAATTTTTCTACTAAGTTTTCCTCCATCAGTTTTCCCCACATGTATAAGTTGAATTCGAATTAGCTCAAGTGTTAAGATATGAGTCATTCCATATAATTATTCAAAAGTAATTCTTAAGTTGGGAAAAATTGGCTCATCATATCCGTAATTGTTAGTGGAATAGACAAGTGAAAATTATATAATTCATAATCGTGAGATTTAATGAAAATAAATAGTTACATAGCTGTAGGATGCTAGTAAATCTTGGATTCGTATTTAAACATCTTATAATACGAGCCTATCTGTTTCCATCCCTCATCTACCACAGAAATTAGTATCTTATTTTTAGAGATGAGATTTTTAGAGAAGGCGTAGAGCAGGTGGGAGTGAGACTTTTGGTATAATAACTGAATTATGACCAAAGATGGAAAAATTGTCTAAATCCTTGAGAGTGTAAATAAAAAATAAAATTATATGTCGGCAACTTGGATAGGCTACATATCTACTGAACAAGATCGTTAAATAAAGTAGAGTGATCCTTACTCGATAATATATTTGAATTTTAAAAATGGAGACATAATACATTAGAACACTAATGTCTTGCAGATTACCAACATATACTTCTTGAAAATTTATTATATCAAGGGTTTTTCACATCCCCAATATGACCATTGTTAACATCAGCTGCCTGTTACATGAGTTTTGGGGAGGAAAAGGATTTACTGCTATAACGAAGGGTATCTTCTATGCTTGAAATAGCACAAGTGGAGGTAATTACTAGCTTATATCAGCAGAATTGCAGTAGAAGAAAAATCGATTTTGATTAAAGTTTGTAGAAACATTATATATGGTCACAGTAAGCGGCCATTAAATTGTTAGAGGTCAACGTCAAAGATCAAGGTAATACAAAAGAATAATCGACCATAATTTTGTAAATGTTCAATGTATTAAAGTTAAAAAATCGAATAACAGAGCAAATATCGACACCTGAAACAAAGAAAACAGAGTACATTTGTATATCAGTGGCATTCTTCATTGATACAATGATATGTATATAAATGATATGTGCTTTACTATAGCACTACTAACTTACTTTAAAATAACTCAAAGCAGTAGCTTAAAATCCTTTGTAACATACATTACATAGAGATTACTAAAAAAGATAAAAATTATTAATTGTTAAAACAATTTCTCAATGTTTTTATTTAAATACATACGTGGTTGGATTGTGAAAATCAAAAATTGTTGGATGGCTTATTTTTAGTAGCGATGAGACTCGGAATTTTTTTATTTTCAGTTCGGTCTTAAGTGGTTGTTGTATACAGATCTGGAAATAAACTTAGATCGTAACTTAAATTTGAATCATGGACAGAGTATAGAAAAATTCCTTTTCTATAAAATAAAATGTCCTATTTACATATTTTATGGGACCGATCAAGACAAATGTTTTGTATGTAAGAAAGATATTTAAAGTTGAACTTAAGTAATTCAGTAGGTAAATTGAGATACTTTACTTTAATATTAGTAAAAATGATGTCCCATTGAGAGTGTTTTAAAATTTAGAACCTTTTTTCAAGGGTTGATAGAAGAAGTGTTCCGGAACAGATCGTAAATACTTTATTAAGGACCGATACAACCCTATTTTTTAGCATGCACAATATCGTGGCTAGTTTAATTTTCGAATATAAGCGCTTTTTCTGATTATGAAATTAATTTGTCTTTTCTTAATTGGTTAATATTAAAACTTTGTTCAAGTAAGTTTGAAAAAAATACTTAATAACAAGTAAGTTTGATAAAGATACATAATAACAAGTCATTTTTAAAAAATAGATGGAGACCAATCAATCAACTTATTGATTACACATCCATCAAGAATAATAATTATTTGTGACTTCTTGAGTGTAGGTTTTTTCGAATCTCTTGAATTCGACATGATGGATTTAATTATCTAATAATCTTTGAAAATAGACATCATTTCTTAAAACAAATAGAATGAAACAAAAAGTATAGAATCTTGCAAAAAAAAAAGTATACATTTGGCTGACATACACTTATTATCAAAAAAAAAAAAAAAACTGGTTCATCCAACTTATCTGTCTGTATGAATATCCCTGGTCGCACTGTAATGAGTGCTTCCTGATGTACTTTGTATACATATTTTTGATCTAAAAAATAACAATATGTTCGTATTAATGAAATATTGCTGGCTTGTGCATGGAGCATCGAATATGTAGGACCGTTACTGTTTATTTTTGTTATTACTCACTTATCTATATTATAATTCAAATGCGTTTGTAGAATATGTTAATAGATAAATAAAATATTCATTCTAGTATACATACAAAAATGAATTAACTCTCCCAGGTATTCTATATGTAGCATAGGGGGAGCACTGGTTTGTTTGTTTTTGTTAGTGAGCTCTCTAGAGACTGAAGTACACATAACTCACCTCAGGAAGTTACATTTTTCTCTGAAACTCTTCTTATTATTCTTTCATTCTTCAGAAGAGAAGATGACGTCATATGAATTGATATATGTACGTATTGAGTCGCTTAAAAAATTACTCAAGTTAATGATAATCTCTGTTCTAGAAAATATTTATTGATAAAAAATAAATACAGTTAAACCTGGTCTAATGACTAACTGTTTTATGTTTTTCGCCGTACTAAGGAATCTAGCCCGTATCTAACTTTCGAAATTAAAATTTTTCCAAAATAGGAAACCTGGTTTAAGTCGTTTCTTTTTCAGTTTCCCTTGCCTGATAGCTTAATATAGGTATGACTATATCTACTTTTTTCCTAATCCTCTTTATTAACATAGAAATCCTATATAAAATCAGTTAATAGATACATTATATAGATACATATAAATATCAAATTGCATACGACTTTGCTATATCTGTGTTTGTATTGAGAAAATTTGATAAGATATCGAGTGAAACTTTTTACGCAGCATAATTGAAGAATTGGCGCCAGATGTCCTTACATTTGTTTCACTAGAATCATAACACAAAGAAATTTAAGATATCGAATTTGAGATTTGAGTGCTTCAAATTAAAGTGAAAAGCAGGATTTTCGACAACTAGTATAGTTAAATTATTTTCGATTAATTTACTTGAATAAGTCTCTTAAAATATATATACAGTGGAATTTCGATTTAAGGGATAAATTCAACTTTTGGGATTTTATGAGACTGGTTATGCTTTTGCCTTTATTTGTTTGTTTTTCGAATTTGATCTACATTGGTAGGAAGACGTTGGTTATCATAGTAAGATGCCTTTAAGTTTAAGGGCTATTTTTGTGGTTTTTTTTTTTAAATTTACTTAATAGTAAATTCAAGACAACAAATTTTGAGGAGAACAAATATTGTATCACTTTAGATTTATTATTATTTCTTGTTGTGTTTACCCAAAGGGTCTGTTACCTTTTAGATCTTGGCTCCCAGCTACTATAGCTGCCCAACTCCATCTTCTTCATTAGTAACTACCGGAGTATATTTTTTAATACGTTTTTATGAATGATTGATTATGGTGTATCAATAAATATCCTCTGGAAAAATCAATTTATTTCAAGATCATTAACTCCAGCCAATAATATTATTACAACTATTTCTTCTGTAATATCAACGTTCCTATATCATGCGCACTTTGTTGAGAAGTAACAGATAGCTACTTTGCTTCGAACACTTGGCACGAATGCTTTAACTAGTTCCCTATGGAATTGTTTTATAATAAATAAACCTCTTTGTTTTACAAAGCCAATTTCTGACTTGACTACCACGGATTGAATGGCTGACAAAACAACATTTTCATTTTCTTCCAAAAACAATTGTACTAGTTTTAAGCAAATCATTTCCCAGTGCGACCTCACATTATTAGAACAATTGGTCTACTCTCTCTCCCTTCTTTTTAACTTTCGTAATTCTTGTAAACCATTCCCATCTAGCCAGAAAACTATTCCAACCTTCTTCTGGCTTTTCAAAATCAATTTTGGTTATCTCACAAGACCTTGGATTTGACTTATGATCCAGTTTTATGTTTTGTGAAGGTAGTTTATGATGGCTCAAGCTATGGGTATTGAATAGAGCAATCGCCACAGTCTCTGAGTCGATCTCCATAACTTCATCACAATCTGGAACAGAGTAATCGATAACTTTTAATGTTTTAGGTATTATGTTGAATCTGTTGAGGTCCACTAACACATGAATACATAAATTAAATATATAATTATACAAACCTTGCCTTTGAAAAACCTAACTCAACTCCCTTCTGGATTTATTCTAAATCAAATAACCTGTGAGGGTCCCAGATAAAGTTATATATATTTTTTTTTTTTATATTTTTAGACAATAAAAACTTTTTTTATGACACACATGGGGATGAAGAATTATATAAATTACAGCTCCTCAGCTAAAAATTTATTAGTGTAAGGGGGGCCTTGGCATAGTAAATTTTGGGAAACACTGGCTGAAGAAAGGGCCCAGATAAGCTTAGTAGCAGACCAGGGTCCATAATCTAAAACCGAGACCGATAAGCAATATATTACGGCCTCGGTTCGACTATGTCGGTTCCAGTTCTAGCGGTTGAAGAATCAGAACGGCTAGACGGGATCCCATATTTATTAGAATAATAAATACTTCAATTAGGCCTAAATCAAGAATAACGACAATCTATTCTCATACATGAAAGATACTTAAATTTTAACTTCACTGATTTGTTCACTTTTTTTAAAATTCATATCATTATTCTGTGTTAAAATTTTGTTTAATTATAAATGTTCCAACAAGAGTAATGACAACTTTAGCGGCTATATTTGATCAAGATATAATAAACATTATTTCTTTATCAACATTAAGGCTTTAGGGATTATAGTGAGGATTATAATGTTTATTTTATCAATTGGAAAATATTTGTTATTGTATTAATTAAAGGGGCGTTTTTACTCTGACGGAAAAATCCTTTGAATCGAGATTCGACTGTATCCAATACAAAATATTTTTTTTAAATGAAGGAATGAATAGCAGGAAAACTTTTAATATATTAATATACATATGTAGGATCCTATGTGTTTCCTGGATTAAATCGATATAGAAAGTAAAAAGGTAGAGGATTACCTTTCTAAAAATATACCTGAGTAATTGCAATATTCTTAACTCAAATAAACATTGAGGATGTCGCTGTTCAATGTTCAGGAATTGTGGTCCAACAATGATTTCGGAAGCTCAGACGAGCTTTCTCCAAAAGGAGCAACCCTAGTCTCTCTTCTAGGAAACGTTGAGGATCAGATCGTTCTTGGTTTTAACTCTGGTATTCTAAGGATACTGGATCCAAAGAGTGGTGAAAATGAGAGTCAAGGTGCTATTTTACTCGAAGTCAAGCTTGACGAACCTATTTTGGAGGTTGCTTATGGGAAATTTGTGGGTTCTAATTCCAGCCTTGCAGTTTTGCATCCAAAGGGTGTCCACGTATTTTCTCCACTTCAAAAAACGAACAATGAGGAGACTTTGAAGCTAGAATTAGCTTATAAACACTCAATTAAAAATTCATGCTATAGTTTGACCTATGGTCCTTTCGGAGGAGCGAAGCAAAGAGACTATCTTTGTGTGCAAACACTGGAAGGTGCTATAGTTGTTTTTGAACAAGAAACATTTGGTTTTTCAAGAAATCTATCCGATCGATTCATTCTCCCAACTCCTATTATTTACACGCAAAGAACAGATAGTTTTATTGTTTTTTCTTCAGACTTTCAGCTCAATTCCTACAAATATCAATCATTGGCCATTGAAAGTAATAGTGAGAGTGAGGGTAGAACTTCAGAGAGCTGGAGAGTTGATCTGAGTGATGAAATACTGGATATTCAAGGTAATATAGATAAAAATGGAAATATAATTTTTGGACTCAAAATTATATTAAACAGTTTAAATTACTTCTTATATTTATTATAGAAATAGCCTCAAGTGTTTCCCAACAGCCAAACACAATTATTGCACTATGTATGAAAAATCTGTTCATACTCTACGATACAGGAATCATATTATTTACAAAGAAGCTGAATTTTAATCCAATAACACTTCTTATTTACCCACCACCTTTCAATATGGATGAAGAAGTGAAAAAGGTATTACAAACATACGTATTCCTATTGTTCAGTTTATTTTACAACTAATACATTTCAGACAATGATAGCAATAGCGTCGGATAGCAAGTCCCTGTACTTAATGGAGAATACGACTCTGAAATGGATATCACAGCTTCCCTTTGTACCACTACGAGTATTTAGAGGGAATTTCAATTCAAATGGAGTTATTCAAAGAGGCCTTTTATCCCTTATTTCTCCTAATGGAACTGTAAATATTTCCTACTTGGGAACAAACCCATCCTTTTTTGTCGCCCCTCCATTGGAAAAAGAGAATATTGACCATAAAAAGTACAATGAGGAATATCAACGATTAAACCAAGTAATTGAAAATATGAATAACGATACTTCAAAAGAAAAGAAAAGTCATTCCTTAATGACAGTTGAAACAGATGAGTCATTTCAGAGATGTTTTTACACCACAAACTATGAGGACGATGACAAAATAATGTTACAAATCCAATTAAATATTTCTGTATCTTCTACAGTACAAAGTGTAAAAGTTTCATTTGACACATCAGGACCATTTAGAATAGAGTGTAGAACTACTTATATCCCAGAAATAGAGAATGATACGTCCATAAAAGCATTTGTATATTTAGCTGATTTAGATTATGCTCCAAAAAGTAATCATGTATCTCTTCGAATTATGTTTTTCGCAAATCAGACACCAAATTATATCAAAAAGGACATTTATTTGCCGCTGATCCTTGCTTGGAAGCCACATTCTCCTGTTAAAGATGCAGCCTATAAAATAACTTTACACACAAATGGTCCTTCTCATATCGATATTATAGATCTTTTTGAACAATTTGTAGTAGATAATACAATGACAAATGCTGTTGGATTCGTATTGGGCCACTCCAGGGGGACAAAAAAAGTAACTATTCTTGGATCAAAGTCATCACAAAGATATAGAGTGCAAAGTGACGATTTATCTTCTTTGTGGATATTTGTACAAGAATTTCAAATGAGGCTTAAGGCTAAGTATGGATTTAATCTCATTTATAATTCAGCTCAACTCCCCCTCAATGATTACATAAATGAAATTGAGCAACATACAAAGAAACGCCAAGATTATGAAAAACTCGAACATTCTTTTGCACAACAATCCTCACTTTTTAGAGCCATAGAAAAAAGATTGCTCAACAGATTTAAAGATAAAACTCCTGGGCAATTGACAAGTCTTGATACATTATTAGAGAGTACTTATCGAAGAGTACAAAAAATTGTTGATTTAATGGAGTCAGCAGAAAGAGATCTGAATGTTTCCTCAACAAAGTTATCTTGTATAACTAAAACATTACATCAATTAATTACACTTTATCCAAGTTCAAAAAAACTGGAATTACTTCCAGCTTTAGCAGATTATCATGATAACGATTGGGAAGAAAGAACGGATGGGGTTCTGGGATTTTACTTGGGAAATCCAACGACACCATTTAAAGATTTAAACAGGCTTAAAAAAAGAATTCATCAATTGATTGATAGAATCATGGAGGAAAACGAAAATGTTTCAATCAATCCACGTGCTCCTATTTGTGTCTTGGGTGACGAATTTGACGATATCGAAATTGTGACATAATACCTTTGTTTCATTGGTATAAAGAAGGAATCATGCCATAGTTCCTATAAAGAGTTGAAATAAAGCTTCTATTTAAAAAAAAAAATGATTTTTTAAGTCAGGTTTGGACCTCTTTTGACTTTTCATTTTATACATTTATTTCTGAAAAAATTACGTTCATATTTTTTACAAAAGGAAACGGCCAATACGTGATCCATGTTTGCCCAAATTTAGTTGGTTACAAAAAACCTTTCCCTCGCAATATCTGGGGCATCCCAATGAATATATATTTTTTTTAAATTAAAAAATTATTATTTTTTTTTAAATTCGAAAAATTAATTTTTTTTTTAAATTGAATTTCTTTAAAAAAAAAGTCAATAATCCAAAGCTCAACAAAAAAATTAAATTTATGAAAGAAAAAATCAAAAAACCATAGCTAGTGTCAAAAAAATTAAATTTGTTAGAAAAAAAAATTCAAAAATCTAAAGCTATTGTAAAAAACTAATTTTTTTTGGTAAAGATTTCAAAAATCCTTAGACTGAAGAAAAGCAGTGATTTCTGGGCATTGAGGATTCGAGTTCGAGAAAAGAATTGTTCATGATATGACTGACAGATTATTTATGGGACCATTGGAGCTATTTGGGATGATGAAAAAATGTGGACACGAACTGGAGACAGCTCGTGTGAATCCATTATGAATGACATTCTACATATCATGAATTCTAACGAACCTCTTAACTTCAACCCAATTTTGAGAAGTCGACGCGTGTTTTTAAGGGGAACTAAGCAATTTCATTCTGTTAAGTAGAACCAAGAGATTAGTAACCAGTAACTCCGAGCCTTCCAACACCCTTCTTGATAACAGTGGAAGCACTCTCGAATAGTAAAATAAGATCAGCAATAAACGGTCATAACAACCGAGTATCGTCTGTTATCACCAAGAGAAGATTGGAGAGACAGTACCTCAAAGAAATGGTAAAGGTATTAAACCCAAAAACAATATTGAAAAAATACCAAACAGATTCCCATCAAAAATGGTTAAGATACTGATTGGCCACCACTTCTTTATTTACAAATAAGTCAAAACAAATGGTTGAGTCAATAATGTTTCTTTTTTTTTTTTAAAGAAAACATGGAGACCTCATTCCGTTTGTTATATTTTTTCTCAAAAGTGGTTCCCGTTGTTAGAATGGTGGATTGTATTATCCATGAAAGTACGGCCAAGAACTCTGCCCTTCAGATTGCAACGTCTTTGAAATACAAACAGAACCTGAAAATTGAATATATTATCTCTAAAGTCCAAGGGATAATATATGGTGTTAAAAATAGAATATTATCTATTCTACTAAAGCTGAAAGAGTATGTACTTCACTCAATGGAGATCCTAGATCTGCCCAGTCAGAGATTACAGGAAAATTATGAATTATTACCGTGTATAGAGCTTACCTGCGGTCCAGGTAATTCTCTAGACCAGAGGGATTCGGGATGGCCCTTCTGTGTTATTACTTATTATTATAGAATTAAATAAATGAACAAGATTCCCGCATCTTCACGTCAAAATAGAATGATCGATGAGTCATATGAGTGAAATATTGGAGAAAAGGAAAAGAAAGGGGTCTATAAAGAGCTTCCTTGGGAACCTCCCTTCTTGATCTGATTACTTATCAACCGGTGTTTCTTTTTTCTTTTCCTCCTTCATTAATTAAACATATATTTCAAATTCTTACATTGTCTAGTTTGGATTTTTTATTTTTATAATTATTATTTGGATTATTTTATTATTCTTGACTGATGTGATTTGTGTAAATAATATTTTTTTTTAAATTCATATCTATTGTCAAAAAATTTAATTCCTTGGGAAAAATTTCAAAAAACCTTTGCTATTCATTGAAAAAATCAAAACCCCATAGATATTCTCAAAATATAGATTTTTTCGGAAAACAAATTCCAAAATTCAAATATTAAATTTTTGAAAAAAAAAAATCCAATATTAAATTATTGAAAAAAAAAATCAAATAATAAATTTTCCTGTAAAAAGTAAATATTTCATAAATTGGGGTGTGGGCACAGCCCCTTCAGACCACCCCCTGCGGACCCTCTGAATAAGTAGATTTTGATGTACTAAAAATGACATCAAATAATTATGTATGTTTTTCCATCGTATATGATGATGTTTTCCCGTAAAATTATATTTGTGAGTTCATGGAGGATGTATAGTTAGTTAGAGAGTGGTTCATTAAGGACTTCTATCGGGAAAAAATACTTTTATCCAAATAAATTTGAGTATAAATAGATTTATAGAGGTTTTTACAGAGCAATATAAAAAGTATTGAATAAAATGAATGACTAAATGAACACCCTTCCAAGATTTATACTATTAATTGTTCGACTTTTTCTGTTCAGGCACCCAATAATGAACAAAAGCATGAATGGAGCTCATTTTCTACTCAATATCCAAGCCCGTGTTAAGGTTTACTCAATTATGAATAAAATTCAAACAAACCAGGAGCTCTAACGAATTTCTGAACTTTAATGTAAGGTTGAGTAGTCAGGAAGACTAATGTCTTATGGCCAATATTTATTTCGTGGAGATACGGGGCTAGGCAATTTCATTCTGTTAATTAGAACCAGGATATTGGTCTCAAGCTACCGTTTCAAAATCTCTAACCTCGAGCCTTCAACACCCTTCATCATAGCAGTGGAATCACTCTGTAATAGGAGAATAAAATCTACAATAAACAGTTTCACCGACGAAGGGGCGTCTCTTATCGTCAAGAAAAGATTAGAAAGACTGGACCTCACTGAAATGCTATAGATATTAGACCCTAAAACAATACTTAAAAACAACTAACAGATCCCCATCAAAAATGGTTGAGATACCGATTGACCACTTCCTCCCTTATAAGTCCAAAAAAAAAATGTTGAGTATAGTCTTCTTACTTATTAAAAGTAAGTTTGAGAGTAGAAAAATTAATTCTTAAAAAATATTATTAGATTGTATATTTAAATAAAATACAAGAACAAAACACAAACTTTTACGACTACAAATATGAAAATATTATCGATGATTTAGCTAATACGAAATCCTGATTTACAGTAATAGCCCCAGTACAAATTATAACTGTCTTAAAACATCTGTAGAGTTGGCATCAAAAGAAAATAAATTATTTGGAAGAATGTTGGATACACGAGCTTTGACTTCTGAAAAGCATCCAATCCTTGCACTTTGAACTCTCGAGCCAAAATATCCAAAGTCTTCGTGCCTTGGGAAAAAACCAGGATAGCACCTATCCTCATCACCAGGAAATACGCAAATTCGATCTCCATCAAAGAACTTATCATCATAAAGAGTCCATGGTTCACATCCAGTGATGATAAGAGAATGAAAGTTCATTTCCTCCATTAAAAAAGGAAAATCCCCACTATAGTATTGCTCTCTTCCACCAAAGCCTTCCTTTTCATAGAAATTTAATGTGGATCTCTGAAGAAAGTTACCAATGCCAGCACTTCGTAGTGAAGATGTATGATATTTCATCTTTCCAAAGTTCAGTACATCATAGGAATTGCCCCATGCAAAATAGGACATCCCATCTTTCGTATTAAAATCTAAATGCTCATACAAGATCCATATTCCATCCATTGATGCAGAGCAAACTTTATTGTCAAATCCTTCTGATCGTAAATCCCTCTGATACCCCGTAAATTCTCGGGAATCTCCCTGTAAATTGATTCTATCATAAACTTTGATGCCAATTATCTCTGTCTCACGAGTAAATCCAAGGCAGATGTGAAAAATCAAACAAAAGATTATTCCGCAAAAATACATTTTGTGTAACTGAAGATTTCTTCAATTGTCCCTATGTTTTATACGTATTTACAATATATGCAATCTTTTTTATCAATAAGAATGAAGAGAGTTAAAAACATGATTCATTTAATTCTAAATTAAATAACAAGATTAAATCCAGTTGTGAAGAGTTTGAAATCAAATGAATGTTTGTTCAATATATTTGCAAGAACATGATAAAAAATAAATAAATTGAAGTTGTTTGATGAATCATATATATTGGACTTTATAGAGAGAGAGAAAGATAGTCCCATGTCCAACTCAGTTTCATTGCTCCATTAAAAATTCACTAAATTTCCGGGCCTATGCTCATAATCCGCACTACTTCATAAATGGGTGGGTTTATCTATGACGTAAATAAAGAAATGGCTGAAAAATTTAAAAAAGGTCTAGATGCTAGTGTTGGATCTGTCCTAGGACTGATTACTTTATATGTCTTTTTCCCCCTTTCCTTTCAGTCTTTTTTTTTATCACTAATAACTACTTGGGAATTAGAAGTGAACTGTATGTTTAATTGCCAAGCTGTAAGGACCTGAATAGTACAAATCCAGTCTTATAAATGGAATTATATTAATTTGTTCGAGATGAGTTGTTTTTTTGTATATCAAGGACACTGAAGGACTCAAATCGGTCAGAGTTTTCTTAAGGTAGAATACAAGGTATAGTTGACTTTAAGAGGAATAGATTCAAGAGGTTCATTGAAGTAGCTGGAAGATGACAACTTCCTATTTCTCATTGGGTTTTTGCAGCTGATAAATTCTTGAGTCAATGATCTTCAAGATTAGCAGTCCCTATCATGGACTTTTATGTTAAAGTGTATGTCCACACTGAATCATCCTTCCATTAATGGAGACGAAAACTAATGAGTGAACCAAAGATCCTCCTAAAAGAGAGACGAGATCTTGAACAGCACGTTAAAAGTAAAAGGTTTTCTGTTAGCATATTCTATTCATTTAAATAAAAATATATAAATTCATTGGAACAATGGGTGGATGCAGATCCATATGTACGAATGTTCCGTCGAAAATAGCAATCTTAATAAAGTATAACAATAAACCAGAAATACCGAGCAACACAATTGTTAAATCGCAACTCTTTCCTCTCATGGTGATAGTCAAAACATATTTTACCGTACGAGGTTTTGTGGCGATTCACATTCCTAATTACTAAAGAAAGAGTCAGGACAAAATGTCCGAACGTAGTGACAATCGTAGGGAATTATTTTCCTTCAATAATATAACTTATCCCTCCGACAGATTAAATTCCTTACGACTGGCAGAACTACTCAGTGTTGAAATAGTAATTTTATAAAATAATTAAGTATAAAAAGTAGTATTCTGTGATTTGGGAAACAAAATTTTATAATAGATTGATTTGAAGGGGTCGAGACCAATACTTTGGTGGATAAACACCGAAAAAAACCTAAAACCTATCTCAAGAACTGAAGACTTCTATAACTGTATCTGGAAAACCCCACAAGTTGTTTAATTGGGAAGTGGAAGAAGGATCCTGATAAGCAGTGATGAAAATCGTATTTATAATGGTTATGTTTTAAAAAAATCTAGATGGTTACACTGACAATTTGAAAAAGAAGAAAAGGAGAAAAAGAATAACACTTATGACGTTTCATTACATCAGCTATAATACGCTGTGACAGGGATGAGAAGTAAATAAACAAGGAAATTATCAAGAATTACTCACTCCTATGTCGATTTCCAATTATACACTGAGTCCAACAAGGACTTACAATCATTGCTCTGCAACAAATTCTCAAAGTTACTCTCCGTCTTTTATGAACATACACGAATGTATAATCAGGTTTTGAATAGAACTCAATTTAGTAAAAAAAAGATGGTCACTACTCAAAATAAAATAATAATTACAATTGTTAAAGAAAAGATAATTCATTCTCGAGATAACCAATTTCAATCCAATGGGCAAACTAAAAAATTCACAGGATTTACATCATTACTGATGAGTATAGATGAAAACTATGAGTAGAGTGGATGAGCCTTTTGTAGTTGCAACATGAATATATTTTTTTTTTTTCAAAAACTATTATTATTATGAATGGTGATGAAAATTGCGTGTATTTTGGGCTAGTTTAAAAAAAAAAAAAACCGAAAATTAACATTGTAACCCTGACAATTTGAAGAATCTTTTTGAGCTACAATCAGCTGTGACAAGGGAGAAGGTATAAACAAGGACATTGGCAATAATAACTCCGATGTGGATCCCCAATTACACTTAGTCCAACAATTATAACTTCGCAGCAAATCTTCAAGGTTACTCTCTGTCTTTTATAAGCACACACGATTGTTCAATTAGCTTTTGAATATAATTTAATATAGTAGAAAAGGAAGTTTACCTAAAAAAGGTTTTCTCATGGGAGCTTTATTTACATAAATATACATTATATTATGTGTAGGTTGACTAAATTATGTTACCAATTATTAAATAATACATAACTATTTAAAAGTAATTGAAAATATAGTAATAAAAGATCAGATTAAATAATTATGCATTTCTCAATTAATGTTCATAAGTCAATAGGGAATTAGAAAATATCTTAGATGTTACTATAACTGTATAGAATGGGGTTAACTATAAAGGGATCGTGGTAAAAAGGCTGTGGACGAAATCATTGGTGTAATATCATTGATTCGTAAAATTGTGGTGTGCATCTTCATTGTGAAACAAAATTGCTATGGGTAATAGCATCATTTTAAGCAATTTGATTTGGAGTAATTATATTGCAAGACAGTATTATCATGTGCAATTTAATTGCTATTATGTTATATTCGGGGAATCAAACTATAGAATAATGAAGAAACATGCATGAAAAGACCCATTTCAAAATCCCATAATGTACCCTGGCCTACAAGTTGTACAAGTGAATAGCTGGGCCCCAAAGTAGGTCAAATTCCACTATTGTCAAGGACCCCTTCTAATATAATTATAGTTGACATGAAATAACAACCTTTAAAAATATTTCCCTAACAAAAATGTAAACCTACATTTAATGCACCCGGGTCAACAGATTGTGGACCGAGCTGTATAATGAGGTATTAGCAGGGTTCCTTGAAGTGACGACTGAAAAATCTAACCTGGTTCGGGGCCCAAAGGTTCACTTACACATCCCGTGGCCTGGGGCGTATTTTTTTGTTATTAGAAGGGATTCACAATGCTAATAGATGCGGCTGCATTGGTTTTTTTATCATTCAATAGTTTGATTAGCTGAATATAATATAATTGCAAAGAAATAACACACGATTATATTGTCTTGCTATACAATTACTCACAATCTTATTGCTTAGAATAGTGATGTTGCTTCAAGATTATATTACCCACTATAATTTTGTCTCAGAGTGATAATATACATACACCCCGCAACCATTTTACCATAATGATTTTACCGGATACCGTGAAAAGGAGTAACAAAATGTAATAAATGAGAACATTTACTTCATTTTAAATTAATCACTCTTCACTATTCATCTGTAACTGATGTAACTTTTGTACCATGTATACAAGAAAAAGGGGCAGGAGATAGGCATATTATATTATTGACTAAAGGTCCCTTCGTTAAAGGCAATTTTTTTTTTTATGAATAGAGATGGGATCTTTGTAAGAATGCGAGGAGGAGTAGGTGGGAACAAGGCATATGGTATTACTTAATAAGATCATTGTTAATATCAGCTGCCTATTATATGATTTGGGGGAGAAAATGAATTAAATCTTTTTAAGAGGAGAACCTTCTACATCTAAAAAAACATTAGTCCAAGGAAAATAATATAATTATTTTAAAATTAATATATTTTTATTTTATGATGTATTTTCAAATCAATCTTACACCAATGATAGGGGAGAATTCTTCTTCAGATATAAATGCTAACACCACGACGACAGCCTTTTAAATAATAAACAAACAAGAAGAAGGAGCGCACGCATCAACTGTTTTCCTTTTTCAATCACACTTTTTAGGGCTTTCTCTAAGCAAATCCTTACTTTAGTTAAGACTTCAGAGCCAGAAAAATAAATTGCTGCTCACGAGTCACGACTTTTTTTTCTAAATACACAAAATATACTGTATTTCCCGTTCCGCCGTTTTCATTAGTTGTATTATATAAAGCAGCAGGACTCTACGAATTATGAACTCAAGAAGGGTACCTATTACATATGATTTTGATATTAATTTAGATACATTAAAGACATTAGTTTATCATTCGTCTAATTTGCTACACTGTCATTGGTGCTTGATATTGATAGACTTCTCAATTTAATGTATATAGAAATTAATATTTGAATAATCATTTACAGTTGAAAAAAGACAGAAAGAGTTTATTTCCATCCGGTTGATCGCAGCCCATCTAATAAACCGTCATTTTATCTAAACTGTTCTCCTCCATGATTTATTATGTCTCTATCCATAATATTCTATAAATTGTCGGGGTTATCATGTCCATTTTCGGGGGGTTTTCTTTGAATTTTGCATACTGGTAGGTTATATTAGATACAACTCTCGTGATATACCTTGTTTTTAAGTATCTTATACGAAATATGATAAAAAATTTCTAATTTCGTTCCTTCGAAATGATTGAACATTTTATATTTCTGGCCAATATAAAATTTCTCGTAAAAATAAATGAATTGATGGAAAGGGTTGTAGCCTCCCCCCACCAATCAAGGAATCTATGAAAAATTATGGATATGAAACCCCAAAAATTATAATACGAAGTATAAATAATTCGAAATGTTTTTTTTTCTAAATTTTCCATTAACCTCGTTTTTTCCCTACTAAAAATTCAAAATGGACACATAATTTTTCATTCCCAATAAAAGAAGCTTACATTTCCGTTTAAGTAACTTAAACACGCGTGCCAGAGAAAGTATAAACAAATTATAATATATATTATATTTTCAATAATTCCAATTCTTTGATCACAAAAAGACAAGGAAGTTAATAGCATAAGTCACGAAGCAATATAATACAAATATTTCATGTTATATATTATGTAGAAGGGAAATGCGAACTCCACTTTTCACTATATTTTCCAAGTTGAAGTTCAGTGATATTGTGACTTTATTTTTTTATTTTTGTAAATTTCACAACAATATGTAATGTTTGAGACCAATTTCAGAGTACTTAATAGAACTTTAGCTCTAAAATTAATTTTAAATTATGGGTTTTTGTGTGTGTGTCAACTTAATTGAGGAACGATAACTAATAATAGTCTTCTTCTAAAGTATAAACTAAATAAACTTTAATTTAACAAAAATATACATTATTTCATTTGCAATCCTTTTATAATTTCATAGCATTTCGACATTTAAATTCAGCTGCTGTTTTGTACTCATAACGAAACATGAAACTATGATATTCTTCGTTTTCCCCATTCTTGTAAATATTAAAGCTTTTAAGAAAGTGGCAAAACGAGGACCTACTTGATGAAAATTGACTGAATGGTTGTTGTGATTCTTGGTTATTGGTTCCCATACCCTAGTTGCACTTCCAGTGTGCCTTCAAACGATGTACATTTGTCAAAATATGCTGCACGAAAAAGGCTCAGTGGGAAATTGTACCTCGTCAAGGTATTGTCTTGAAAATCGATTCCGCATTGTATTAGTCCAGAGAATATCGTCCTTTATACCATTATTTTCGAAATCGGCCCCGGTATTGATCTTTTTTTGAATTCTCATATTGTCACATTAGGCCGAAGACGCAGATTGTCTGGTTATTAAGGCTGCAGCTGTGTCTGTCTCTGCACAATATTATAGTTACCCGACTGAATTTCTACTGCAAGTTCGAGTTCACCTGTCTCTAAATTAGAATAGCTGATATCCATTGGTAACTCTGAATCAGGCTCAGGGTCTGTTTTGACTTATTTCCGCGGTTGTTTCACTTCATATCCCTTGCTGGGAAGTTGACGGCTCTGTCACTTTGTGTCCCAGGTAGTGTACATCATTTTCTTGCGATTGTGATGTGGGTGTTCCTTCATCTTTACCTTCCTTTCTGTTAAACATTGCCAACAGGAAGTGGAAGGCTTTGAAACTTTTTCCAATTGTTTTTTTTTACTTTTGGCCCTTCGTATGTCCGACCCTGAACGATTTCTCTTCATGTTGATATGTTTGTATCTCTTAATGTAATAATTGCCACTATAGGGACTGGTTAACAAAGAAATTCGATGAAAAAAATATATTAACTGTACATATAGTCAATTGAGTGTTGCATCATGATATAATTGATAGAAAAAGCAAACAGCCAATACGAGAAAAATATGGCTTAACCATACAGATGTCTGTGATTTTTTTTTTTACATAAATGTCTTATTTCTTAGAACGCAGTAGTTATTCTCCTTAAATTTCCCATTTATGAAGTTTTTGACAACGTTGCACTTTTAAATTCAAACTGTAACGTATTGAAGAAAAAATACTTCACGCCCACAACTCCCCACATGAGCTCACCTTTCTGGTACATCACACTATTCAAAATCGTACGTTTGCACAAGCTCTCAATCAAGTAGCAATGTTAATTTAAAGAAATTTTTAAGATAGCACAGCTTATTAGGATCTCCTTGAATGAATGTGTAGAGGGATATGAAGGATGTATTATGAGGTAATACATTATTTTATAAAACAAGTTGTCAGTTAGTTAAGCAGGATTTTATACAAGTACCATTTTACAATAAAAACGTATTAAATGCTAAAAATATGTTATTTAAATACACGTATACGGACTCCAGATCCTCTAAGTACCTTACACACAAGCTCTTTAGACAAATAAGAATGATACTCGGATATTATAACAAGATAATAGAAAATTTGTTGAAAGCTATCAAAATAATTCATTTTGACTCTATTTATTTTCTTTATTTTGAAACAGGTATAACAAAAAGGTTTTAAACATTATAAACTCATTAAAACTATTTATAATAACTTTATTTATTCATACTGATATTACGAATATCTTTTTAATACTTTCAATTTTTTTTCTATTAAATTCTACTGCTTTTAAAAGATATTATCTTTGATTCGGATCATTTGTAATTTTATTTGCGTTGTCTGATGTCATTTTAAGTCCTCATTACGCAATAGCATTGACAACGAGAAGATTATTTACATAATACATATATCTCAATATATTCATTGATACTGGACCATAATTTAACTGGTTTTTGAAGCCAATCTATCTTTAAATTAAGGGTGGGCAACAAAAAATGGGATTCTGGGGCAATCAATGAATCAAGTGTTGTCTTTGATATCATCTCTTGAAAAATAGGGGTTTTTTTTTCTAAAACTTTCTGGCTTTTCAGTTAAATATAATTTTATTGCTATTTTCCTTCTCTTTTTTTATCTAAAATATCACTAAATAATACAAATGGTACTACTTCTTCTGTTAAGTACCATTTATAGTTTCTAAGTTTATTTAAAACAGTTTCTGCTAAAAGATTGTCAATTTTGGAGAATAATATCATGTCTTGATAAAACTTCAAATCATTAGTGGGAGTGCCTGCTGCAATAGTTGATCTCATCCACCTTGGGGTATAAAATAGAGAAAGAAATGTATTTAACCGAATAAGCTGGTCCAAAGTACTTTTGTCGCATTTAATTTCTCAATGAAATAAATACATCTTTTGGGAGTATATGTTTTTGGCCATCCATCTTCCTTGATAAATGGCTCCAGGTTTTTTCTAGTGAATTCCACGAGGAGGAGTACCTCCAAGTCAAATAACTGGTAATTCGGTTATTTTCCTATAATCAGTTCTTGGAGTTTTGCAAGATGCCAAAATTTCATTCATCGTCCGTAAACATTTTTCTTTTTTTTTCATTTAACCATGGTTCTTTCAAAGTTAAGGTCCATGGATTTTTTTTTTTACGTTGCCCCATTGATTTTTAAAATGTCTGAAGCAAGCTTTGAAGCTCCTTTGTGTATTCCACTATTTCTTGATGTAGTGTCGAACACCAGAGCGCTTATTCTCTCTGTCATTTTCCAATTCTTCAATGACTCCATTGGTGTATTTGCTTGACATTCTCCTGATGAGTTATTTATCATAGGTATACTCAATAGTTTTGCTTCAGTATAGCTGCAAGGACCAGAAACTAGAACAGCCAGAATTTCAGCATTAGATCCGTGAAAGTCTCTTAACATTTTGAGAGTAGTATATTTAGGAGGATATCCTATAAACGATGACATAAAAGCTTTATTTATTTTATATCTTGTAATCATGCAGCTTCATGCGGGTGGTTGATGCCTATATATCAAAATCGTCTATGTATGCACCACCAGATTTTAACGTGGCAAAATAGTGTGAAATTATTTGAAACTTCACAATGTGCGGCAATTAATTAATATACATTTAAATACTAATAGTTATAAATGACACTGTGTGAAATGATTAATATTGGTAATTTACCTTGTTCTTGACAAGATTCTTCATTTCCACATCCTTTTTTATCTTTACATATATCTCATATATTTTGTAGTGGCCTGACATATGAGCTTTTCGCGCTGTTCTCTGATCCTGATCAAACTGGATGTCTTCCTCCATTTCCTCCTTTGATAATGATCTATTGGACATGATTTCCTTGATAGCGTCGGCAACTCCAATGTCGAATAAACTATCCAGCTCCAACATAAATTCAGCTTTCTTTCTATTGAATTCCCCTGCTCTTCCTTTATACTTCCTAAGAAGTGTATATAAAAAGTTTTAAATATAAAAACCGGTGCTGCCAACCGTTTTTCCAATAATTGATGATGAAGTACTATTTTTCGAAAAAAACAACAATTTTCAATACTTTAAGCAAAAAGTGCGAGGGTCTAGGGTCTATTCAGAACCTCATAAAAATGGTTTTCTTTCTTCTCATATGTTAAAGCATGGGAAAAAATACGGAAATCTAAAGCAAAACTTAAAAAAGTGGTTTTTTTTTTTAATAGATATATTCCCAAACACAGAGAGTTTTACTTTAAAAAATTATGTTTAAGAAAATTATGCTATCTTTACTGTAACAAAACAATAAAAACTTGATTAATAATTTCTTACCTAATGACATTTCATACCAGAATTTCATGATAAAAACTGTAAGCACCAAATTAAAGAAAGCTTACTTTAATCCTATACAATCCTCAGTTGAAAGAATCATTGTCGCATCAGGCTTGCAGACAGTAAAACGGCACCGTTTCAAAACAAATAAGTTGTATCCCCCTGCAAACATTAATAACTTTTTCATGATTTCATGAATCTATTTCATATAAATTTTGTAACGCGCACATGTGTTCTTGTACAGGGTGTCCACGATAAATTGGAACTATCTTAAAATTCAACCTGCTTGATAAAAATTGAATTTGGAGTGTATTTGTTAATATGAAAAAGTTATACATGATATTAAGCAATAAATGTATTCAACAATTCCTCCCTCAGCAGCCACCATCTTCTCCATCCTGCCCCTAAAAGATTTGCATGCCCTGATGACTTCCGCGGAATCGACAACATTCCACTCCATCGTAATGGAGCCCGGGAACTTTGTGGTGAAGACCGCAGGGACCTCTTCTCTCTCCTTGCCAAGCCACCTGTCATTCTGGACGTTGTAACTTCTGTCGACAGTCCATTTCTTCTCGTCGGAGAAGAAGATGATTCTTCCTCCATGACTATTCAGGTCATTGAGGAGACGCTTACCGTTGGTGAGCCTGGTGGCCTTCGTGGATGCCGTGAGGATGTGTTGTTTAGCCATTCGGTATGACCTGTACCCAAGGTCCTCATTCACAGCCTTGGAGACTAGCTGCTTGCTCACTCAACGGTTCTTGGCCAACCTGGTCAAGGAAGTCCCCGGCGAAGCCTTGATGGACTTCCGGAGGCCTTCAAGGAAGCGGGGAGGGCGGATTCGGTCACTTCTCATGTTGTGGGCCTTGCGGCAGACCTTCCCCTCAACCTCCCAGGCATTGAAGACCCGGTACACCGTGGTCTTGGGGTAGTTAAGAAGTTTGTAGATAGCAGAGGGCTTGTGTCCCGCACGAGCCAATTCGAGGATGGCGTCTCTCCTTGCTTGTTCCATGATGACTATTGTTTGTTGTCAAAACAATTGTGGTGGAAGTTATAGTGTATTGTTCACGCAACCTTTTATATTAGTATGATTTAACCCCGAATATCCACATTATGGATGTGGATGAAGTTTAAAGTAGTTCCAATTTATCGTGGACACCCTGTATGTGAATGCTTGTCGTGTGACTTGAGCATGGTCTGAGGTGAGTGTATTTGGGTTTGAGCCAAAACATATCGTGATTGGATGAAAGGTTGCGTCCTACATACAACAAAGATAGTCATGACAAAAAGTATAAATTTTGACAATATAAATCCATTTTTCGACAAGAACCGCATATTTAAATTAAAGTTATGGTTTAATCGATACTGTTTGCATTACTTGAAAAACAAACAATAAAAAAAACATATCATGCAATATTTATATACATATATTTAAGTTGCCGTTCCTTACTAACTTAATCATAAAAAAATATGAAACAAAGTAATAAATTTTACAGTTTCATTTGATTGTTTCATTCGTGAACACTTCTTCTCACTCTGAATCCGTCACCAAAAAAAAAAAATATATATATAACTAAATAAATATGGCTAATATAGAGCCAAGAGCAAAATCCTTTGCGAATCTCAATGATACAATGGGAAAAATCCTCAGAAGAATTCATGAAATAAAAAATGTTGCTGGATTTATAGTAGTTAACTCTGAAGGGATACCAATTAAAACAACATTGGATAACTCAATGACAGTTCAATATTCCGGACTCTTATCTCAATTTGCTCAGAGATCAAAATATGTTATTCGAGACATGGATCCCACAAATGAATTAAATTATATCAGAATAAGAAGTAAGAGGAGTGAAATACTCGTTGCTCCAGATTCTAATTATATGATCATCGTACTTCAAAGTCCATTGGAGGGTCAATAAAATATCTGATTGCTTGGAATTTAGTCATCCTTCAGAATAAATATATTAATATAATTGTTGATCTTAACTTTAAATGTTTAAAAAGAGTAAAATAATAAGCAAATAAATTATGTTGTTCTATGTTTTATAAATAATAGGTCCAGTAAAAATAAATCCATTATTTTTCTGATAGATAGCTTTAGTAATCTGGATCTCACGTTGTATAAATCCGATGGGCTTAAGCTAGATGGGATTAGAAAGATAAAATTTCGTATTAAAAATATCTTTCAGATAATTTTATCAAATTGCTTGACTCAGTATTGTTTAATCGAGCATCAAAAATGGACACAAGCAAAGAGAAAATACGCTACATTTTACCATTTTTCTATGATAAAGGCGAAAATGCAAGCCAGGCGGCTTAAGAAATTTAGTTTCGTCGATTCCGCTCTGATAGTTTTACTGTCAAAGATACATTACGCTCTGGAAGACCAATTATCGAAAACATGGATAAAATTACGGAAATAGTCGAACCCGACCGTCACGTAGGGAAGAGTAGGGATACATATTAGCAAAAATCTTCTTCTTTTTTTTTTAAACTGTTTAACAGTGTTTTCGAAACGAACCAAAAGTAGGATACTTGATACACCAGGAGAAGACATGATACAAGGTAGGAAGGTACATGGTACAGGGTAGGATTAGAATCGTACAACAGGAAGAAATATGTACAAATTGATATTTGTTATATTTGAGTAATTATTTGACTTTTTATTACAGTTTGTCAGCATAAAGTAAATATTTATAATTACATATATATGATAAACATTTACAGAAATAGAGCATATTAATAATAAAATTAAGAAATATTTTACATAATTAAATATAATATATTTAATTATGTAATAAAAATGGGGTGTAACATGTCTTCTCCGTAACAAGTATTCCCACTCTCTCCGAAGTATTATTTCAATTGCCCAAGAGCTAAGCTTTGCACAAAAAACCTTTTGAAACCACTTAAATAAGGCTGGATTCAAAAAA
This sequence comes from Lepeophtheirus salmonis, assembly GCF_016086655.4. Lineage (NCBI taxonomy): Eukaryota > Metazoa > Arthropoda > Copepoda > Siphonostomatoida > Caligidae > Lepeophtheirus > Lepeophtheirus salmonis. Next base: position 23,699,206 of record NC_052139.2, on the reverse strand, counting down.
AGCTCGATGTTTGGGTGCCACACAAGTTAACTAAAAAAAAAACTTTAGGACCGAATTTCCATCTGCGAATCCCTGCTTCATCGCAACGAAATCGATCCATTTCTGAAGCGGATGGTTACTGGTGATGAAAAGTGGATCACTTACGACAACATCAAGCGAAAAGGTCGTGCCCAATCGTAGTGAGTCGCAGCAAACTATGGTAAAACCAGGAAGATTTTGCTGTGTGCTGGGTGGGATTGGTAAGGAATCATCTACTATGAGCTGCTCCCATATGGCCAAACTCTTGATTTGGAGTTGTATTGTCAACAATTAGACTGTCTGAATGAAGCCATCACCCATCTTTGGGCAATATGAGAGGAATTGTGTTCCATCAGGACAACACTAGGCAACAAACACCACATTGGCTCGCCGGTAGCTTGATCGGGAGGATCTTATGCATCCACCTTATAGTCCAGAACTATACTCCCTGTTTTTTTGCCAATATGAAAGAGGCATTATCAAATTACCTTCAAAATGGCAACAAGCTATAGAACAAAACTGTGTATATTTTACCGGAATCGAATACATAATTCTTAATGTGCTAGATAAAGTATTGAAATTAATGAATAAATAATGGATTTTTTTACTAGACCTTTATATTTATGTAAAGATATCATTGATTTCTGTTACATATTAATAAGGCTAATGTTCGTCTGTTTGTTTGTCTAAGAGCACTCATTTTTAGCAATGTACTTGTGTAGCTTAAGTTAAAAAATATATTTTAAAAAAACGAGAGCATATATTTAGAGTTGTAATCCTAAGCATTTTCTAACTTGCAACTTTTTCTTTGGCAACCTGAGCAATGTGTATTCTTTATTTAGCTATTATCATTCTGTAAACATTGTCAAAAATACCAAACATCTCCTACCACCCTCTCCCGTAAGTAAGGAATTATCTTCTATATTAATACAACAAAGTTTGTCAGTTCATTGATGCCTAATGCCATTGAATAATGTAGAGAGAGAACTACCGCTATTATATGTAATAATTAAAAGGCAGGCCAATATATTTTTATAAAATAAAAAAGCTAATGCCTTTAGAAATTTAAATTTATTTTCATGTACGATTCCGCAGTTACATTTTACTTCATTTGGTTCTTTTTTCGAGATATTTTAATAATTTCCCTTTGAAGGCCAGACTCATCAAATTTTTTAACCGTTTCATAAGACCATTGCGCGTCAAGAGTCCTTTCAAATTGTCTCAATCCTCCACCGACTCCAAAATAATGAATTTTAGAGGCTAAAAAAATGTATCCGTCGTCTTTTAACAGACTGTTGAAAATACTAATTAGCTTATGTTGATTTTCTAAATTATAAATAGTTTCAGACGTTAAAATCACATCATATTTAGTATCGATGATTATATTTTGCAACGAGCTCCAGTCACCGGAGAAGAAACGAGATTTAGATTCTTGGTTATTCAATAGTACATTAGGAATTGTGTAGTAATCTACAACTTCGGGGTTATAATCCTGAAAATCTACATTCGTGGCTCCTTTCGAAAGAAAAATTATGCCTGGAAGTCCAGCACCACAGCCCAGTTCTAGAACAGAAGTTTCTTCAATATTTGGTACTTTGAGACTAGCAATGTAATCAGCTAAATCTCTGGCACATTCCCAAATTTTCAAACCTCCTTCATATACACCTTTGATTAAATCGGAATGTAAAGCATCCTTGAGAGTTTCTTTTTCACCAATTAAAGATGCATTGATTTCCCCTTCATCCAAAAGTTTTAACGTTTTTGTACCGAAGTTAAAATCTTCAAAGAACTGAGCGTCATGGACACGGTCTCGATGATCCTCATTGATTAAATGTTCTTTAGATTCCAGCCAAGAAATTTGATTTTCTTTCTTCTGAGAATGCTCATCTTTATTAGATAAAAGCTCCTTAACAGAATCCAGATTTTCCTCGTCGACATGAAAATTGAACTTGAACATGATCTACGTAAATTATAATTAAACTAACATTAATATCACATAAAAAATAAAACCTGTATTTAAACAGTTAAAAATGTATTTATTGACCTATAATATCTATTTAGGTACAAAGCCAGTGACTTCTTTAATAACTTCATTTTGTGAATCAGCATCCACAATATCATAATGACTAATTTCCATGCCAAAATTTGCTTTCCCAGATGTAATTGTTCTTAAATGCTGAGAGTATCCCTTGAGCTCAGCCAAGGGTATGGTAGCTTCAATAAGTCTGTAACTCCCAACATCATCCTCTTCCTTGTTTATTATTCCTCTCTTCATTGTAATATCTCTTGTTATTTTTGAGGCTTCCGATGAGTCGGTGCATATTTCTAGTCTCATTATAGGTTCAAGGAGTCGGACATTAGAAGATTTCAAAACAGCCTTCATTGCATCTGAAACAGCTGATGCAATGAGTGTGTCCTTGGTCTTACCATTGATTTCAACCAACGTGATTTCAAATTCGGAATCAACTACAGAGGATGACAATAATGGTCCTGATGAAACAGAAAGATCAAATCCCCTCTTAATGGCCTTATGTTGCCAAGGTCTAAGTTCACCGAGTGTCGAGTACTTCGCACTATTCATTATTAACTTAGGCTCAGTCATACCCACACCGTTTCCGTGAATGGGCCGCACAATAATTCCGATAATAATACTATGGCTTTTGTTAAGAATATTTCGATTGAATTCATAAGTTAATTCAGCTTCTTCCATGGGTGCCTCCTTGTAAGAAACTAAGACGGAACCTAAATCTGCATCAACTTTGTATTCAGATTCAATCCTATCTCTCATTATGCTGAGGTGTAGCTCTCCCATTCCGCTCAATAGTGTTTGACCTGTAACTTCATCCACTGACACTCTAAAACTGGGATCTTCACGACTCAAATTTTTCAAAGCCAATTCTAATTGGGACTGTTGAGACATTGAAGGAGGCTCAATTGTACAGTACATTACAGGATTGGGCACGGGAACACCAATGAGCTGATCAATGGAATTTTTGTTGCTAGTAAGAGTATCCCCTGTTACAGATTCTTTAAATCCAGAAATAACGGCTATGTTACCATGAGACACCTCATTAACTGAACGAAAATCATCGGCAAACGCAATTAGAAGTTGTTGAATTTTCTCAGACTTTCCTTTATTCACATTAAATACAAGATCTCCAACTTTTAACTTTCCAGAATATATTCTAATAAAAGAGAGTGCTCCTTTATTGGGATGATGGATGATTTTAAAGACCATTCCTAAAAAATTATTACTATGGTTTTTAAGAGCTTTGGGAGGGGGTAGATATTTCGTTATTGCGTCTAATAAAAGTTGAATTCCTATATTCTTGTATGAACTTCCCAGGAGTACAAGAACAGCATCATAATTATTGAGAGTTATAAGACGTAAAGCGTGTTCGATTTCTTGACCAGATATATTTTCATAATTTCCAGATTCCAACAGCTTGGAAGAAAGCGATTCATCCAAATCACACAAATTATCAATCAGCTCTATTCTTTTTTGAACGCTGATGTCGTACATTTCATCTTCCTTTTGAATTTGACTTTTTACATACTCCTTCCCAAGAGATTCTTTATTCCATAACACCTTTTCCATCGAAATTAAATCTACCAAACCAGAAAGAATATCCTCTTTATAAATAGGATATTGTGTCAAAAGAGGCTGAATCCCCAATTTAAGCTCTAAACTGTCCAAACTCTTATTCAAATTAGCATTGCGCTTATCCATTTTATTAATAAAAACAATTTTAGGCAAATAATATCTCTTAGCTTGTCTACAAACAGTCACAGTCTGAGCTTGAACACCGGCAGATCCATCCAGTATGAGTATTCCACCATCAAGAACTCTCAAGGAGCGCTCCACTTCAAGTGTAAAATCCACATGACCCGGAGTATCAATTAAATTTATTTGATGTTTATTCCAAGGAAAAGTAATCGCAGCAGATGTTATGGTAATTCCTCGTTCTCTTTCTTGATCCATATAGTCCATTACTGTATCCCCTGTGTGCACTTCTCCTACAGATGGAGTAAAACCCGAATAGTATAGCATTCGCTCCGTTGTTGTTGTTTTACCAGCATCAATATGTGCAAAAATCCCCACATTACGTATATTCGATGAAAATCGAATCCATGAATGCGTCTTATTATTACAATATATCTTAGGATAAATGTTCTTGTCAAAAATGGAGTTGAGGCGTTGAAATATTCGACCATGCATAAGAGTATTAATTCGTAATAAATAATTAATAGACATTTTGATTCGGGATTTTACTGAAATCAAATGTTTAGTTAATATTATTAGATATGTTCTGCAATAAGGATGAATGAATAGCTATTAAGATCCTCCAAAGTAACAGCTCGACAAATCTGCACGAGGAACAATAGATGTGATCTCCTTGGACAAAATTGAATGAAGCGACTCTCCCGATCGTGTGTATACCCAAGATTTTGAATCAAGAATTAAGTCAAAGCGTTTTGGACCGCTCAGGGGTGATGAGAGCCAAATTTGTTTGTTGGGTCCTTGTTTATTAATGACATAGGTTCCCAAATGAGGGACAGATACTGTGAGTACGTTGTTGGAATATGTTACGTCGTACTTTCCACTCTGTGACTCCAAAATCTCTTCCAACTTATCTGTAAGTGACTCTAGAGTTTCAACACTATGTTTTTCGTAAATATCTTGGGGAACGTCGGAACTATAGTATGCAAAGGACGGACGAAATAGAAAACGATGGGACAGGGAGAATATTCTTGAAAGATTCATTGTATCATTTGATTTGTACCTTCGTGATCCCTGATCACGGCTATCACATGTTCTCTTGTTATTTGTAAATAACTATAAAGAGGTTCATTTTTATTTTTATTTAACGCAAGAATTTATGAATAAATATGTATTAACAAACCTATCTTAAGCCCAATGAAGTAAATATTTTATACCTTTCTATTTTTTTTTTTAAACCATGTGTTTAGTGAAAAAATACAAATATAATTTTCAGGGGCGTCCGAAGGGGTGGAATAGAAGGGCTGTAGCTTCCCCAAAATATTTTTTTATCGTCATTACTATATAGACTTATACAGAGGCGTCCAGAATTATTCAGGGAGATATCACTTATCAACTATTAGAATATAGATATTCCAGGAAACTACGCCCATGGTTTGATATAAAAGGAACTATGATCTTAAATTGGAAAATGCTTATATTTTATAAAGTGATTCATTAAGAATTTAAAAATTAACTTATAAAATAGAACCTCCTTGTTCTGATGGACGCCCAATGAATATATGATGTAACAAATGATATATAACTCATTGGACTAACTTAGAGTCAATAAAAAGCCATAATATCTTCAAAATAAGATTTTAAGGCATTTAGCAACCTTTCTTTCGAAAATGGAATGAAAATATAAACTCCATTTAGCTAGTAGTAGCAATATGTTGAAAGCTGAACCAAATTAAGTATGTTTCAAAAACGATATTAGCTACGGCTATTTGAGGGTGAAGAGTACAACCAACTCATATTATTAATTTATAACCTCGCAGTAATTTCTAAAACTCAAGAATTAGCTTAAATTCTTTAACTCTTTGCCCTAATGAAAATATAATTTTTTGCTGTTAATTAAAAGCTTTATCATATACATATAATAAGAATATTTAAATAAGTAATTAGTATACGGCGTTAATAATCTTAGGGGCTAGGCTTGAGATGGGTGAGCTTGAAATGATAAAAGCTAGCAAGACTCTTGTTTAAGAATTAAAGTGAGTTATTCAGCTTAGTAGATATTCATTGAAATATTAGTTGATGGTATTGTTAGATCGGTCTATAAAGACTGTAGTCCTATCAGTCCGGTCCTAAAAAAAATGTCAGTTCTAGGACCGGTCCTTATCGGTCTTTTGTAGAAACTATAACAGCTGAAATCACGTAGTTACTACTTTCTACGTCATTTGAGTCGCTAAAGTTATATCATAATTCATTACCTCTTTCAAAGAGACTAAAAAGTCTTTAAAAGAGACAAGATATCTGTAGAAGATGTGTGACTATTACGTATTATTAAACTTTCTAGCTAAATGACACTCAAGGCAAAGAGTGGAAACAGAAACCAAGGAAAGTAGGATTTAGTAGCTCTCAATTCTGAATGGCTTAAAATTAGACGCTGCTACATGTTCCTCCAGCTAGGCACGCAGACACGGGCGGGGGGGGGGGGGGAGTGAGTCTCCCACATATAGAAAGAAATATATAAAAGTGACAAGGCAAGCGGAAGGCTGTTTCTTAAGTTGTTTGAAGTAAAGGATAATTCCTTTTCCATAAATTCTCAAAGATATCTTACATAATCACCTTCCCATCTTTTGCCCCCCTCCAAAGACGCACATCCACGAAAGACTAAATAACGTTATTAAAATCAATATGATAATTACTAACTTTATATTTTCTAAAGTTAAAGTGATATTTTGATTTCAGAGAAATGTTTTCATCTTGGAACTAAACATTTTGAAAGATCTTATATCTGTTTAGGGCACTTCCGTATATTTTAATTTTATTGTTGGACATTATGTTTGACAATACTTTTTTCATGCGAAGAAATATATATTTTTTTGATACCAAATGAATATGGATGATAATGATTATCAATTCCGTCTGACGTTTCTAAGGCATGTCTTGATAATCCTTCGAAGATGGTTGACATATTGATATTAATAAGGACTTTTATTAACAATTTTTATGGAATGCTTATGGTGTCAAGTGATCTAGTGTGCTGAAATTTTGTTTCATACACACCTTTATTGGGCCATGTAATGATTTTGTAATCTGCAAACAAATTCTTGACGTTTTTGGCCATATGAGGAGGATTGCAGATTGCAACTACAGTTGTATTTTTGCATGGATGAGGGAATGTTGCATATATATCTTAAATATTATGAATTTAAAAGAAGGAATCATGCTTATATTAGCCATTTCATACTCATTAATAGTAATTCACCTTAAATTGAAGTCGAGAATATTTAATACCGGGATTTTGTAACTAGTTCCATCTATACAAATGGATCTAACCATAACACCGGTTTCAAATGGGAACCACCCAAGTCAATATAACCAAAACACGTTCCTAGCTTATTATCAAATTCATTCATCTGTTTAATGCAAATACCATCAATACATAGGCTAGACTCTGTAAAATAAAGATCATTGCTCCTGCATTTCAGTTCTTTAAATGCTGGTATTTGAAATCCAGAATAGTAATCAATGCTGGCTACATATCTTTGGATTGTGCGCTGGTTCGGTAAAGTCAGAATTTGAGAAACGAAATTAAATGCCCTTGGACTGTCATAAGAAAGAGTTGTAACAAAATCTCTCACTTCTGGTGAAAACGCAGTTGTTTTAGTTTTCTTTTCCATCAATCATTTAACGGTTTCAAATTGAACATTATTGAAACGTTCTTCAAGAATTGAAATGTTCTGGGGTTGTAAAAGCTCCGTTTCTTAAATCCTTTTTATGAATTGATTCAATTATAATTTTGTATTCTGATTCTTAAGACATGCATTATGAAGCTCCCGTCCTTGTTTCTTCTCTTTAAGATGTACTTTTTCTATCAAAGATTGAAGACAATCATCTTGGCTTTTACCACTACAATATCAGATGGGAAAGCATATGAATGATCCATATTAATGGATTCAAAAGGAGCAATCTTATTTTGAACAGCAATAATTTGAACATTATCCAAGTTCTCCTCTGTATCTTCTTGATGGGATTAAGAAAATCGACGTTTTCTCCCCTTAGATGGAAACTCAAAGGTGTAACTTCAAATTTCGAAGGTACAGCATTAAACTGTAACTTTTTTAGAATTCTATATTTCTATCCATCCAAGAAATCCTCGTGTAAAAAGTGTTCTGAGCATAGAACGAAAATAGGAGAAGGTGGGAAATCCTTTCATCGAACATTACGTATCCATTTCTGGCACATATCTATTTTTGATGGAAATCATAGACATTAAATTAAACTTAAGGTTAAATCTTAAGTTTTATGGACCTGGATTTCTAGGAAATTTATGGAAGCTAAGACCAGTTTTAGTACTCTTACTTGAGCAGCCGTAGGCATAACAATATAGAACCATGATTATTATGTCAAATGATAATTCAAACCAATGAATACTAAAACAACAAACAGTTAAGATATTATTGTTGAAACTAATAGCAAAAAACTAAAGCAAGTACGTTAATTATAATTTATAAGTTATAAATTATAAGTACTCAACCAATCGCTGTAAATAGTTTGAATCTTCCTCCGTTTTTAATCTCCCGATTATTTGTTAATAACGCCGAAACATACATAAATTGAATCAATGAATTCTTAGATATTCATTACCTAAATTGATCTTCCTGTAAATAGAATTAAGACGATGTTTCAAATAATTAAAAATGTGCTCAAGTCAAATCAAGTTCGATTTTTTCCTTCGGATTATAACATATCTACAATTACACATATTACAACAGGTGTACACCATTTTTTAAGATCAGAATGTTTGTTCTCTGTCTGTCTAACTAAGCCAAGCAGCCAAGTAAAAATCGTTGTCATCTCTATGTATTACTGTACTACTTTCTCTTTGGTCTCTCCTAAAGCGTTAACTAGTCACTAGTATTCATTACAAAGTTATATTCCCAACCTCAATCTACGTTGTCTTATTCACTTATTTGTTTGCATTATTTAGTTTAAATTAAATAATTACAACTTATAGTAGGTAAACTCTTCTTTTCTACATCATTACCAAAAGTTACCATTCATCGACAATCCTGCTAATACAAGCGATAAAATCCACTTTATAGCCGACCCATCAAATTTAATAAAAAATTGTCGCAATATTTTGTATACAAATGATATCATTTTATCAGAGGAAATTGTAAAATCTGAAAATCTGTCTTCCAATGTAATTTCTCTAGACATTTTCAAATAGTTACTAACTTTCAAAAAAATTTAATTTTAAAACCAGCTTGTAAATTTGATAGTTCAGAAATTAATTTAGGTCATTTAGACAAAATGAAAGTAGGTTCCGCGTTACAATTTTGGTCGCATGATGTTAGCCGTACGATAAGGTATATAGTTAAGGAGGGAAAATGTGAAAAGAATTTATGAACAACTACATGGTTCATTGAAAAATTAAGAAAATGGTTTGATTTAGTTTGTTCAAGGAAAATCTCATTTTGTTTCAGTTATAAGGAAGAGTCAATTGCATTTATATATGATTTTATTAATATAATTAAAAAAATTCAAATATTTTCTAATATAAATAATACTGCCTCTTGGAAACCTATACAAACTGGCTCCATCCTCACACCATTATCAATATTAGATTTGCAAAAATTATTACTTGATCAAAAATTAAACTATGTTTTAACTGCACATTTTTCCTCGGACTGTATTGAAAACCTTTTCAGTATGGTCAGAGCAACCAACTGCCTACTGCTAAGGAATTCAAATACATTTCACGCTTAAGCCAATTTATGAAGGATGTGAAGTACAGCAATTATAATTATGACGATTCAACATTTTTGGCGGAGGTTTTGGATGTGCGAATGTCATATGACAAAAGTCAAATTTTACTTCATTCCACAATTTGTATCAAACTTTTTTAATACATCTCAATTAACTATCACTGAGATTAATATATTGTACTATTTATCAGGTTATTTAATCTTTAAAATTGAAAAATACAAGCCTTCATGTGATTCGGGTATTTCCGTACTAAAAAGTACCTTCAATGATACATACTATGATAACATAACACATTTAATTAATATATAAGATTACAATGGAAATAGTCTTGTTCATTGTTCCCACGCAATTTTTAAAAACATTATTTTGCCTATTGAAAATGCAATTAGAAACATGGACGTGCCATTATATAAATCACAAAAGAAACATTTATCCATCAAAGTTAAACATGCATGTGATTTAATTACTAAAGACTTCGACATTATTCCAAAATACCACTCCTTAAAAAGATAAGCTCATGAATAAATTTATAAGATTACGATTAGTCATTTTTGCAAAATCTTTAAAGCAATAACAAGAAATTCAAAATAAAGACAAACTTAAACAGAAATAAAATTATTATAGTAAATCAATTGTTTGGTATCGTATTTCAAATTTTTCTCTATTAAGTGTATGTAATAAACCATATATGTAAATATTTATTATATCTATATTTTATAATTGTTATTATGTATTGTAATATTTTTTTATAAATAATATGAAAATAAAAAGAAATTCTCTCAAGTATGTTAATCAGTACGAAGGATTATTGTTTATTATAATTTAGAAGAAGAGTTATATGGAAAGATATTTATGACAATGTGGTTTCGATGAAATGCCTCCAACGATGATTCGAAGATGTCCAGAGGCTAATACTCGCGGATATCCTCCTTCACCGGGTATTTTACGGCATATCTCTTCATTGAAGTTCATGATACGAGTGATATCCGAACCAATCTCTAGAAAAGTAGTAGGACAGACTCTACTGAGTCCATACTTCACATGAAGGTTATTCTGTGTGTGCATGTGTGAGGGGAGGAATCGAAAGAGAGAGCTGGGATTGCTCCTCCTTTGATCGACCTTCAAAGTTGACTATTCACTTTCTTAGATTGTGATGATGGGCTGCACTGCTGTTATATGCGTGTTTTTGAGGAACGCTTCAATGTTGAGCATCTGTCCCATTCGATGAACCCCGAGTTTTTCATTCGTGATGGACTGATGCTTCCGTCAGTCGATGCGATTCTGATGAAAGGCCCCCGAAACTCCGACATGAAGAGGGAGTCCATCTCATCCAGAAGGGGATGCTCTTCCTATTGAAGGCAAAGCTCGCTCTGGGTGTGAAGGCTACTTCGGGTAAGGGTGGAGTAGTCCAGCAGGGGATGATTGAGGGCCCATGTCCGTAGTCCATGCTCCGAGTCATGAGGCCTTTGAGGGAGGGAGCTCTGCTTGGCGAGCTTCTTTCGGAGGCTCCGCTGCTCTGAAGGAAAGAAGGGTTCATTGTCGGAGACATTAGAGTTCGAGAAGCCCCGAGGAACATCAGAGGGGTCCCCTCCTTCCAAACAAACTGGAGACGTGCCTGCTTCTCAATCAAGGACATACACACTCCTCGATGAAGAGATAATGGGGAAATCTGCCAACAGCTTGACTCAGCATTGTTCTAGTTTTCAAACAAATACAAAATCCACGATTCACGAACCAAGACTTTCGTCCGCAATGACTCATAATGAGTTCTAGAACTCACTCCATTTAATTAATGATTAATAAATAATACAAGATAATTGTTATTATTTTGAAACTGCTGTTTCATCAAACACCCTCTAGCGCCTGTAAAAGAACTACATTCGGTCCTTCTTCTTTA